>NC_084740.1:61420364-61632864 GCF_033978785.1 Entelurus aequoreus
GTTAGATCAGAAAAAAACACAAGAAGCTATATCATCCCTACAAGCCTTTTTTTTTGCAGGTTTCCCTCATCAGGGGATTTTATTCTAAAATATTATTATAAAGGGAAACCTGCAAAACAGGCTTGTAGGGATGATATAGCCTCCTATGTTTTTTCCTGACCTAACGTGTATTTATATATATATATACTGTATATATATATATCCATATCCATTTTCTACCGCTTGTCCTTTTCGGGTTTGCGGGGGGTGCTGGAGCTATCTCAGCTGCGTTATACGTGTATGTATATATATAAACAGGTACATATATATGAAAAAATGTATATATATATATATATATATATATATATATATATATATATATATATATATATATATGTATATATATATATACGTACATATGTACCATCTCTCACATCTGATGTAACTGTGACTGTCAATAATATTGACAGTATAGTATTATAGTATAGAATAGCATTTTGGGGTCCTCAAACTACGTGTACATAAATATATACAGTATATGTATATATATATATATATATATATATATATATATATATATATATATATATATATATATATATATATATATATATATATATATATATATATATATATATATATATATATATAATCCGCAGTCTCATCACCCAGGAGGTCATAAATAATAAGACACTTTGTCACGTATAACACAAAAGTGACACCAAGATCTGTCTTTAAATATAAAGTATGTGATATCTGTTTTTAGCATTTGTTACAAAATCAAAAATAATGTCAAAATGGCCGCCACATACTTTGATATTTCGTTATGCAGCCCTTGATGGAAATAGTTTAAATACTACAGATATTAGCTTATAACGTTTTTGTTTAAAAGTTGTTTGTCTTCCTTTGGTCCAAGTCAAGGTTTATTGAGTAATATAACAGCATTTTAAAACAGCCACTACAGCCTCAAAGTGTTGTACCCATTCAAAACAGAAAGATGATAGATTTTGATAATAGTTAATAATGAAAATAATAAATACAGTGAAAAGTACAGAATCAATCAAATGTTAACAACTAAATAAGTACTACACATAAACAACAACAAATTCACCATACATAGAATAAAATAAGCAATATGCATACTGTTGCTCTTCGTCCCAGGGAATCTAAATTACTGGTCAATACCAAACTCTTTCGATGACATATATGCTGAGTAAGAAGGACCATCAAGACAGAATTGGAATATTTTCAAGTTTTACTAATTGCTCAGACATTCAAACGGAAAAGCCAACTTCTTGCACACAAAGAAAGCCCCCCCCCCCTAGAGGTTTGGTTTCACATTCCTGATGGTTTAAGACAATAAACAGACAATCTGAAGACAAAGAGAGGCTGGTAGAATATACAAAGGAAAAGTACTAGCTGCTCCAAACATGGCTATGAATAGAGACATAACTCTAAAACATATATGCATCCTCCACAATACACGTAGAAAAACAATCAAAAAAGAAGCTGTTTTGTATTTTCAGATTGTGCCTCTGGCCAACAAAAACCAGCTGTAGGCCACAACTATTTCCCTGTGGCTGACACGCAACCAAATACATCCTGCCGTGTTTACATTGCGGAGAATAACAAACACTTTGACGATGCCTGGTGTGATACATTGCGGTCGTCTACATCTACGCCTAACTGATTGACTCTGACCACTCTAATCTTCTTCATGCCATGTGTCCTGTACAGTACAGAATGTATACTGTGGTGGGGGATATAATCCTGTACAAGTTTTTGATAGGCTCCAGCACCCCCCGCGACCCCAAAAAAAGGGAGAAGCGGTAGAAAATTGGATGGATGGAACTCTAATCTTGTGATATTTGCTGTCATGGCCAGGATGTGACGACAAGAGAATCCAAAAGGCCCAGATGTGTTTGGAAAATGGTACTTGTATTCCTATTTTTGAGTTGGTTTCACATCCTGAAAGAAGAGCTCGATATTGTGGTATTTTGTTGGTTCCTTCAGGCAGCATGTGGCACCCTGCGCTCACCGCTGCTGTGTCGCTGCCGGCCGTTGTGGTGGGATTTGAAGCCGACAAGTATTGTGACCTCTACCAAGTCTCCATTGAGAGTGAGAGCGTCCATTTAACCAAGAATGTTTCCAAGGTAAAAAACTGTTTATGGACACACCCCAAAAGCAGTGAAGTTGTCAGGTTGTGTAAATGGTCAATAAAAAGAGAATACAACAAATCCTTTTCAACTTATATTCAATTGAATAGACTGCAAAGACAAGATATTTCATGTTCACACTGAGAAACGTTGTTATTTTTTGCAAATATTAGCTCATTTGGAATTTGATGCCTGCAGCATGTTTCAAAAAAGCTGGCACAAGTGGCAAAAAAGAGTGATAAAGTTGAGGAATGCTCATCAAAGACTTATTTGGAACATCCCACAGGTGAACAGGCTAATTGGGAACAGGTGGGTGCCATGATTGGGTATAAAAGTAGATTCCATGAAATGCTCAGTCGTTCACAAACAAGGACGGGGCGAGGGTCACCACTTTGTCAACAAATGCCTGAGCAAATTGTTTAAGGACAACATTTCAACAATTTAAGGATTTCACCATCTATGCTCCGTAATATCATCAAAAGGTTCAGAGAATCTGGAGAAATCACTGCACGTAAGCCATGATATTACACACCTTGGATCCCTCAGGCGGTACTGCATCAACAAGCGACATCAGTGTGTAAAGGATATCACCACATGGGCTCAGGAACACTTCAGAAAACCACTGTCAGTAACTACAGTTGGTCGCTACATCTGTAAGTGCAAGTTAAAACTCTACTATGCAAAGCCAAAAGCCATTTATCAACAACACCCAGAAACGCTGCTACCTTCGCTGGGCCTGAGCTCATCTAAGATGGACTGATACAAAGTGGAAAAGTGTTCTGTGGTCTGACGAGTCCACATTTCAAATTGTTTTTGGAAACTGTGGACGTCGTGTCCTCCGGATCAAAGAGGAAAAGAACCATCCGGATTGTTCTAGGCGCAAAGTGTAAAAGCCAGCATGTGTGATGGTATGGGGGTGTATTAGTGGCCAAGACATGGGTAACTTACACATCTGTGAAGGCACCATTAATGCTGAAAGGTACAAACAGGTTTTTGAGCAACATATGTTCAATCAATCAATCAATCAATCAATCAATGTTTACTTATATAGCCCTAAATCACGAGTGTCTCAAAGGGCTGCACAAGCCACAACGACATCCTCGGTCAGATCCCACTATGAATGTGGCCATTCAAGCAACGTTATCATGGACGCCCCTGCTTATTTCAGCAAGACAATGCCAAGCCACGTGTTACTACAGCGTGGCTTCATAGTAAAAGAGTGCAGGTACTAGACTGGCCTGCCTGTAGTCCAGACCTGTCTCCCATTGAAAATGTGTGGCACCTAAAATAGCACAAGGGAGACCCCCGGACTGTTGAACAACTTAAGCTGTACATCAAGCAAGAATGGGAAAGAATTCCACTTCAAAAATGTGTCTCCTCAGTTCCCAAACCTTTACTGAGTGTTGTTAAAAGGAAAGGCCATGTAACACAGTGGTAAAAATGCCTTTTTTGCTAAATGTTACTGCCATTAAATTCTAAGTTCATGATTATTTGCAAAAAAAAAAATAGAAGTTTCTCAGTGTGAACATGAAATATCTTGTCTTTGCAGTCTATTCAATTGAATAGAAGTTGAAAAGGATTTGTTGTATTCTCTTTTTATTTACCATTTACACAACCTGACAACTTCACTGCTTTTGGCTTTTGTACATAATGCATAGAGCAGGTTCATATCATATATTTTCCTCAAATGATTATTTCATTTCCCAAATAGGCCAACAACACTTCTCTGAATGTGACGTTTGTTTTGGATGTGTCGCAGCTCTTAAAGTGCCAGTTGACGATAACGGTGAGTTGTGGCTCCTCCAAAAACACCTGAACTGAACACCACATTTGTCATCTTTTCCCTATTTTCTTTGTAAGATAACACCATTTTTCATAAGATGCCAGAAGGAGTCTTGCCGTCCGGAGCAAAGGATCATCAATCACTGCTTGTGTAAGTACTGTCATCTCCAGCTGTCATGTGACTGACACCTGACACCTGACAGTCTCTCATCAGCTTCAAAGGCAACCTCCTGATATACAAACCCCGTTTCCATATGAGTTGGGAAATGATGTTAGATGTAAATATAAACGGAATACAATGATTTGCTAATCCTTTTCAAGCCATATTCAGTTGAATATGCTACAAAGACAACATATTTCATGTTCAAACTCATAAACTTTAATTTTTTTGCATATAATAATGAACTTAGAATTTGATGGCAGCAACACGTGACAAAGTAGTTGGGAAAGGTGGCAATACATACTGATAAAGTTGAGGAATGCTCATCAAACACTTATTTGGAACATCCCACAGGTGAACAGGCTAATTGGGAACAGGTGGGTGCCATGATTGGGTATAAAAGTAGATTCCATGAAGTGCTCAGTCATTCACAAACAAGGATGGGGCGAAGGTCACCACTTTGTCAACAAATGCCTGAGCAAATTGTTGAACCGTTTAAGAACAACCTTTCTCAAGCAGCTATTGCAAGGAATTTAGGGATTTCACCATCTACGCTCCGTAATATCATCAAAGGGTTCAGAGAATGTGGAGAAATCACTGCACGTAAGCAGCTAAGCCCGTGACCTTCCATCCCTCAGGCTGTACTGCATCAACAAGCCACATCAGTGTGTAAAGGATATCACCACATGGGCTCAGGAACACTTCAGAAACCCACTGTCAGTAACTACAGTTGGTCGCTACATCTGTAAGTGCAAGTTAAAACTCTCCTATGCTAGGCGAAAACCGTTTATCAACAACACCCAGAAACGCCGTCGGCTTCGCTGGGCCTGAGCTCATCTAAGATGGACTGATACAAAGTGGAAAAGTGTTCTGTGGTCTGACGAGTCCACATTTCACATTGTTTTTGGAAACTGTGGACGTCGTGTCCTCCGGACCAAAGAGGAAAAGAACCATCCGGATTGTTCTAGGCGCAAAGTGTAAAAGGCAGCATGTGTGATGGTATGGGGGTGTATTAGTGGCCAAGACATGGGTAACTTACACATCTGTGAAGGCACCATTAATGCTGAAAGGTACATACAGCTTTTGGAGCAACATATGTTGTTATCATGGACGCCCCTGCTTATTTCAGCAAGACAATGCCAAGCCACGTGTTACATCAACATGGCTTCATAGTAAAAGAGTGCGGGTACTAGACTGGCCTGCCTGTAGTCCAGACCTGTCTCTCATTGAAAATGTGTGTCACCTAAAATAGCAGAAGGGAGACCCCCGGACTGTTGAACAACTTAAGCTGTACATCAAGCAAGAATGGGAAAGAATTCCACTTCAAAAATGTGTCTCCTCACTTCCCAAACCTTCACTGAGTGTTGTTAAAAGGAAAGGCCATGTAACACAGTGGTGAACATGCCCTTTCCCAACTACTTTGGCACGTGTTGCAGCCATGAAATTCTAACTTAATTATTATATGCAAAAAAAAAAAAAAAAGTTTATGAGTTTGAACATGAAGTATGTTGTCTTTGTAGCATATTCAACTGAATATGGCTTGAAAAGGATTTGCAAATCATTGTATTCCGTTTATATTTACATCTAACACCATTTCCCAACTCATATGGAAACGGGGTTTGTAGAAAATGTCGAAGCTGCATTTAGATATCATGTACGCGCTTTAAATTGGCTGGCGTTGGAATACTTTTGTTTCCAATGAACTCATCGGTGCTTTTAATGCTGATTTACACTGCAAAAAGTCAGTGTTCAAAAACAAGAAAAAAAATACAAAAATGAGGGGTATTTTATTTGAACTAAGCAAAATCATCTGCCAATAGAACAAGAAAATTCGGCTTGTCAAGACTTTCCAAAACAAGTCAAATTAGCTAACCTCAATGAACCCCAAAATAGCTTAAAATAAGTATATTCTCACTAATAACAAGTGCACTTTTCTTGGTAGAAAAAAAAGAGACCTTTTTTTCTCAATATGTTGAAAAATATTCTTAAATGAAGTAAATGCTAGTGCCATTATCTTGACATCATGATATGCGCTCGGCATCATGATTTTTCTTTTCATGCTTGAAGTAAGAAATTATTACTTTAAAAAAGAACCGTATTTTTCGGAGTATAAGTCGCTCCGGAGTATAAGTCGCACCGGCCGAAAATGCATAATAAAGAAGGAAAAAAACATATATAAGTCGCTCCGGAGTATAAGTCGCATTTTTTGGGGAAATGTATTTGATAAAAGCCAACAGCAAGAATAGACATTTGAGAGGCAATTTAAAATAAATGCAGAATAGTGAACAACAGGCTGAATAAGTGTACGTTATATGAGGCATAAATAACCAACTGGTATGTTAACGTAACATATTATGGTAAGAGTCATTCAAATAACTATAACATATAGAACATGCTATACGTTTACCAAACAATCTGTCACTCCTAATGGCTAAATCCCATGAAATCTTATACGTCTAGTCTCCTACGTGAATGACATCAATAATATTATTGGATATTTTATGGTAATAATTTCACACATAAGTCGCTCCTGAGTATAAGTCGCACCCCCGGCCAAACTATGAAAAGAACTGCGACTTATAGTCCGAAAAATACGGTAGTTTTATACTTGTGGGTAGAGATGTCCGATATTATCGGCCGATAAATGCTTTAAAATGTAATATCGGAAACTATCGGTATCGGTTTCAAAAAGTAAAATGTATGACTTTTTAAAACGCGGCTGTACGGAGTGCTACACGGACGTAGGGAGAAGTACAGAGCAGTTGCGTCTCCCAGTCATACTTGCCAAACCTCCCCATTTTCCCGGGAGACTCCAGAATTTCAGTGCCACTCCCCAAAATCTCCCGGGGCAACCATTCTCCGACTCCCTTTCCAACCAGACAACAATATTGGGGACGTGCCTTAAAGGCACTGCCTTTGTGTGCCGGCCCTGTGACATAATATCTACGGCTTTTCACACACACAAGTGAATGCAACGCATACTTGGTCAACAGCCATACAGGTCACACTGACGGTGGCCATATAAACAACTTTAACACTGTTACAAATATGCGCCATTATACAAGTTAAAAAAGATAGCTGTTGCAATTAATGAGTATTTATGCATTGTAGATTATATAGAGGACATTTATTAGACATTTGTTTTCAACTAATAATCGCTCTTTGTTTTTTGTAGATTCTCCACGGCGGACTGTCATGATTAAAAGCACACTCGTGTTGGTCATTGTTGGCGTTTGCTTTGCCTGCCTGCTGTGGAAAGTCTCTTCCAAAGGTAATATTGCCTCCATCGTGCACTTCACTGTCAATCAATCAATGTTTACTTATATAGCCCTAAATCACGAGTGTCTCAAAGGGCTGCACAAGCCACAGCCACATCCTGGGCTCAGATCCCACATCAGGGCAAGGAAAAACTCAACCCAATGGGATGACAATGAGAAACCTTGGAGGGGACCGCAGATGTGGGCCCCCCGACAACTAGTAAAAAGAACATTTATATCTTTTCAACTGACAGGAATTCTACTTCTAACTACACAAAACATGTTGAAGTCAATTGTTTTACACACACACACACACACACACACACACACACACACACACACACACACACACACACACACACACACACACACACACACACTACAATTGTAGTCCAAGAACCATTAAAAATAACTACTAAATAAATCAGAAGTTGGTCATCCATCCATCTTCTTCTGCTTATCCGAGGTCGGGTCGCGGGGGCAGCAGCCTAAGCAGGGAAGCCCAGACTTTCCTCTCCCCAGCCACTTCGTCCAGCTCCCGAGGCGTTCCCAGGCCAGCCGGGAGACATAGTCTACCCAACATGTCCTGGATCTTCCCCGTGGCCTCCTACCGGTCGGACGTGCCCGAAACACCTCCCTAGGGAGGCGTTCGGGTGGCATCCTGACCAGATGCCCCAACCACCTCATCTGGCTCCTCTCCATGTGGAGGAGCATCGGCTTTACTTTGAGCTCCTCCCGGATGACAGAGCTTCTCACCCTATCTCTAAGGGAGAGACCCGCTTGTACCCGTGATCTTGTCCTTCTGGTCATAACCCAAAACTAATGACCATAGGTGAGGATGGGAACGTAGATCGACCGGTAAATTGAGAGCTTTGCCTTCCCGCTCAGCTCCTTCTTCACCACAACAGATCGATACAGCGTCCGCATTACTGAAGACGCCGCACCGATCCGCCTGTCGATCTCACCATCCACTCTTCCCTCACTCGTGAACAAGACTCCGAGGTACTTGAACTCCTCCACTTGGGGAAATGTCTCCTCCCCAACCCGGAGTCCTATTATTCTAAAGTACCGGTACTCTTACTTAAGGGTACTAGGTCATTATCAGTGGCCTAGTGGTTAGAGTGTCTGCCCTGAGATCGGTAGATCATGAGTTCAAACCCTGGCAGAGTCATACCAAAGACTATAAAAATGGGAGCTATTACCTCCCTGCTTGGCACTCAGCATCAAGGGTTGGAATTGGGGGTTAAATAAAATGCTCACTGCTCCCCTCACCTCCCAGGGGTTGAGCAAGGGTGATGGGTCGAATGCAGAGAATAATTTCGTCACACCTAGTGTGTGTGTGACAATCATTGGTATTTTAACCTTAACTTTAAGTACAATTTCTGGGTACTCTCTGTACACAAGTAATAATGCTAATGACACTGTGACCACATTTGTATTCAAGATCCTGTCACCGCGTCGTCTTCTGCGGCGGATGAACATCCAGAAAGCTTTCAGGTGCCGGGAAGACGACAAGTCCTCATCATCTACTCCCTCGACCACCCTCTGTACAAAAACATCGTCCTCAAGCTTTGCGCTTTCCTCACGGCCAAATGCGGCATCCAGGTGGTCCTGGATCAGCTGGACTCCACCAGACTGGGAATACTGGGCCGTGTTCAGTGGCTGGACTGGCAGAGGGAACAAATGGAAACCTCCTCGGCCAAGATCCTCGTCCTGTGCTCGGCAGGAGTCCAAGCCAAATGGAGAGCCATGTGTGGGGAGAAGCCGGTGCTCCTGAAGTCCGACCAGCGCTCACCCTCGGGTGACATGCTCACTCCAGCTCTCAGCCTCATCGTTCCCCGTCTGGTACGCAGTGCTTCCCTGGAGAAGTACATCGTAGCGTACTTCGAAGACATTTCCTCTCCTGAGGACGTTCCCTCGCCTTTCAACGTCACGGTTCGATACAAGCTTATGAAGCAATTCGAGGAGCTCTTCTTCCGAATCCTGGACGCTGAGAAGCACGGCCCGGGTCGAGTTCGTCACATTCAAGGTCTGTCGGAGGAAGAGTATCACCGTTGCCCCTTAGGTGGAGCTCTGCAGGAGGCTATTGAAGCTTTCAGGGAATACCAGGTGGATCACCCACACTGGTTTGAAGAAGAATGGGTGGATGACTGAGGAGAAACCACTCCTGTCAATTCAGTGTAGCATGCATTGTTTTACAAACAGATCTCATTGTGTAAGAGAAAATACATGCATTAGATCAGTGGTTCTCAAACTGTTCTCTCCAAATGACCGACATTAAAAGGCAATAGCGTAAATATTCATTAAAAACAAGGCAGAGGTTTTATTTAACAAGTGTAATATGTTTGGCCACTGCAACATTATACACAGTTTGAACAGTAACACTGTGTTGGAATATAGGGAAGTAAAACATTGACTCTTTGTGGTACCACTAGGTAGAGACCAAGTACCAGCACCGTTTGAGAATCACTGCATTAGAATAATATCATCCCCACAGTCCCTTATGGGTCGCTGTTCATAGGATTTAGACATGACTCTGATAAATACTTTTCCGCAAAATAGTTCATTGCAGGCCCGGCCCTAACCAATCTGGCGCCCTAGGCAAGATTTTAGGTGGCGCCCCCCCACATCGGCAGTGAAGTGTATATACTCACAAGAAACCGAATAGCTTTGTCTTTGACCTTTTTTTTTACTTAAAGAAAGCAAATTAACAATCAGAATAGTTAACAAGATAAAAAAAAATATGGATAAATAAATGAATACAAAAAATAAAAAATGAATATATGAAATACAATATTTTTTACATACATAAACACAAAATAAAACGTGTCAACAAGTTGCATAAAATAAATTAAAAATACAATATAAATAAGGCACTGCACAAAACAAGATATCAAACCAGTATGACTTTAACAACTATATTACAAAAAAGGGGATCCTACAGAGTTCTCTATTTGTGCTTTTTAATATTGCATTAACTAGAATGACTTACAAATTACTGTACACCAGGGAGTACTGTAATTACCTAACGTTACATTATTATTTTCCATAACAATTTAGCCCCCTCCACAATATTAACCCGACGTTAAAACAGAACTAGCTATTTATTGATTAGCAATTGCCGAATCATGTAACATTAGCTTAATGCTAAAAAGACAGGTTACTATCACATTCTGTAACAGACAAATAATTTCATGTAGGCTAACGTTACCTACCTGCTACCTCTGTCTTTTTCTCGTTTCTCCTCTTCTTTTCTCCCCTGGGCACCTGACAGTTTTGGCCGTTTTGACATCTTGTGTTTATTTTTTTTATGTGGTGACGTCCAAAAAGAGTCATGATACGGGAAGGGAGGGGGCGCACCGTGCCGGGGGAGGGGGCGTAATGTTGTAACAAATAATATTTCCATTAAATAGGCTTTACTTTGCATTTTAATTAACGTGGGATTATGTTATGTATTTAGAAATAATAGTACCAACTTTTTTTTTTTGTTTGTTTGTTTTTTTCCTCCAACATTTGTGGCACTGGCGTGGCGCCCCCTGATGGACGGCGCCCTTAGCATTTGCCCATACGGCCTATGCCACGGGCCGGCCCTGGTTCATTGTTATCTAAATATTGTCATAGCAGGAGCATAAAAAATGTTTCCAACTTTACAAATAAGTTTGTCAACTGATAAGAGTTCTCTAAACCCTTTAGTCTCCTTTACACTCTAAATCCAATATAATAACGCTACAAGAAACTGAGCCAATCAGTGGCCACGATACTAATTGTTACTTGAGTATTGATGTATTCAATTTGTTTAGCCATACATTGTTGCACTTGGAAATACTTCATTTACAACATTTCAGAAGGAAATGTGGTGAAAGTGGATGTTTGAGGCGTGACGTGGCGAGGAACGACTGTATGTCTAGGTGTACTGTACCATAGTTAGCAGAAACCTTTTTATGGCACAACATGTCATTATGGACTTTTTTATTGGCAAATAAAAAATGGAATATTGTATTTTTTGTCAAAATAAAATGTCGAATGAATGGACTTTTTATTTGTAATAAATGGCTTTTTTTGGTGCAAAAACTCTGATTATAGCCTTATTTATTTACAATCTCATTATATACTCTTTTAATGTATCAATTTTATTTGTTATTATATACATCGGCGAAACTAGAAATATCTTTATTTCCGTGTGTTTTGTGTTCTTATAGTTGATTTTTTAGCCCACAATGAGCCAGTTCTGGAGTAGTTGAGCAGCAGAGTATCTGGCCGATGCTCGCTGGCCGTGTAAACAGTGCTGGGGGGTCAAAGTTCAGGCCTACCGAGAGTCTATCTTCCATTTTTCTGTTGCAGTGGAGAAGGTAAGACACACATCATACACTCGTTTAGATGTATTGTTTTATTGGGTTATACGATTGATTGAAGTCTGATGAAGACCTGTTTTCCACCAGGACTGAATTAGGGCTAGAAAAAAACAGGTCCCGAGTATCTCCTGCACTAGAATTTGGGTGTCAGTTTCTAAAGCGTGTCCCTCTGAAGGTGGAGCATGGAGGACATTTTATACCAAATTATATTTTCTCTTCTAGAAACTTTACTCAAAATGTCTGGTTGCTGCTGTCATTTCCTCTCTTAGTTTTCTCCTTTATATTTCCCATGCATGTTCCACAGACTCTACCTCATTGCAGCTCTCACATAATCCTTTAAGGTGTTTACTTATGAAGTATTTAGTATTTAATTTAGTGTTTGAAAGTATTTACTTTGGCAACACTAAATTGGCCCTAGTGTGTGAATGTGAGTATGAATGTTGTCTGTCTATCTGTGTTGGCCCTGCGATGAGGTGGCGACTTGTCCAGGGTGTACCCCGCCTTCCGCCCGATTGTAGCTGAGATAGGCTCCAGCACCCCCCGCGACCCCGAAGGGAATAAGCGGTAGAAAATGGATGGATGGATGGAAGTATTTACTTATTCAGTCTGGAGTGTCCTAATATAACGCGTGATATGATTCCTTCCTCTTTTGTGCTCCCCCTTACAGTTCTTCCCGCTCCTACTGTGTTCTGTATATTATATGTCCCAATGTGATTGCCACTCTTTTAAAAGATGTTCTTTAATTCAGGATTTTCCCTCTGACTTACTGAGAGCTGGTCTAGCATTAGTGTCTGGTTTGCCAGCTGATCTGCCAATTCATTGCCCTTTATGTCTGTGTGAGCCGGAACCCGTAGGAACCTTAGGTTCGACAGCTAAGATCCAACTCTTAAGTCTGAACAGTATTTTATGTATGTCATTAACTATATCTTGTCTGTTTTGCGACCTAAAATTTTGAATAGAGATTAACGCTGACCTTCAGTCTGAGCAGACTATCACCTTTTTTTTAGCTGTGACTCTTCTTCATTGTTCTTTCTTGAACTGCAATCCGCAGCCTTAGTACTAAAAAAGCAAAGCCTGTATTTCATGTGATTGGATCTTTTGATATGTCCGTAAATATTGGATTAAGCAAACTGTATTTTGGACTCCAACGGTCTTCAACCATCACTACCACCCTTCCACTGAGCTCTTGACCATTGGCTTTTTGCCGAGGCCAAATATCCATCAAAGCTGCAGGGAGCAACCATGTAGGAGTAATTGTTGAAGGTCTTGATAAAGAAAACGGCATTTGTGTTAATTTGATGTCTTCTGCCATTCTCCTGCTCCTCCATGCAAAACATTCATATTGAGCTCCCTGGCTCTCCCAGGATGGTAACATCACCCTTCTTGTAGGGCTCTGTATTTCAGAGTGACCTCAACTGCAATGGCGTCTCCACCCGGAGTGCAGAAAGAGGAGTTGTCCTGAAAGTCTCAGGGCTCGTGTCTGAACTGGTTCCAATATTTGAACAGATTGCTGACCCATACATGCATAGTCTAAAATCGCCCTTACCGTAGCGATGCAAAACCTTTTCATGGCTGCTCTGCTGGTGCCCACCCTCCTCCTTCCATGTTAGCCTAGTGTCCATCCACATACCCAAAGACCTACATGAATTGACTTGTTCTACTACCTGGCCATACGCAAGCACTCTTCTTTTCCATGTGAACACTATAATTGTTTTCTTCCCCACCGATAAGCCCATTCTTCCACCACACTTAGTGCCTCTTGAATGTTATTTGTGATGTGACAAACATTTCTAGCACGTTTCCATAAAGCGTCATCATCTGCAAATAATCAACGCCCATACTGCCTTCAGCATGTTCAAAGATGTCATCGATCGTAAAAGAAAATAAGATTGGGCAAATCACACTCCCCTGGCGGAGTATCCGATAGTTCTCTGACCTGTACAAACCTAATCTTTAATACATCCCCAAGTTCGACCTGAGATACCCATCAACCCTAAGGTCTACGGATGTTCTCATCCATCAGGTCTTTGTCATCTCAGGGCATTCAATCGATCGCAACCGGACTGTTTGGTTTGTCTTTGAAGACGTTTGGCCTCTCATTCAAGTAGGCTTTTAAGACAAACCAAACAGTCCAGTTGCAATCGATTGAATGGCCTGAGACCATCAACCCTTACTTGATTATTAGTCGCTCCTTCCAGACCATGTCGTAAGCCTTCTCTGCATAAAAAATACTGCCAACACTGACTCTTTATTAACTTGAGCTTTCCTTATATGCGCTTCCAAACATGTTACAGAATCCATAGTTCCCCTTCCTCTCCTAAAGAATCCTTTTACTCTCCCCAATGTGCATCAGCCTCTCAGTAATCATCCTCTCCAGGACTTTCCCCGAGTGGGAGGTCAGCCCTATAGGCCTATGATTGCTCTGGTTAGTAGGATCCTTCCCTGGCTTTCTTGTCAGGACAATCACCACCTATGTCCAACTTGGAGGCAAAGTTCCAACCTCCCACACTGTATTGTAATATCCAAGAACTTCCATGGCAGCTATAGGCCCCATGCTGGCACACACGTTGTCCTTAGCCGGTGCTTGTAATATTGCCCTTCTCATTTCCCTGCTGAGGCCACAGGTTGTACTTTTAAAGCATGCAATATTTAGAATGTAAAAGAAAATGTGCCCTCTTATGTGGTCAAGAAGAGATATGCTGAAGAGAGCGAGCACACTGGTCCTCAGAAGAGGACTGTCGATATTGAACAATGGTGAGTAGTCTTTTAGTAAAGGAGTGTATTGTACACACGTATAATGACTAGGATGACTTCTTTTAGACTGTGTCTTCAGAGTTCACCCATCAGTGTCACAGGCGCTGGCGGAAAACGGACCGGTGGTGGCGCTAGAGAGCACCATTATCACTCACGGCATGCCCTATCCTCACAACCTCAGGTATGCAATGTGGTGAAGGAATGTGTTCTACCATCATGATGAGTGTGTCATTGCAGAACAGCTCAAGAGGTGGAGGCCATTGTGCGAGCTGAAAACGCCACACCCGCCACTGTTGGAGTGATTAGGGGCAAAGTTCACGTCGGACTGTCTTCAGGGGAGCTGGACTTCTTGGCCCGCTGCGACGGCTCCATGAAGGTGTCTCGACGAGACCTGCCCTATGTTGTCAGTCAGGTGAGCCTGCAACACTCAAAGCTGCGCATCGACCTGCCACGTATTTGACCACCACACTTGACGTGTTCCTCAGGGGCTCTCGGGGGGGACCACCGTGTCGGCCACCATGATAGCAGCGCACCGGGCTGGCATCCCGGTGTTTGTCACTGGTGGCATCGGGGGAGTGCACAGAGACGGACAGAACAGTAAGATCTCAAAGCTAAGAACAATCTAAAGAAACATCGCAACTGGACTGTTTGTCTTGGACTTAAATTGGTCAGATCTAGTTTTAGGCTTAGATTGGTCAGATCTAGTCTTAGACTTAGATTGGTCAGATCTAGTCTTAGACTTAGATTGGTCACATCTGGTTTTGGACTTAGATTGGTCACATCTAGTCTTAGATTTACATTGGTCACATCTAGTCTTGGACTTAGACTGGTCACATCAAGTCTTACACTTAGATTGGGCACATCTAGTCTTGAACTCCGATTGGTCACATCTAGTCTTAGACTTAGATTGGTCACATCGAGTCTTGGACTTAAATTGGTCACATCTAGTCTTAGACTTAAATTGGTCACATCTAGTCTTAGACTTAAATTGGTCACATCTAGTCTTACACTTAGATTGGTCAGATCTAGTCTTACACTTAGATTGGTCAGATCTAGTCTTAGACTTAAATTGGTCACATCTAGTCTTGGACTTAAATTGGTCACATCTAGTCTTAGTCTTAGATTGGTCACATCTAGTCTTAGACTTAGATTGGCCAGATCTAGTCTTACACTTAGATTGGTCAGATCTAGTCTTGGACATAGGTTTGTCACATCTAGTCTTAAACTTAGATTTGTCACATCTAGTCTTACATTTAGATTGGTCACATCTAGTCTTACACTTAGATTGGTCAGATCTAGTCTTGGACTCAGATTGGTCACATCTAGTCTTGGACTTAGATTGGTCGCATCTAGTCTTAGACTTAAATTGGTCACATCTAGTCTTGGATTTCAATTGGTCACATCTAGTCTTAGACTTATATTGGTCAGATCTAGTATTACACTTAGATTGGTCAGATCTAGTCTTGGACTCAGATTGGTCAGCTATAGTCTTAGACTTAGGTTGGTCACATCTAGTCTTAGACTTAGATTTGTCACATCTAGTCTTACACTTAGATTGGTCAGATCTAGTCTTGGACTCAGATTGGTCACATCTAGTCTCGGACTTAGATTGGTCACATCTAGTTTTAGCCTTAAATTGGTCACATCTAGTTTTAGCCTTAAATTGGTCACATCTAGTCTTGGACTTAAATTGGTCACATCTAGTCTTAGAGTTAGATTAGCCAGATCTAGTCTTGGACTCAGATTGGTCACATCTAGTCTTACACTTAGATTGGTCAGTTCTAGTCTTGGACTCAGATTGGTCACATCTAGTCTTACACTTAGATTGGTCAGTTCTAGTCGTAGACTTCTTTTGTTCACCTGTTAACATAATTATCTGTATTTCCTTTGCTCTTCTATCACCTTCAAATATTTTTGCAGATTTTTTTCTTTTTCTTGTTGCAATTTCTAGACAATTACAATGCATTCATTTGTATACAAAACAAAGTTCAACTCCAACCTTGTTTACTTGCATGACAACCCCCTTAATCAATCAGAAATATCAAGCAGCTAAAATGCGCCAAACATGGATAAGTGTGGAGAAAGTATTTTGCACTTTTCCCATCATCCCTTGCGATGGATTTAAATGGGTGTCATTTAAAAAAATGTTTTATGTTGATTAGACATTTTTTTTATAATAGCCACAAATTTCATTGAGCAGGTTGTGTGACCATTTGTGTTGACTTTTTTTTTCACTGCGCCGTGACTAGGGAAGGTTGTTTGGAGTGGGTCATATCAGTAAACGCTGCACACCAATGGAGTGAAAGTACAATTAAAGGCAGTTACTTTAGTTGGCCACCGGATGGTGACATAAATCAAACCTCTTGATGTAACAAAGATTCCAATGTTTGGTTAAGTTAAAGTACCAATGATTGTCACACACACACACGAGGTGTGGCAAAATTATTCTCTGCATTTGACCCATCACCCTTGATCACCCCCTGGGAGGTGAGGGGAGCAGTGAGCAGCAGCGGTGGCCACGCCTGGGAATCATTTTTGGTGATTTAACCCCCAATTCCAACCTTTGATGCTGAGTGCCAAGCAGGGAGGTAATGGCTCACATTTTTATAGTCTTTGGTATGGCTGGGCTGGGGTTTGAACTCACAACCTACCCATCTCAGGGCGGACAGTTGCTGTATTGTTAAAATTTTCTAACATTATTTGTACTTATTTGTGCAGGTCTGGATATCAGTGCTGATCTGACAGAACTGAGCAGGACTCCCATCGCCGTGGTGTCGGCTGGCGTCAAGTCTATTCTGGACATCGGCCGCACACTGGAGTACCTGGTAAGATGTCTGCATGGTATTCAGAATGAATTCTTCTAAGTGTAACTGGAACTTTCCAATCAGGAGACACAGGGTGTTTGTGTCGCCACCTATGGATCGTCCAAGGAATTTCCAGCATTCTTCTCCCCATCGAGCGGTTTCACGTCGCCGTATCAAGTCTGCAATCCTGACAAAGCCGCAGAACTCATTGGTAGGTGACTATTTCCATGTCCTGCACGACTGAGGAGGGTCAACATCTTCGTCAAATGTCCCTTCAGAAAGCGCTCTTTCATTGGGCGTCCAGAGTGGCGTCCTCATAGCCGTGCCCATCCCTGAGGAGCACGCCGCAGCAGGCCAGCAGATCGAGGAGGCCATACAGGCAGCCCTGGAGGAAACAAAGTAGGAAAACAGCAACATAAGGTGTGCGTTGGCCGGGAATTGAACCCGGGTCAACTGCTTGGAAGGCAGCTATGCTAACCACTATACCACCAACGCTCTGACATGGTGTTGTTCCAGTTACAGTCAGTGTTCGCGATAACGGCGTTATTAAATAACGGCCTTAGTAAAGTGGCGGTCCGCTCCCTGTACGATCAGTGTCAGAGCTTGGTCCGCATTGCCGGCAGTAAATCGGACACATTTCCAGTGAGGGTTGGACTCCGCCAAGGCTGCCCTTTGTCACCCATTCTGTCCATTACTTTTATGGACAGAATTTCTAGGCGCAGTCAAGGCGTTTAGGGGATCCGGTTTGGTGGCTGCAGGATTAGGTCTCTGCTTTTTGCAGATGATGTGGTCCTGATGGCTTCATCTGGTCAGGATCTTCAGCTCTCACTGGATCGGTTCGCAGCCGAGTGTGAAGCGACTGCGATGAGAATCAGCACCTCCAAGTCCGAGTCCATGGTTCTCGCCTGTAAAAGGGTGGAGTGCCATCTCCGGGTTGGGGAGGAGATCTTGCCCCAAGTGGAGGAGTTCAAGTACCTCGGAGTCTTGTTCACAAATGAGGGAAGAGTGGATGGTGAGATCGACAGGCGGATCGGTGCGGCGTCTTCAGTAATGCGGACGCTGTATCGATCCGTTGTGGTGAAGAAGGAGCTGAGCCGGAAGGCAAAGCTCTCAATTTACCGGTCGATCTACGTTCCCATCCTCACCTATGGTCATGAGCTTTGGGTCATGGCCGAAAGGACAAGATAGCGGGTAAAAGCGGCCCAAATGAGTTTCCTCCGCCGGGTGGCGGGGCTCTCCCTTAGAGATAGGGTGAGAAGCTCTGTCATCCGGGAAGAGCTCAGAGTAAAGCCGCTGCTCCTCCACATCGAGAGGAACCAGATGAGGTGGTTCGAGCATCTGGTCAGGATGCTACCCAAACGCCTCCGTAGGGAGGTGTTTAGGGCACGTCCGACCGGTAGGAGGCCACGGGGAAGACCAAGGACACGTTGGGAAGACTATGTCTCCCGGCTGGCCTGGGAAGGCTTCGGGATCCCCCGGGAAGAGCTGGAGGAAGTGGCTGGGGAGAGAGAAGTCTGGGCTTCCCTGCTTAGACTGCTGCCCCCGCGACCCAATCTCGGATAAGCGGAAGAAGATGGATGGATGGATGGATGGATAGTTTTTACGCAACTTTCTGCTCTCTAACAAGGAGATCAAGATTTGTTTTTACATCATACTACTCAATTATCAGCTCCATGTTAGGACATTACATCTGCAATTGAAATATCTTCTTTGTTTGTGCTTCATTGTTTCCCTCAGTGCTAAAAGCATCAGAGGAAGAGACGTGACTCCGTACATTCTTCAGCGAGTCAATGAGCTGACCAAAGGAAAGTCCCTTCATGCTAGTATCCTTCATTACAATCTTTCATTCATTCTCCTTCTCCGGTCTTGTCCCGCTCATATATACTGTGGATAGACACCGCCTTAAAGGCCTACTGAAATGATTTTTTTTTATTTAAGCGGGAATAGCAGATCCATTCTATGTGTCATACTTGATCATTTCGCGATATTGCCATATTTTTGCTGAAAGGATTTAGTAGAGAAAATCGACGATAAAGTTCGCAACTTTTGCTCGCTGATAAAAAAAAAGCCTTGCCTGTACCGGAAGTAGCGTGACGTCACAGGAGCTAGTGTTCCTCACAATTCCCCGTTGTTTACAATGGAGCGAGAGAGATTTGGACCGAGAAAGTGATGATTACCCCATTAATTTAAGCGAGGATGAAAGATTCGTAGATGAGGAACGTTACAGTGAATGACTTGAGAGGCAGTGATGGACGTATCTTTTTTCGCTCTGACCGTAACTTAGGTACAAGCTGGCTCATTGGATTCCACACTCTCTCCTTTTTCTATTGTGGATCACTGATTTGTATTTCAAACCACCTGGGATACTATATCCTCTTGAAAATGAGAGTCGAGAACGCGAAATGGACATTCAGTGCCTTTTATCTCCACAACAATACATCGGCGAAATGCTTTAGCTACGAGCTAACGTGATAGCATCGTGCTTTAACTGCATATAGAAACAAAAAAATAAACCTCTGACTGGAAGGATAGATAGAAAATCAACAATACTATTAAACTGTGGACATGTAAATACACGGTTAATGCTTTCCAGGCTGGCGAAGGTTAACAATGCTGTGTTAGCGACGCCATTGAAGGTAACTTAGCAACTTAGCAACGGGACCTCACAGAGCTATGCTAAAAACATTAGCTCTCCACCTACGCCAACCAGCCCTCATCTACTCATCAACACCCGTACCCACCTGCGTTCCAGCGATCGGCAGAAGGACGAAGGACTTCACCCGATGCGTTTGGCGGCCCGGAGACATAGGAAGTCAAGGTGAGGTCGGCGGCTAGCGCGGCTAGCGCGGCTAGCGCGGCTAGCGCTCCAACAAAGTCCTCCTGGTTGTGTTGCTGTAGTCCGCTGCTAATACACCGATCCCACCTACAACTGTCTTCTTTGCAGCCTTCATTGTTCATTAAACAAATTGCAAAAGATGTCCAGAATACTGTGGAATTATGAAATGAAAACAGAGCTTTTTGTATAGGATTCTACGGGGTACCATAACTTCCGTTACTCTGACTTCGTCATGCGCATACGTCCTCATAATGCGACGTTTCAGCCGGATATTTCCCGGGAAATTTTAAATGTCACTTTATAAGTTAACCCGGCCGTATTGGCATGTGTTGCAATGTTAAGATTTCATCATTGATATATAAACTATCAGACTGCGTGGTCGCTAGTAGTGGCTTTCAGTAGGCCTTTAAATTGGACCTCAACTTTCAAAACTAATATCAACATTTCATCTTTTTATGGTTATATTACACCTGTTTGCTCTTATAGTTATTTTGTTTAAACATTTTGTTTTAGTCATAGCATTTTGGCTCCCGGGCCGCACTTTGGACACCCATGGTACAGAGCAAGGGTGTCAGGTTCAAACTTTGATGACATCTATTAAACAAGACAAGAGGCAAAGAATTAAACAGAGACCGAATTCAATTTGGACTCAATATTGAGGAGAGTCGTCTGTACACTGTAACCTTTGACAGTATCCCAGCACGCTCTGACGAAAAAAGGTTTACGTTTCCTCCTTTATTTGGACACTCCCTGTTTACACAACAACATCTGCTTCCAAAGGAATGGGGGGTATGTAAACAGCTCTTGTTTTTGGTCACATTGAAAACAAAAGAAAAAGATGCCTCGGGCTTGGGCTAGTCCTGGATTCAGCTTGAGCAGGTCTTGGATGACAATAGATAACCCCCTCCCGTCTCCTCCCATCGTACACAATGAAATTTTCCAAGCCTTTGCTTGGTGCAACAAAGACAGCCTCTTGTCTGTTCATTGGGAACTCAGAGAACGGAAAGTTTTTTGATCATTTACATACAATTTTTCTGACAAAGGGTGTCCAAAGTGTGGCCCGGGGGCCATTTATGGCCCACAGTACATTTTCTAATGACCTAAAAATCCCAATAAAACCAAAACATAAAAAAAAAAAAAAAAAAAGCAAACAGGTGAAATGTAACGAGAGTCCGTCGCAATTTTGACTCTATTAACACAAAGCTGTTTTTTTTTCTTTAAAGCCTTTGCTGCCCAAAAAATAATAATGAATCAAAATCACGCTTCACGTCAAAAATTACAAATTTAAATATTTTTGGTGGAAAATATTGCATTATTTGTGTGTTAGGCATACAAAAACGAAGTTTTCTTTGACAAAAAGAGCATAAAACAAACCATGAAAAAAATGATCAAAAAACTTATAGTAGACGGATAGAGCCAAAGTTGATCTGGAGACTTAGGCGTTATATATACTGTATATAAATGACTTATTTCTATCACTTTTTATGAGTGGGGCCCTTTTGGATGCTCAGTAATTTTAGTGGGACTTTTTTCTTCACTCACAAAGTAATAATGATTTAAAATCAATGTTATTAGGAATTGTTGACCTATTTAGGGTTGCAATTATGTTACATCAAAGGCTCCACTGAGAAAATGTTTTGAGGGAAAATAGCGCTTATTTTGTATTTTTGCCATAAAAAGAGGGTTTTTACAAAAAATGGCATAAAACATTAAAAACATAATTTGGATTCTATGACCTGAAGTTGATTCAAGCGTTTAATGAATAAAAAAAAAAAGATGTTATTTTTAACATTTTTGCGACTGAAAGCCTTCCGGGGCCCCGGCACCACACTTGAAGGGAGCCCTAAAGGTTAAAAAAAGGATATATTGTAATGGTTTTTATAATGAAAAATATCAAAATGGCCCCCCTGCGTATTTTGACTTTTCAGTGTGCGGCCCTCTGTGGAAAAAGTTTGGACACCCCTGGTCTGGAGCGGAGGGTCCCCAACTTTTTTTTGCACTTAATTAGTATTATATTTATCCATGAGAGCATTTTTGTTGTAACTTGTAAGGTGTGTGTGTTAAAATCATGCTTGTTTTTACAAATGATGACAGATGTGAACAAGAGCATGTATTGTCTAGTTATGATGTAAAGGAGGGGTGGTTGTAATGTATAATAAGTATGTGTCAATGAAAGGGCATTTTATGACTTTTTTAAATTTGATTACTTGCTATAGTATAATTTTAATGTTAAAATTGTATTGCATGATTTGTGTATTTCTTTAATTTAGGTAGCCAGGGACTGCAGATGGAAATTAGCTATTTAGCTGTAATCTGGTGCAGAACACATCTGTATTTGAGCTTAAAGGCCTACTGAAAGCCACTACCACCGACCACGCAGTCTGATAGTTTATATATCAATGATGAAATCTTAACATTGCAACACATGCCAATACGGCCAGGTTAACTTATAAAGTGCCATTTTAAATTTCCCGCTAAACTTCCGGTTGAAAACGCCTTTGGATGATGACGTATGCGCGTGACGTAGCCAGTGAAACAGAAGTATCGGTACCCCATTGAATCCAATACAAAATAGCTCTGTTTTCATCTCATAATTCCACAGTATTCTGGACATCTGTGTTTGTGAATCTTTTGCAATTTGTTTAATGAACAATGGAGACTGCAAAGAAGAAAGTTGTAGGTGGGATCGGTGTATTAGCGGCTGGCTGCAGCAACACAAGCAGGAAGACAGAGATGGATAGCAGACGCGTTAGCCGCCGAACTCACCTTAACTTCCGCATCTGTGATCGGGTGAAGTCCTTCGTCGCACCGTCGATCGCTGGAACACAGGTGAGCACGGGTGTTTATGAGCAGATGAGGGCTGGCTGGCGTAGGTGGATAGCTAATGTTTTTAGCATAGCTCTGTGAGGTACAGTTGCTAAGTTAGCTTCAATGGCGTCGTTAGCAACAACATTGTTAACCTTCGCCAGGCTGGAAAGCATTAACCGTGTAGTTACATGTCCCTGGTTTAATAGTATTGTTGATCTTCTGTCTATCCTTCCAGTCAGGGGTTTATTTATTTTGTTTCTATCTGCATTTGAGCCTGATGCTATCACGTTATCTCGTAGCTAAAGTGCTTCACCGATGTATTGTCGTGGAGATAAAAGTCACTGTGAATGTCCATTTTGCGTTCTCGACTCTCATTTTCAAGAGGATATAGTATCCGAGGTGGTTTAAAATACAAATCCGTGATCCACAATAGAAAAAGGAGAGAGTGTGGAATCCAATGAGCCAGCTTGTACCTAAGTTACGGTCAGAGCGAAAAAAGATATGTCCTGCACTGCATTCTAGTCATTCACTCCAACGTTCCTCATCGACAAATCGTTCATCCTCGCTCAAATTAATGGGGTAATCGTCGCTTTCTCGGTCCGAATCGCTCTAGCTGCATTGTAAACAATAGGAAAATGTGAGAAGCTGTTCAATAGACTACGTCACGCTACTTCCGGTAGGGGCAAGGCTTTTTTTTAATCAGATACCAAAAGTTGCGATCTTTATCGTCGATGTTCTCTACTAAATCCTTTCAGCAAAAAATATGGCAATATCGCGAAATGATCAAGTATGACACATAGAATGGATCTGCTATCCCCGTTTAAATTAAAAAAAAATCATTTCAGTAGGCCTTTAATGTCTCATAATGTCTTCAAATAAAGACTCAACTAAAGTAAAACTTTCTATATGAGGAGTTGCATTACGAGTTTATTAGTGTGTTTAGTCTGTAACAAACCAAAGTTCAATCGAAAAAAGTAGGAATTCTTTAATGTTTCCCGCTAGCAAATGCGTCACAGACCGCCAGTAACGCGAATCGCGATGACGCAACCTGACAAGCAGGGCTTATAAACTCTGTCTGACATGTATTGGCATACTCCTCGTTAGTATAGTGGACAGTATCTCCGCCTGTCACGCGGAAGACCGGGGTTCGATTCCCCGACGGGGAGATTTTTTTTTCTTTCTTTCGGGAACACAAACATTGCTTGCTTTAAAGATGCTATACGTATGTAAAGACGCTATAAATATGTAAAGACCCTATACGTATGTAAAGTCGCTATAAGTATTTAAATATGCTTCAAGTATGTAAAGATGCTATAAGTATTTAAAGATGATATAACTATTTAAATATGCTATGGGTGAGGGCGGACCTACGTCACTTCCGCCTACCAATCCCCTAGCAACCGGGAATTGGTTGAAAACAAAGCAGCTCACAGCGAACACAGCATTGACAGAAAAAGCATTTAACGAGCGTTGTGGCTTGGAAGTCGGCGTTAAATCCTTCATTTACGCATTTTTACTTATTCGCATATCGTGTGAAAAAACGAAAATGTATTATTTGCGTCAGACTCGTCTCAGTGAACTTGAAAGCTTCTCAGGCTTAGCTTAGCTTGCTAGTTAGCTTAGCCTGCGCGCTGCTAAGAAAGAGACGCGGAAGTTATCAACAACAAGATCAAGTGTTAGTGTATAAAATATTGAGAGATTTGAGGGCTACATGTATTGAATGGCAACATGAAAATTATAGGGTTTATTGTTTTTTAAAAACCCAACTGTTAAGTGCAAATTTAAACGACACCGGTTTTCGAAAATAGCTAGCTAGGCTATAGACGATATAGTATATTACTTACTTAACTTAATCCTCTTCTTCCCGGATGGGAAATAAGGCTTCGACGACTCGACGCCATTCATCTCGCTGCTGTGCCCGTCTCTGTGCCTCGCCCCATGTAAGCTTCATCTCTTTCAGCTCCCCTTCAACTGTTCTTCGCCAGGTGTTCTTTGACCGCCATGGCTTACGTTTTCCCGGTGGTGTCCATCTTAACGCTGCCTTTGGTATCCCCTCGTTGTCCGGTTTTCGAAAATAGCTAGCTAGGCTATAGACTATATAGTATATACCGCATGTTATTTTTGTACAACAACAACTTCAGCTGTCGAACGTTATAAGGTACAAATTCAACAAGTACAACATTAGCACGGACGTATAGCCAAGTTGTGGTTAAGAAGGTGGATTTTTGTTCCTTATATTTACCAGAAACGAAGTGATCCGAACACACGACCCGCCAGGACTTTGGGGGACTCCAGTGAGAACCGTCCTCGTTTTCCCGGTGTAAAGCTGCGAGCCATTTGTCTCGTCTCTGTGGGCTTTTATCGCGCTTTGGCAGAACAAAATACAACCTTTGCTTTCCCTGTTTCCAGTTGTGGTTAGCACAACCAAAAACAACACAGTTTTTCGGCATTTGGGAGGCAGAATGACGGGTTTAACCAGCGTAGGTCGACAGGTTAAAGAGTAAAGGCAACGGTTTGTTTTCAACGCCAGTCTGGTTGCTATGGCTCGAAGAACCCGTATGTAGCTCAGTTGCCCGGATGTCGGCCCTCACCCATAAGTATTTAAAGATGCTATAAATATGTAAAGACGCTGTAAGTATTTAAAGACGCTAAAAGTATTTAAAGATGCTATAAGTATGTAAAGATGCTACAAGTATTTAAAGATGCTATAAGTATGTAAAGATGCTAAAAGTATTTAAAGATGCTATAAGTATGTAAAGATGCTACAATTATTTAAAGATGCTATAAGTATGTAAAGATGCTACAAGTATTTAAAGATGCTATAAGTATGTAAAGATGCTAAAAGTATTTAAAGATGCTATAAGTATGTAAAGATGCTACAAGTATTTAAAGATGCTATAAGTATGTAAAGATGCTACAAGTATTTAAAGATGCTATAACTATTTAAATATGCTATACGTATTTAAAGATGCTATAACTATTTAAATATGCTATAAGTATTTAAAGATACTATAAATATGTAAAGACGCTGTAAGTACTTAAAGACGCTAAAAGTATTTAAAGAAGCTATAAGTATGTAAAGATGCTACAAGTATTTAAAGATGCTATAAGTATGTAAAGATGCTAAAAGTATTTAAAGATGCTATAAGTATGTAAAGATGCTACAAGTATTTAAAGATGCTATAAGTATGTAAAGATGCTACAAGTATTTAAAGATGCTATAACTATTTAAATATGCTATAAGTATTTAAAGATGCTATAACTATTTAAATATGCTATAAATATGTAAAGATGCTACAAGTATTTAAAGATGCTATAACTATTTAAATATGCTATAAGTATTTAAAGATGCTATAACTATTTAAATATGCTATAAGTATTTAAAGATACTATAAATATGTAAAGACGCTGTAAGTACTTAAAGATGCTATAAGTATTTAAAGATGCTACAAGTATGTAAAGATGCTACAAGTATTTAAAGATGCTATAAGTATGTAAAGATGCTAAAAGTATTTAAAGATGCTAAAAGTATTTAAAGATGCTATAAGTATGTAAAGATGCTAAAAGTATTTAAAGATGCTATAAGTATGTAAAGATGCTATAAGTATGTAAAGATGCTACAAGTATTTAAAGATGCTATAACTATTTAAATATGCTATAAGTATTTAAAGATGCTATAACTATTTAAATATGCTATAAGTATGTAAAGATGCTACAAGTATTTAAAGATGCTATAACTATTTAAATATGCTATAAGTATTTAAAGATGCTATAACTATTTAAATATGCTATAAGTATTTAAAGATACTATAAATATGTAAAGACGCTGTAAGTACTTAAAGATGCTATAAGTATTTAAAGATGCTATAAGTATGTAAAGATGCTACAAGTATTTAAAGATGCTATAAGGATGTAAAGATGCTAAAAGTATTTAAAGATGCTATAAGTATGTAAAGATGCTATAAGTATGTAAAGATGCTACAAGTATGTAAAGATGCTATAAGTATGTAAAGATGCTATAAGTATGTAAAGATGCTACAAGTATGTAAAGATGCTATAAGTATGTAAAGATGCTATAAGTATGTAAAGATGCTATAAGTATGTAAAGATGCTATAAGTATGTAAAGATGCTATAAGTATGTAAAGATGCTATAAGAATGTAAAGCTGCTATAAGTTTATGTTGCAAATGACAAAGCAGAGCTTCTCTTTAAGCATCTTGACATGCAGATGTTGCTCTCATGCACAACAATGCTGTTTGCTCTTTAAGCATCTTGACATGCAGATGTTGCTCTCATGCACAACAATGCTGTTTGCTCTTTAAGCATCTTGACATGCAGATGTTGCTCTCATGCACAACAATGCTGTTTGCTCTTTAAGCATCTTGACATGCAGATGTTGCTCTCATGCACAACAATGCTAAAGTGGGCAGCCACATCTGCTGTGCTCTCGCTGCACGCACCAAGAAGAGCAAGTCACAAAGTCAGCCATCAGACTCTAATATTGTGAGTATTTATAAAACCTACTCAATGGATTTCATTGGCTCTTTTTTGCACATTCCTCTAGGTCAGGGGTCACCAACCTTTTTGAAACCAAGAGCTACTTCTTGGGTAGTGATTAATGCGAAGGGCTACCAGTTTGATACACACTTAAATAAATTGCCAGAAATAGCCAATTTGCTCAATTTACCTTTAACTCTATGTTATTATTAATAATGAATGATATTTACACTTAATTGAACGGTTTAAAAGAGGAGAAAACACGAAAAAAATAACAATTACATTTTTAAACATAGTTTATCTTCAATTTCGACTCTTTAAAATTCAAAATTCAACCGAAAAAAAGAAGAGAAAAACTAGCTAATTCGAATCTTTTTGAAAAAATTTAAAAAATAATTTATGGAACATCATTAGTAATTTTTCCTGATTAAGATTAATTTTAGAATTTTGATGACATGTTTTAAATAGGTTAAAATCCAATCTGCACTTTGTTAGAATATACAACAAATTGGACCAAGCTATATTTCTAACAAAGACAAATCATTATTTCTTCTAGATTTTCCAGAACAAAATTTTTAAAAGAAATTCAAAAGACTTTGAAATAAGATTTAAATTTGATTCTACAGATTTTCTAGATTTGCCAGAATATTTTTTTTGAATTTTAATCATAATAAGTTTGAAGAAATATTTCATAAATATTCTTCGTCAAAAAAACAGAAGCTAAAATGAAGAATTAAATTAAAATGTATTTATTACTCTTTACAATAATTTAAAAAAATAATTACTTGAACATTGATTTAAATTGTCAGGAAAGAAGAGGAAGGAATTTAAAAGGTAAAAAGGTATATGTGTTTAAAAATGTTAAAATCATTTTTAAGGTTGTATTTTTTCTCTAAAATTGTCTTTCTGAAAGTTATAAGAAGCAAAGTAAAACAATTAATGAATTCATTTAAACAAGTGAAGACCAAGTCTTTAAAATATTTTCTTGGATTTTCAAATTCTATTTGAGTTTTGTCTCTCTTAGAATTAAAAATGTCGGGCAAAGCGAGACCAGCTTGCTAGTAAATAAATACAATTTAAAAAATAGAGGCAGCTCACTGGTAAGTGCTGCTATTTGAGCTATTTTTAGAACAGGCCAGCGGGCTACTCATCTGGTCCTTACGGGCTACCTGGTGCCCGCGGGCACCGCGTTGGTGACCCCTGCTCTAGGTCAACATGGTTGTGTTGTGTGGCAGATTTCTAAAAGGTCAACATGGTTGTGTTGTGTGGCAGGTTGTCATCGGCGGTATAAATGTGGATTTTATTGCCAAAGGAAAAAGCAAAAGTCTTCAAGTAGGTGTTCTGATACCATCTTACATCTTAAGTCGCTTCTTACACTCGTCTTCTTCTTCTGCTGCTGCAAGTTTGGACGGACCAACCCAGGAAGTGTGTGTCAGTCATATGGAGGTGTGGGAAGAAACATCAGCGGTGAGTTGATTTTGGTTTTCTGACGATAAATTGTCACACTTTTGTCAATTCCACTTGCTTTGTCCTTTGAAGATTGTTTAAGTCGTCTGGGCCGGCGGCCATTGTTCATCTCTGCCACTGGGAGGGATTCCCACAGCGAGGCCGTCTTCAACCACTGCAGACATATGGTATCTCTCACTGTGAGCCACAGCGCTCCCAGTCTGTGGAACACTCTCCCTGACCACCTGAGGGCACCACAGACTGTGGATGCTTTTAAAAAAGGCTTAAAAAACTAGATTATTATCGGCCGATAAATGCTTTAAAATGTAATATCGGAAATTATCGGTATCGGTTTCATAATTATCGTATCGGTTTTTAAAAGTAAAATGTATGACGTTTTAAAATGCAGCTGTTAGGGGTTTGGGGAAAAATCAATTCGAATCGCGATTCTCACGTTGTGCGATTCAGAATCGATTCTCATTTTTAAAAAATCGATTTTTTTATTTTATTTATTTTTGTATTAATTTTTTTTTTTTTTTTAAATTAATCAATCCAACAAAACAATACACAGCAATACCATAACAATGCAATCCAATTCCAAAAGCAAAGCCGAGCCAGCAACACTCAGAAGTGCAATAAACAGAGCAATTGAGAGGAGACACAAACACCACACAGAACAAACCAAAAGTAGTGAAACAAAAATGAATATTGTCCACAACAGTATCAATATTAGTTACAATTTCAACATAGCAGTGATTAAAAATCCCTCATTGACATTATCATTAGACATTTAGTTTATGAGATGCGATGCAAGTGTAAGCCACTGTGACACTATTGTTCAGTTTTTTTTGTTTTTTTTTAAATTAATGTTTGCAATGATAATATCAATGAGGGATTTTTTATCACTGCTATGTTGAAATTGTTACTAATATTGATACTGTTGTTGATAATATTCATTTTTGTCTCACTACTTTTAGATTGTTCCGTGTCATGTTTGTGTCTCCTCAATTGCTCTGTTTATTGCTATTCTGAATGTTGCTGGGTCCTGACTGTGGTTTGCGCTTACGCGCCAAACGGCAGCTCAGAGTACCCACCTTTTTTGGATTCACTCGAGGAAGTACTGGAGAGTGCTCCCCCGGGTGATTCCCTTGTTCTACTGGGAGACTTCAACGCTCATGTTGGCAGCGACAGTGAAACCTGGAGAGGTGTAATTGGGAAGAATGGCCGCCCGGATCTGAACCCGAGTGGTGTTTTGTTATTGGACTTTTGTGCTCGTCACAGATTATCCATAACAAACACCATGTTCAAAAATAAGGGTGTCCATATGTGCACTTGGCACCAGGACACCCTAGGCCGCAGTTCCATGATCGACTTTGTAGTTGTTTCATCGGATTTGCGGCCTCATGTTTTGGACACTCGAGTGAAGAGAGGGGCGGAGCTTTCTACCGATCACCACCTGGTGGTGAGTTGGCTGCGATGGTGGGGGAGGATGCCGGACAGATCTGGCAGGCCCAAACGCATTTTGAAGGTCTGCTGGGAACACCTGGCAGAGTCTCCTGTCAGAGAGAGTTTCAATTCCCACCTCCGGAAGAACTTTGAACATGTCACGAGGGAGGTGCTGGACATTGAGTCCGAGTGGGCGATGTTCCGTACCTCTATTGTCGAGGCGGCCGATTGGAGCTGTGGCCGCAAGGTGGTTGGTGCCTGTCGTGGCGGTAATCCTAGAACCCGCTGGTGGACACCAGTGGTGAGGGATGCCGTCAAGCTGAAGAAAGAGTCCTATCGGGCTCTTTTGGCTCATAGGACTCCAGAGGCAGCAGACAGTTACCGACAGGCCAAGCGGTGTGCGGCTTCAGCGATCGCGGAGGCAAAAACTCTGACATGGGAGGAGTTCGGGGAAGCCACGGAGAACGACTTCCGGACGGCTTCGTAGCGATTCTGGACCACCATCCGCCGCCTCAGGAAGGGGAAGCAGTGCAGTGTCAACACCGTGTATGGTGGGGATGGTGTTCTGCTGACCTCGACTGTGGATGTTGTGGATCGGTGGGGGGAATACTTCGAAGACCTCCTCAATCCTACCAGCACGTCTTCCTATGAGGAGAAGTGCCTGGGGAGTCTGTAGTGGGCTCTCCTATTTCTCGGGCTGAGGTTGCCGAGGTAGTTAAAAAGCTCCTCGGGGGCAAGGCCCCGGGGGTGGATGAGATCCGCCCGGAGTTTCTTAAGGCTCTGGATGCTGTGGGGATGTCTTAGTTGACAAGACTCTGCAACATCGCGTGGACATCGGGGTTGGTACCTCTGGATTGGCAGACCTGGGGTGGTGGTTTCTCTCTTTAAGAAGGGGAACCAGAGGGTGTGTTCCAACTATCGTGGGATCACACTCCTCAGCCTTCCCGGTAAGGTCTATTCAGGTGTACTGGAGAAGAGGCTACGCCGGATAGTCGACCCTCGGATTCAGGAGGAACAGTGTGGTTTTCGTCCTAGTCGTGGAACTGTGGACCAGCTCTATACTCTCGGCAGGGTCCTTGAGGGTGCATGGGAGTTTGCCCAACCAGTCTACATGTGCTTGTGGACTTGGAGAAGGCATTCGACAAAGTCCTGTGGGGAGTGCTCAGAGAGTATGGGGTATCGGACTGTCTGATTGTGGCGGTCCGCTCCTGTATGATCAGTGTCAGAGCTTGGTCCGCATTGCTGGCAGTAAGTCGGACACGTTTCCAGTGAGGGTTGGACTCCGCCAAGGCTGTCCTTTGTCACCGATTCTGTTCATAACTTTTATGGACAGAATTTCTAGGTGCAGTCAGGGCGTTGAGGGGATCTGGTTTGGTGGCTGCAGGATTAGGTCTCTGCTTTTTGCAGATGATGTGGTCCTGATGGCTTCATCTGGTCAGGATCTTCAGCTCTCACTGGATCGGTTCGCAGCAGAGTGTGAAGCGACTGGGATGAGAATCAGCACCTCCAAGTCTGAGTCCATGTTTCTCGCCTGTAAAAGGGTGGAGTGCCATCTCCGGGTTGGGGAGAAGACCCTGCCCCAAGTGGAGGAGTTCAAGTACCTCAGAGTCTTGTTCACGAGTGAGGGAAGAGTGGATGGTGATATCGACAGGTGGATCGGTGCGGCGTCTTCAGTAATGCGGACGCTGTATCGATCCGTTGTGGTGAAGAAGGATCTGAGCCGGAAGGCAAAGCTCTCAATTTACCGGTCGATCTACGTTCCCATCCTCACCTATGGTCATGAGTTTTGGGTTATAACCGAAAGGACAAGATCACGAGTACAAGCGGCCCAAATGAGTTTCCTCCGCCGGGTGGCGAGGCTCTCCCTTAGAGATAGAGTGAGAAGCTCTGTCATCCAGGGGGAGCTCAAAGTAAAGCCGCTGCTCCTCCACATGGAGAGGAGCCAGATGAGGTGGTTCGGGCATCTGGTCAGGATGCCACCCGAACGCCTCCCTAGGGAGGTGTTTGGGGCACGTCCAACCGGTAGGAGGCCACGTGGAAGACCCAGGACACGTTGGGAAGACTATGTCTCCCGGCTGGCCTGGGAACGCCTCTGGATCCCCCGGGAGGAGCTGGAAGTGGCTGGGGAGAGTAAAAGTCTGGGCTTCCCTGCTTAGGCTGCTTCCCCTGCGACCCAACCTCGGATAAGCGGAAGAAGATGGATGGATGGATGGATAGATCTAGCTATTTGGCTGTTCTATTTTTTTAAATTATTTTTTTTATTATCTTTTTATTTATTTATTTTTTTAATACACTGTAGCACTTTGAGGTTGTTTACAATGTAAAGTGCTTTTTACAAATAAAATCTATTATTATTATTATTATGTTATTTGGACTCTATGTCTTCTTTCTCCCGGAAGAACACCAGCGGCGTGACCAGGTTGGAAGGCGCGAGCACAGCGACGTACTGTGCCGTCATCACAGAGAGTGGAGAACTCAGTCTGGGATTGGGCGACATGGACATTCACCAGCAGATAACACAGCAATATGTAAGTTCACCACCGTTTTACCAGACAGTAAGTGATATGTCAAACTGTCTCTACCATTCAAGCTGCTTTCACTCTAAAGGCAATGACTTATGTAACGCCGATGACATCTATTAAACAGTCAAGAAGCAAGGAATTAAACGGTGACAGGATTCAATTTAGCTCAACGAGGAGAGACGCCTGGGCTGTACTCTTGTAGAGTCTTCCACCACGCTCTGACGAAAGGATTGCACGCTTCCTCTTTTATTTGGACTTTCCCGGATCACATGGCAACAGCTGTTTCTAAGGGGGGAGGGGGTCGTAAACAGCCGTTGCCCTCGGTCACAAAACAGTTCAAAGAAAAGATGCCTGGAGCTTGCGTCAGGTCCTGCTTCCTCTCCGCTTTGTAGATCTCGGGTCAAGACAAGATCTTCCTGTGGATTACAATAGATCAAAGAAACCGACACCTTCATGTCTCTTCCCATCGTACACAGTGGAGTTTTACAAGCCTTTGGCTTGGTAAGATCAAAGACAGCTTGTGTCCTCTCGCCGGGAACTCATGGAAACACAAAGTTTTGTGATAACTTAGATACAATTATTCTGACAATGATTTTAGGTAATCCTGAAGAATTTGGAGGTAATCCTCCTTTTTCATTGTCCCTTGGCAAGTTTACCTGCAATAAGGCGCTTTTGGTAGCCATCCACAAGCTTCTGCTTGAATTTTTGACCACAACATTGGTGCAGTTCAGCTAAATGTGTTGCTTTTCTGACGTGGACTTGTTTCTTCAGCATTGTTTCGTCTGACCACAGAACTTTCCTCCAGAAGGTCTTATCTTTGTCCATGTGATGTCAGATGAAACAAAAATGGAGCTGTTTGGCCACAATACCCAGCAATATGTTTGGAGGAGAAAAGGTGAGGCCTTTAATCCCAGGAGAAACCAGGCCTACCGTCAAGCATGGTGGTATTATGCTCTGGGCCTGTTTTGCTGCCAATGGAACTGCTGCTTTAAATGGGACAATGAAAAAGGAGGATTACCTCCAAATTCTTCAGGACAACCTTAAAATCATCAGCACGCCACATAGCTCCGCCCCCTATGAAGCTCTTACTGCAGGGAATACAAAGAATTGCTGTTGCAACATCCAGTTGTCACATTTAGAACAGCAGATTCTTTCATTCAACAATTTCAGCTCATTTGTATACTTAGCAAACTCATCTGGCGGGCCGGATCAAACCCGTTGGCGGTCCTGATGCGACCCGCGGGCCACATGTTTGAATCCCCCGGTAGTTAAGTCCTCTCCTGCTGTGTCAACCGTGACGTCATCTCGGTCCGAGCGGAGAGTTTTGGAACTCTCACAGCATTGACAAAATTCTAGCGGGAAGTCTCATTCAACCCTTTTTCGATTACGCATGCACCTCCTGGTACCCCAGCACTTTCAAAACCCTCAAATCTAGACTCCAAACATCCCAGAACAAGCTAGTCAGATTACTTCTAGACCTCCACCCCAGATCCCACCTCACTCCTACCCACTTCTCCAAAGTGGGCTGGCTCAGGGTGGAGGACAGAGTTAAACAACTTGCACTGAGCCTAGTCTATAAAATCAGCTACACCTCCCTGATAGCGAAGTACATGTCAAACTACTTACTTAATGACCGCCATAACCACAACACCAGGGGGAGCTCCACTAACCACGTTAAACCCAGATAAATAAATGATAAATGGGTTATACTTGTATAGCGCTTTTCTACCTTCATGGTACTCCAAGCGCTTTGACAGTATTTCCACATTCACCCATTCACACACGCATTCACACACTGATGGCGGGAGCTGCCATGCAAGGCGCTAACCAGCACCCATCAGGAGCAAGGGTGAAGTGTCTTGCCCAAGGACACAACAGATTCCGATCTAACAAAGGTCTTAACTCATTCTCTTTCTATGCCACATCAATGTGGAATGCACTCCCAACAGGTGTAAAAGACGGATTCTAGGGGCCCATGATGGAGGGGGGCCCAGAGAGGCCCCTAATGATGATGAAATTATAATACAGGGGGCCCTGTAAAGATTCTTTTCATGGGGCCCAAAATCCCTAGCGGCGCCCCTGTGTGTGATGACTGTATTATGATGATAGTATATATTTGTACCATGAATTGATTAACGTGGACCCCGACTTAAACAAGTTGAAAAACTTATTGGGGTGTTACCATTTAGTGGTCAATTGTACGGAATATGTACTGTACTGTACAATCTACTAATACAAGTCTCAATCAATCAATCAAAAGCCTTTTTAGGGACAAAAGTATGCGTTTGCGTGCGGACAAGAGGCCTAAACGCAGAGATAAGTATGCATTTATGAAGTATCTGTGTTGGTGTGGACATGGCCTTAGACGAGGTTTAGTCACGTGAAATAAGTCGACAGGTTTAAAAAAATGTGACAGGTTTTTGAAGTGAAGAGTTAAATTGGGATCTGGCGACCTCTAGTGGTCTGACTGATTCATTACATTAAGAGCAGGAGGCAGAAAGTTCAATGATCGTCTGTTCTTTCTAAGACTCGTCAACCTTGGAGATCTGGTTTTGATTGATTGGAGCTTTTATTAGTAGATTGCACAGTACAGTACATATTCCGTACAATTGACCACTAGATGGTAACACCCCAATAAGTTTTTCAACTTGTTTAAGTCGGGGTCCATGGTACAAATATATACTATCATCATAATACAGTCATCACACAAGTTAATCATCAGAGTATATACATTGAATTATTTACATTATTTACAATCCGGGGGGTGGGAAGTGGAGGGGGGCGGGGGGTTTAGGTTTGGTTGATATCAGCACTTCAGTCATCAACAATTGCATCATCAGAGAAATGGACATTGAAACAGTGTAGGTGTGACTTGGTAGGATATGTACAGCCAGCAGAGAACATAGTGAGTTCAGAAAGCATAAGAACAAGTATAAAAATTAGAAATACATTTGATTATTTACATTTGGTTATTTACAATCCGGGGAGGTGGGATGTGGAAGGGGGAGGGTGTTAGTCAAGGGTTGAAGTTGCCTGGAGGTGTTGTTTTAGTGCGGTTTTGAAGGAGGATAGAGATGCCCTTTCTTTTACACCTGTTGGGAGTGCATTCCACATTAATGTGGCATAGAAAGAGAATGAGTTAAGACCTTTGTTAGATCGGAATCCGGGTTTAACATGGTTAGTGGAGCTCCCCCTGGTGTTGTGTTTATGGCGGTCATTTACGTTAAGGAAGTAGTTTGACATGTACTTTGGTATCAGGGAGGTGTAGTGGATTTTATAGACTAGGCTCAGTGCAAGTTGTTTAACTCTGTCCTCCACCCTGAGCCAGCCCACTTTGGAGAAGTGGGTAGGAGTGAGGTGGGATCTGGGGTGGAGGTCTAGAAGTAATCTGACTAGCTTGTTCTGGGTTGTTTGGAGTTTAGATTTGAGGGTTTTGGAGGTGCTAGGGTACCAGGAGGTGCATGCGTAATCGAAAAAGGGTTGAACGAGAGTTCCCGCCAGAATCTTCAAGGTGCTTTTGTTGACCAGAGAGGAGATTCTGTAGAGAAATCTCGTTCGTTGGTTGACCTTTTTGATTACCTTGGTTGCCATTTTATCACAGGGAAGATTAGCTTCTAGAATGGAACCTAGGTAGGTGACCTCATCTTTCCTGGTGATAACAATGTCACCCACTTTTATAGTGAAGTCACTGAGGTTGATTTGGGACCCAAATAGGATGGATTCCGTTTTACCTAAATGTATAGATAGCTTATTGTAAACGATGTTACCATTTAGTGGTCAATTGTACGGAATATGTACTTCACTGTGCAATCTACTAATACAAGTTTCAATCAATCAATCAATCAATCAATCAAGTATGTCAAGCTGGTGTGCTTAGCTGTTGTGTAGCTACGAGTTCCTAGTACCCTGTAGCCTAGCATGTTTACCTTTTGTAAACAAGGAAATGATGTGTGATTATTGGAGGAATTTAGATGTTACAGTACCTGGCTGTCCTTTGCCAAAGTAAACACACTGCAGGACTGCTCGTATCGGAGATGTTAGATGCAAGCCGATATCATCCCATACTCGACACCCCTAATGAGTCGTGCAAAAGCTGATCAATAGTCAATATTGCAATGCTACGTGTGGTCCACACTTTATATTATAATATTAGATGTTCTCATTCATCAGGTCATTGTCCTCGAAGGACATGAGGAGCAGGATTTATAAATACTTGACCTCCAGTCCAGTCCATAGTGGATCTAACATAATATTGTGAGAGTCCAGTCCATAGTGGATCTAACATAATAGTGAGAGAGTCCAGTCCATAGTGGATCTAACATAATAGTGTGAGAGTCTAGTCCATAGTGGATCTAACATAATAGTGAGAGTCCAGTCTATAGTGGATCTAAAATAATAGTGAGAGTCCAGTCCATAGTGGATCTAACATAATAGTGAGAGTCCAGTCCATAGTGGATCTAACATAACATTGTGAGAATTTAGTCCATAGTGGATCTAACATAACATTGTGAGAGTCCAGTCCACAGTGGATCTAACATAATATTGTGAGTCCAGTCCATAGTGGATCTAACATAATAGTGTGAGAGTCCAGTCCATAGTGGATCTATTATAATAGTGTGAGAGTCCAGTCCATAGTGGATCTAACATAATAGTGTGAGAGTCCAGTCCATAGTGGATCTATTATAATAGTGTGAGAGTCCAGTCCATAGTGAATCTAACATAATAGTGAGAGTCCAGTCCATAGTGGATCTAACATAATATTGTGAGAGTCCAGTCCATAGTGGATCTAACATAATAGGGAGAGTCCAGTCCATAGTGGATCTAACATAATATTGTGAGAGTCCAGTCCATAGTGGATCTAACATAATAGTGAGAGTCCAGTCCATAGTGGATCTAACATAATAGTGAGAGAGTCCAGTCCATAGTGGATCTACAATAATAATGTGAGAGTCCAGTCCATAGTGGATCTAACATAATAGTGAGAGAGTCCAGTCCATAGTGGATCTACAATAATAATGTGAGAGTCCAGTCCATAGTGGATCTAACATAATAGTGTGAGAGTCCAGTCCATAGTGGATCTAACATAATAGTGTGAGAGTCCAGTCCATAGTGGATCTAACATAATAGTGTGAGAGTCCAGTCCATAGTGGATCTAACATAATAGTGAGAGAGTCCAGTCCATAATGGATCTACAATAATAATGTGAGAGTCCAGTCCATAGTGGATCTAACATAATAGTGTGAGAGTCCAGTCCATAGTGGATCTAACATAATAGTGTGAGAGTCCAGTCCATAGTGGATCTAACATAATAGTGTGAGAGTCCAGTCCATAGTGGATCTATTATAATAGTGTGAGAGTCCAGTCCATAGTGGATCTAACATAATAGTGAGAGTCCAGTCCATAGTGGATCTAACATAATAGTGTGAGAGTCCAGTCCATAGTGGATCTAACATAATAGTGTGAGAGTCCAGTCCATAGTGGGGCCAGCAGGAGATAATCTTGAGCGGAGACAGGTCAGCAGCGCAGAGACCGTCCCCAACTGATGCACAGATGAGTGGTCCACCCTGGTTCCCGACTTTGGACAGCTAGCGCATCATCTGTGGTCACCGAATCTGTGCCCCCCCACCCCCCCTCGCCACGAATGAGAGGGTGGCAGATCAGAAAAGAAACGGCAGATCAACTGGTCTAGAAGGGGGGTCTATTTAAAGGCTAGAGTATACAAATGAGTTTTAAGATGGGACTTAAATGCTTCTACTGAGGTAGCATCTCTAACTGTTACTGCTAGAACATTCCATAGTACTGGAGCCCCAATAGAAAACGCTCTATAGCCCGCAGAATTTTGGGGGGGCTCTGGGAATCACTAATAATCGGGAGTTCTTTGAAGGCAAATTTCTTGCAGGGACATATGGTAAATCACTGGTCTAAAATATGGAATGTTGTTATTCAAGCTCATGTCTTCTCCCGTCTTCCTGTAGGTGTCCCGGTTTAAGGAGCAGCTTTTGTCATCTAATTTGGTGTGCCTTGATGGAAACATACCCATTTCCACCATCAGATACGTTTGCTCCATGGCCAAAGAGCACAACATCAATGGTACGGCTTCGAGAACAAAAGGTTGACATTCCACCACAGCTATTGTGACTATGGACGCTCTATCTCTACTCAGTTTGGTATGAGCCCACCGATTCCGAAAAGGCTTGCAAGCCTTTCCTGTCAGACGCCTGGAAGTCGTTGGCCTACACCTCCCCAAATTTGTCGGAGCTGTGCACCATGAACAAAACGCTGGGCCTCCAGACGCCTGAAGGTGAGGTCTGCATTATCAACACAAACGTGAGGACGGGGGCTCAGGATGTCTTCTGGTGGACTCGCTAGTGCTCCCAAGTTCCTTGGAGCAGCTGCTGAGTCTGGCCGTGGCTCTCTCACGCCCCCTTCTGGAGCACATCCACTGCCTGGTGGTGACCTTGGGGGCCGACGGGGTGTTGGTGTGCGGGGAGCATCAAGCAGGCTCAGTCCGCCTGCAGCCCAGGAAAGACAAGAAGGTGAGACAGGGCATCAATTGATGATTAGAGAACCTTGTAACGTATAATCTTCTGTATCTGGAGAAGAGAAAGCTGTGTGCCGTCCACTACCCAGCTCTGAAGGTAGCAGCACGGGAGACGATGAACGTCTCAGGAGCAGGAGATAGGTAGATGACAACTTCTCTGTCGGTCTTTGAAGAAGAAGTCATCACGGCCATGTTGTGCAGTCTCGCAGGTGCCCTGATGGCGGGGATGGTCCAGGGTCAAGACACGGACACCTGTGTTCGCATGGGTCTCCTGGCCGCGCGCCTGTCCCTCGCATCGCCGCACCCCATCGCCCACGTGCTGACAGCACACTCTGTGGACCCCCACCGGGTTCCCCATCACAGCTGGCCCCCACCCAGATTCTTGTGGATTGACTGAAAATATTTGTACATTATAGGCAGGAGGGGAAAAAACAAGGATTGGTTTTCTGCTCCATTTTTAAGTTAAGTTAAAGTTAAAGTACCAATGATTGTCACACACACACTAGGTGTGGTGAAATTTGTCCTCTGCATTTGACCCATCCCCTTGGGGAGCAGTGGGCAGCAGCGGCGCCGCGCCCGGGAATCATTTTGGTGATTTAACCCCCAATTCCAACCCTTGATGCTGAGTGCCAAGCAGGGAGGTAATGGGTCCCATTTTTATAGTCTTTGGTATGACTCGGCTGGGATTTGAACTCCAACCTACCGATCTCAGGGCGGACACTCTAACCACTTGTGTGGAATCCTAGTTAGGAATACGATGTGAAAAATGAAGGCCTTTCATTTTAAAATCATCGGTATGTGCAATGCATAGTTGCAAAATAAATCCTATATTCTGCATTGTTCAGTAAAATAAAGTCAAATAATACAAGCATTAAACTTTTTTTTTTATTTCTGTGGAGGTCCTGCTTCTCCGGGTTCTCTGGACCACCAATGACGCACATGACAGCCGTGTTCATCGTTGCGAACAATGATTTATTTTGCAATAATCTGTGCTTTTCAGCCATGTTAGAGTCTACCTCGCTCGTTCTGCACCTTCAACAACCTCCTCTCCTTCTTGACTGCTGCCTTTAACAGAGCGACAGGTGATCAGACAAACACTCACAGCTGTGTCATCTACGCACCTGTCACTAATCTCGAAGCCGATCTTGACACACCCCGCTTCGCTGCAGGTCCGCAGGCCACACCCTCCCACAATTTCATTAAACTATTTCCAAAGTGTTTCACATAGAAAGAAAAACTGATAGGGTGGTTTACTGTGGTTTCATTGTTTTATTGTCCAATACAGCATGAGGCTGCAACACCAGTCTTGTTTTTCATTCCATTTATTAAATACAAGTAATAATACATTTACATGATAAAATGTATGTAATAATAATCAATACCAATTGATATTAATATGTGTAAAATATGTTGTACTGAAGTCACAGGAAACAGGAAAGTGATTTAACAAATTCCAAAAAATTAGTAATCATCAATTATTAATAGGTGTAAAATATTTTGGACTTAAGTCTCTAAAAAACTTTTAAGCGTTTTAACACTAATAAAGAAATTACAGTGCAGAACAGTGTATGAAAAAATTACAGTCCAGTCCATAGTGGATCTAACATAATAGTGTGAGAGTCCAGTCCATAGTGGATCTAACATAATAGTGAGAGTCCAGTCCCTAGTGGATCTAGCATAATAGTGTGAGAGTCCAGTCCATAGTGGATCTAACATAATAGTGTAAGAGTCCAGTCCATAGTGGATCTAACATAATAGTGAGAGTCCAGTCCATAGTGGATCTAACATAATAGTGAGAGTCCAGTCCATAGTGGATCTAACATAATAGTGTGAGAGTCCAGTCCATAGTGGATCTAACATAATAGTGTAAGAGTCCAGTCCATAGTGGATCTAACATAATTGTGAGAGTCCAGTCCATAGTGGATCTAACATAATAGTGTGAGAGTCCAGTCCATAGTGGATCTAACATAATAGTGAGAGTCCAGTCCATAGTGGATCTAACATAATAGTGAGAGTCCAGTCCATAGTGGATCTAACATAATAGTGTGAGAGTCCAGTCCATAGTGGATCTAACATAATAGTGAGAGTCCAGTCCCTAGTGGATCTAGCATAATAGTGTGAGAGTCCAGTCCATAGTGGATCTAACATAATAGTGTGAGAGTCCAGTCCATAGTGGATCTAACATAATAGTGTGAGATTCCAGTCCATAGTGGATCTAACATAATAGTGTGAGAGTCCAGTCCATAGTGGATCTAACATAATAGTGTGAGAGTCCAGTCCCTAGTGGATCTAACATAATGGTGTGAGAGTCCAGTCCATAGTGGATCTAACAATAGTGTGAGAGTCCAGTCCATAGTGGATCTAACATAATAGTGAGAGTCCAGTCCATAGTGGATCTAACATAATAGTGTGAGAGTCCAGTCCATAGTGGATCTAACATAATAGTGAGAGTCCAGTCCCTAGTGGATCTAGCATAATAGTGTGAGAGTCCAGTCCATAGTGGATCTAACATAATAGTGTGAGAGTCCAGTCCATAGTGGATCTAACATAATAGTGTGAGAGTCCAGTCCATAGTGGATCTAACATAATAGTGTGAGAGTCCCGTCCATAGTGGATCTAACATAATAGTGAGAGTCCAGTCCATAGTGGATCTAACATAATAGTGTGAGAGTCCAGTCCATAGTGGATCTAACATAGTAGTGTGAGAGTCCCATCCATAGTGGATCTAACATAATAGTGAGAGTCCAGTCCATAGTGGATCTAACATAATAGTGTGAGAGTCCAGTCCATAGTGGATCTAACATAATAGTGTTAGAGTCCAGTCCATAGTGGATCTAACATAATAGTGTGAGAGTACAGTCCATAGTGGATCTAACATAATAGTGTGAGAGTCCCGTCCATAGTGGATCTAACATAATAGTGAGAGTCCAGTCCATAGTGCATCTAACATAATAGTGTGAGAGTCCAGTCCATAGTGGATCTAACATAATAGTGTGAGAGTCCAGTCCATAGTGGATCTAACATAATAGTGTGAGAGTCCAGTCCATAGTTACAGTGCAGAACAGTGAAAGAAAAAATTACATTTATTTGTATATGTTTTTTATTAGACAGTGATACAATTGGTTGATTTAAAAATAATGCAAACAGTCATTAGAATTTTTGAATATACATCAAACACTTGCACAACTCCACGAGTCCAAAATGTATGTATGTATATAATACATACTAGCTCATTTTTTTACGTGTGTGTGTGTGAAGTGAAGTGCATTATATTTATATAGTGCTTTTCTCGAGTGACTCAAAGTGCTTTACATAGTGAAACCCAATATCTACGTTACATTTAAAGCAGTGTGGGTGGCACCGGGAGCAGGTGGGTAAAGTGTCTTAAAACTGTAGATAAAATTAGTCAAATTTAAAAGAAAATGTTTTCAAATATCATTTTGCATTAAATCAACTTATAATTATTTAATAACACATAGAAAAACAATCTATGACTACTAATAAAAAGAATAACAATCAGCCAATTAAAAAAGTATAGCTAAAAATGAGTCACACTTTAAAGAAAATGCTTTCAAATATTATTTAGCATTTATAACTGCATTTATATTATTTTGCATATATATCTCCTTATGATAATTATATAATAAAAATATAAAAATATATTACTATTACTAAAATAATTATTACTAATAAAAATAATAATAAATACGTCAATAAATCAAAAAGTCTCGTTAAAAATGAGTCACATTTAAAAGACAATATTTTCAAATATTATTTTGTATTTACATCTGCATTTATAATATTTTGCATTAATATCTCCTTATGATAATTTTTGAATAGCAAATATGAGAAAAATGTACTACTATTACTAATACAAATAATAACAATTGAATAAAAAATCAGCCAATAAATCAAAAAGTCTTGGTAAATAGGAGTCACATTTAAAATAAAATATTTTTTATAATATTTTGCATTTATATCTCCCTAAAAATATAATATATATAATATAAAACCATACTACTACTACAACTTAATATAATAATAATAATAACAAATAAAAATAATAATACAATTAATAATGGTGATAATAATAATAATAATTAAAGACTAATACAAATAATAATAAACATGATATATTTTACATTTTGGTACAGGTGGGTAAAGTGTCTTGCCCAAGGACACAACAGCAGTGACTAGGACGGCGGACGTGGGGATCGAACCTGGAACCCTCAAGTTGCTGGCACGGCCCCTCTACCAACTTAGCAATAACGCCCCCATGTGTGTGTTTGTATGTACATATATTTTTTATGTGTGTGTATTTATATTAGGGCTGTTAATCTTTGGGTGTCCCACGATTCGATTCAATATCGATTCTTGGGGTCATGATTCGATTCAAAATCGATTTTTTTTTCAATTCAACACTATTCTCGATTCAAAAATGATTTTTTTTCCCGATTCGAAAGGATTGTCTATTCATGGCATACATAGATTTCAGCAGGATCTACCCCAGTCTGCTGACATGCAAGCAGAGTAAAAAGCTTTTATAATTGTAAAGGACAATGTTTTATCAACTGATTGCAATAATGTACATTTGTTTGAACTATTAAATGAACCAAAAATATGACTTATTTTATCTTTGTGAAAATATTGGACACAGTGTGTTGTCAAGCTTATGAGATGCCATGCAAGTGTAAGCCACTGTGACACTATTGTTCTTTTTTATAAATGTCTAATGATAATGTCAATGAGGGATTTTTAATCACTGCTATGTTGAAATTGTAACTAATATCGATATTGTTGTTGATAATATTCATTTTTGTTTCACTACTTTTGGTTTGTTCTGTGTGGTGTTTGTGTCTCCTCTCAATTGCTCTGTTTATTGCACTTCTGAGTGTTGCTGGCTCGGGTTTGCTTTTGGAATCGGACCGCATTGTTATGGTATTGCTGTGTATTGTTTTGTTGAATTGGTTAATTACAAGAAAAAAAAATTAAATTAATAAAATAAAAAATAAATCTATTTTTTAAAAATGAGAATCGATTCTGAATCGCACAACGTGAGAATCGCAATTCGAATTCGAATCGGTTTATTTCCCACACCCCTAATAAATACATTTAATAAAGTCAAATACACATAAGGCAACAAGAGACAAGAGAAGTATCCTACACTTCTCTTGTGTAAAGTAAATGTGAACAGCCGATATGGGCATCTACATCAACTATATGATTTGCCTGAGAAGCTGGACAGGACAAAAAATAAGTAAAAAATGTAAAAAAAAGATTAAAAAACGAATTAAAAGAACTCCATCTCCCACAATGCACCACTCCGCGCAAACTCAGTGGCAATGTGGTGCTTGCCCCACTCCCTCCTCCCTTACTTTAATGCTAGCTAAGATGGTGGTTTGAGCGTAAAATTGTCTCCCCAACAGCCAAGAAAAAGACAGGGGCAGAAACACCTTTATAGTCTTTTTAATTGCAACCAAACAGCACACCCGCGGTTACACGGAGTGACCTCGTAGAGACATTTTGGACATTTTCACATTTACGTTGGCTTGCAGTCCCCGCCCAATTTCGGTGTGTCTGTGTTGGAGTGGAGTCCTCGGCTAAATACGGACTGGGTAAGTAACGCTAACTTTGCCCGCTTAGCCTCCACTCTCCCTCCGCTCGCTCAAGGACAGTTGACCCCGAATACGTACCTACCGGCTGGCTGGCGAGCACCCCGAAGACGACATATCTTTCCCAACTGAATAAGGCCGCTGTCAGACGTTTCTACCGCGGGCAGCTCAGCGTCTAGCGCCGTGTTAGCTCCCGTAGGCCGCGTCGTTAAGCCCGACTCCGGGCTGCGTTCACGTTAGCATGCTAGCCGTGTTAGCATGCTAGCCGTGTTAGCACGCTAGCTGTTTCTCACGTTAGCATGCTAGCTGTGTTCACGTTAGCATGCTAGCCGCGTTCGTATTAGCATGTTAGCCGCGTTAGCATGCTAGTCGCGCTCACGTTAGCATGCTAGCCGCGCCGGTGGTCATCAAGCGACGCTGTCAGTAAGTCAGGGCGGAAACGTCACGTCGTGTCATCCGTGTTTATAAAGTGTTGACTTGTCGGCGTCGTCTTGAAACTCCGATGCCCGGTTTCAATGTTGACTCCCACGCTTCCTATTTAAAGGGCAGCTTCTTTTTATCCGAATCGCAGCCAATGTTAGCTTGTGGTGGTCAAATATAACATCTGTCATAAGGTACGACTCATAAGGCGTTTCGTCACTTTTCATTTCATTCACTTGACTGTTGTCGAGTAAATTATATTTTAAGCCAAATGTTCTCTCACCTGCTTCATTTGTTGTTGTATTTTTGTATATGTACCGTATTTTTCGGATTATAAGTCGCAGTTTTTTTCATAGTTTGGCCGGGGGTGCGACTTATACTCAGGAGCGACTTGTGTGAAATTATTACCACATTACCATAAAATATCAAATATTATTTACCTCATTCACGTAAGAGACTAGACCAGTGGTTCTTAACCTTGTTGGAAGTACCGAACCCCACCAGTTTCATATGCGCATTCACCGAACCCTTCTTTAGTGAAAAATAAATTTTTTTTTTTTTTTTAAATTCAAGACAAAGTTATGTTTTTAGTAACACTTTAGTATGGGGAACATATTCTAAGTAACAAATACTTAATGTAGAGTTTTTTGGACACTAGGGGAACATATTCTAAGTAACAAAGACTTAATTTAGTGTTATTTGGTTAGGGACCCCGACTTAAACAAGTTGAAAAACTTATTCGGGTGTTACCATTTAGTGGTCAATTGTACGGAATATGTACTGTACTGTGCAATCTACTAATAAACGTTTCAATCAATCAAAAAAAGGGATAGGGTTAGAGGGTTAGGGTTATAATAAGGCCGTGCAGAATAAGGCATTAATAAGTACTTAATAATGACTAGTTAAGAGCCAATATGTTACTAAATTGCATGTCAATAAGCAACTAATTAATGGTGAATATGTTCCCCATACTAAAGTGTTACCATGTTTTTTTACTGGTGCACAAAATGAACCGTGTATGTTCGTTCAAAGAACAAAACCAACACAGCGCATAAACTCATAACAAATTACACACTTGCAAATCAGTCTGACTTCTGCTGTTGCCGTATCCGTAATACGCCGATAGGGAGAAGTTTTTATTTACACGATGAGTCGGGTGTGTTTTGACCTCCGCCGAACCCCTGAGCCCGACTCACCGAACCCCTAGCGTTCGATCGAACCCAGGTTAAGAACCACTGGACAAGACGTATAAGATTTTATGGGATTTAGCGATTAGGAGTGACAGATGGTTTGGTAAATTTATAGCATGTTCTATATGTTAGTTATTTGAATTACTCTTACAATAATATGTAAGGCACGTTCTCAGTTGGTTATTTATGCCTCATATAACGTACACTTATTCAGCCTGTTGTTCACTATTCTTTATTTATTTTAAATTGCCTTTCAAATGTCTATTCTTGGTGTTTGGTTTTATCAAATACATTTCCCCAAAAAATGCGACTTATACTCCAGTGCGACTTATGTTTTTTTTCTTCTTTATTATGCATTTTCGGCCTGGCGACTTATACTCCGAAAAATGCGGTATCTGCATTGGACTCTGGCAAGCAGTTGTCAAGCATTAAGTGGCGCAAAAAACCCCCCACGTTATTTATACACAATCACTGTCAGTGGTGTATTCAATCAATCAATGTTTACTTACATAGCCCTAAATCACAAGTGTCTCAAAGGGCTGCACAAGCCACGATGACATCCTGGGCTCAGATCCCACATCAGGGCAAGAAAAAACTCAACCCAATGGGATAACAATGAGAAAACTTGGAGGGGACCGCAGATGTGGGGACCCCTAACCCCTGGGCGACCGGTGCAATGGACGTCGAGTGGATTTAGCATAATATTGTGAGAGTCTAGTCCATAGCGGATCTAACATAATAGTGAGAGTCCAGTCCATAGTGGATCTAACATATTATTGTGAGAGTCCAGTCCATAGTGGATCTAACATAATAGTGTGAGAGTCCAGTCCATAGTGCATCTAACATAATAGTGTGAGAGTCCAGTCCATAGCAGATCTAACATAATAGTGTGAGAGTCCAGTCCATAGTGGATCTAACATAATAGTGTGAGAGTCCAGTCCATAGTGGATCTAACATAATAGTGAGAGTCCAGTCCATAGTGGATCTAACATAATAGTGTGAGAGTCCAGTCCATAGTGGATCTAACATATTATTGTGAGAGTCCAGTCCATAGTGGATCTAACATAATAGTGTGAGAGTCCAGTCCATAGTGGATCTAACATAATAGTGTGAGAGTCCAGTCCATAGCAGATCTAACATAATAGTGTGAGAGTCCAGTCCATAGTGGATCTAACATAATAGTGTGAGAGTCCAGTCCATAGTGGATCTAACATAATAGTGAGAGTCCAGTCCATAGTGGATCTAACATAATAGTGTGAGAGTCCAGTCCATAGCGGATCTAACATAATAGTGTGAGAGTCCAGTCCATAGTGGATCTAACATAATAGTGTGAGAGTCCGGTCCATAGTGGATCTATCATAATAGTGTGAGAGTCCAGTCCATAGCGGATCTAACATAATAGTGTGAGAGTCCAGTCCATAGTGGATCCAACATAATAGTGAGAGTCCAGTCCATAGTGGATCTAACATAATAGTGTGAGAGTCCAGTCCATAGTGGGGCCAGCAGGAGACCATCCTGAGCGGAGACAGGTCAGCAGCGCAGAGACGTCCCCAACCGATGCACAGGCGAGTGGTCCACCCTGGGTCCCGACCCTGAACAGCCAGAGCTTCATCCGTGGCCACCGAACCTGTGCCCCCCCCCCCCCCCCCCTCCACGAAGGAGAGGGGGGCAGAGCAGAAAAGAAACGGCAGATCAACTGGTCTAAAAGGGGGGTCTATTTAAAGGTTAGAGTATACAAATGAGTTTTAAGATGGGACTTAAATGCTTCTACTGAGGTAGCATCTCTAACTGTTACTGCTAGAACATTCCAGAGTATTGGAGCCCCAATAGAAAACGCTCTATAGCCCGCAGACTTTTTTTGGGGCTCTGGGAATCACTAATAATCGGGAGTTCTTTGAACGCAGATTTTCTTGCCGGGACATATGGTACAATACAATCAGCAAGATAGGATGGAGCTAGACCGTGTAGTATTTTATACATATGTAGTAAAACCTTAAAGTCACATCTTAAGTGCACAGGAAGCCAGTGCAGGTGAGCCAGTATAGGCGTAATATGATCAAACTTTCTTGTTCTTGTCAAAAGTATTCTAAATGTGGGCCTTCTGCACTTGCCGTGAAGAGATTTAATCACCTTTTGTAGCATAATATTGGATGCACTGACTATGAGGAGTGTTTTAAAGCCGTCCATTGTGTTTGCACCCTTATTGGACCACATTATAAGATGAAAACATTACAAAATTTACCTCCGGTCACAATGGGGTTAGTCTCACTGTTTTTCTTCCCGTAGCTCTGTGTTTTGCGACCACCCCTTCCGACAACGCTCAGCTTCACCGCCGCGCCCGTCATAGGATGTCCCATAGCCCCGACATGAAGGATGACCCCATGGAGTGCCCCCTGTGCATGGAGCCGCTGGAGATCGACGACGTCAACTTCTTCCCATGCACCTGCGGCTACCAGATCTGCCGCTTCTGTTGGCATCGCATACGCACGGACGAGAACGGCCTTTGCCCCGCCTGCAGAAAGGTGAGAAGGAGAATATCGTCGTATGGGGAAATACAGCGGAGCTTTTAAAGTCCCGTCTCAGTCAGTTGGGTGATGCTTGTCCACCTGGGATTTGATAGCGTTTTGAATATGTCCCATGGGGAAACATAGAAATTGAAACAAATCTAGCGTCGAGCGGTACAAAATGGGTGGATGGATATTCCAAGGTTAAACATCATTATTAACTGTACATTTAATGTTTAACATTGGCAGCTTTGATGTAATATTGATTAGGGGTGTAACGGTACGTGTATTTGTATTGAACCGTTTCGGTACGGGGGTTCGGTTCGGAGGTGTACCGAACGAGTTTCCACACGGACATATTAAGTAGCGTACCGCACGTTGTGTAAACAATGCACATCGAGGCACAACACACGGCATACTAGCAACGACCGGGCTACAATAGACTGACCATACGTCCTCTTTTCACCGGACATGTCCTCTTTTGCGGGGCTGTCAGGGCGGAGTTTCTTAAATGCCTCAAATGCCCGGCATTTTGAGTTAGGGTTGCGTGTATTTTCAATGTACGTTCAGGGTTAAGAAGGGGTTAAAAACAAAACAAATTGTGCGCACAGCAGCATTGGTGAGGGAGGGGCAGAGACAGAGAGTGTTATGATAAACGTGCATGCGTCGCCAGGCTCTGCTTTTTATCCATAGATTTATCACATTTAATTTTTTATTATCTATAGCAGTGGTGTCAAAAGTGTGCCCCGGAGGCCATTTGCGGCCCACAGCTAATGTTTTAAAGGCCCACGGCACATTTTAAAAATACTATTAAAATAAACAAAAACATAACAAAAGTGAAATAAAAAAGCTTAAAGGTTAAATGTAATTCAGAAAAGTTGCAATGTTGACTAATAAAACAAAGCTGTTTTTTTTCTTTCAAACTGTCATCGCTCAAAGCATAATATTGAATCAAAATCAATGTTGTTATGAATTATTGACCTATTCAAGGTTCCGATTACTTCACATCAAATATTCCACTTAGAAAAGTATTTTTGGTGGAAGATTTTGCAAATTTGGTGAATAAATAAACAAAAAATGTATATTTTGTTGTTTTCTTACTGTACCGAAAATGAACCGAACCGTGACCTCTAAACCGAGGCACGTACCGAACCGAAATTTTTGTGTACCGTTACATCCCCAGTATTGATTTATATCGTCTGTATATATTTGTTTTACTAAGCAAGTGGTTGTATTAAGCAGAAAAAGTATCAAGAAAAGCTTAAAAAAGAACTAGCGTGCTATAAAAGCAGAATTTTGCAACACACAGGTGCCCACACTACCACAGCAACATTATAGTACAGGGGTGCCCATTACATGGATGGCAAGCTAGCGGTGGATGGTGGAGGGTGTGTCAGTCCATCACCAGCCATGTATTAAAAAAATAGAGCTAAAAAATGAGACATCATCAATCTTCACCAAGACGTGACTTTGGTCACTTGATTGACATTCACGGCACCCGAGGGTCTTGTGAGATGACGCTGGCTGCTGCCACATCATTATTAAGAAAAACGACCGACAGGAAGGCGGGAAACACTTTTTATTTCAACAGACTCTCGCGCCGTACCTGCCGTCAAAACTCTAGAGACTGACGGCACAGTTCCTGTCTTCACAATAAAAGCGCTGCTTCATCCTGCCTGCACTATCAAAATAAGAGTCTCAGAAAGCTAGCGCGCACAAGCTAGCAAGCTACGGAGTTTGCCGCCAATGTATCTCTCGTAAAGTGTATAGAAAGGAGTATGGAAGTGACGATTTTTGTCCTTTAGAGAAAAGCTGTCTCGTTTTTTTTTATTAGACACTTCCGACTAAGCCACACCCCCTTGGTTACTGTTGTCTTGTTTCACACGCTTTCGTCAAAGATGGTGGAAGATTAACAATCACTTGCTCAAATTTCAGAGAAATATAGCATATCTTTCTATTCCCATACTGAAAATCTGTGATCACTTAAAAGTGGTTATATTAAAGGCCTACTGAAATGATTTTTTTTTATTTAAACGGGGATAGCAGATCTATTCTATGTGTCATACTTGATCATTTCGCGATATTGCCATATTTTTGCTGAAAGGATTTAGTATCGAACAACGACGATAAAGATTGCAACTTTTGGTATCTGATAAAAAAAAGGCTTGCACCTACCGGAAGTAGCGTGACGTAGTCAGTTGAACATATACGCAAAGTTCCCTATTGTTTACAATGATGGCCGCATGAAGTGAGAGAGATTCGGACCGAGAAAGCGACAATTTCCCCATTAATTTGAGCGAGGATGAAAGATTTGTGGATGAGTAAAGTGCAAGTGAAGGACTAGTGGGGAGTTGAAGCTATTCAGATAGGGAAGATGCTGTGAGAGCCGGGGGTGACCTGATATTCAGCTGGGAATGACTACAACAGTAAATAAACACAAGACATATATATACTCTATTAGCCACAACACAACCAGGCTTATATTTAATATGCCACAAATTAATCCTGCATAAAAACACCTGCGTGTTTGTTATGCTAGCTCCTAGCTCCTCTGCTAGCTCCTAGCTCCATAGAACACGCCAATACAATTCAAACACCTGATCAACACACACAATCACTCAGCCCAAAAGACCGTTCACCTAACCCAAGGTTCATAAAGCTTATATATTTTTAAAAAGTTACGTACGTGACGCGCACATACGGTCAAGTTATCGAATGTTTAGCAGCCAAGGCTGCATACTCACGGTACCTGATATTCAGCTGGGAATGACTACAACAGTAAATAAACACAAGACATATATATACTCTATTAGCCACAACACAACCAGGCTTATATTTAATATGCCACAAATTAATCCTGCATAACACCTGCGTGTTTGTTATGCTAGCTCCTAGCTCCTCTGCTAGCTCCTAGCTCCATAGAACACGCCAATACAATTCAAACACCTGATCAACACACACAATCACTCAGCCCAAAAGACCGTTCACCTAACCCAAGGTTCATAAAGCTTATATATTTTTAAAAAGTTACGTACGTGACGCGCACATACGGTCATGTTATCGAATGTTTAGCAGCCAAGGCTGCATACTCACGGTACCTGATATTCAGCTGGGAATGACTACAACAGTAAATAAACACAAGACATATATATACTCTATTAGCCACAACACAACCAGGCTTATATTTAATATGCCACAAATTAATCCTGCATAACACCTGCATGTTTGTTATGCTAGCTCCTAGCTCCTCTGCTAGCTCCTAGCTCCATAGAACACGCCAATACAATTCAAACACCTGATCAACACACACAATCACTCAGCCCAAAAGACCGTTCACCTAACCCAAGGTTCATAAAGCTTATATATTTTTAAAAAGTTACGTACGTGACGCGCACGTACGGTACGGTACGTGTTATGCTAGCTCCTCGCTCCTCTGCTAGCTCCTAGCTCCATAGAACACGCCAATACAATTCAAACACCTGATCAACATACACAATCACTCAGCCCAAAAGACCGTTCACCTAACCCAAGGTTCAAAAAGCTTATATATTTTAAAAAAGTTAAGTACATACGCAAAAAAAAGCCAAAGCTGCATACTCACAGTAGCACGTCTGCGTCTTTGTCATCCAAATTAAAGTAATCCTGGTAAGAGTCTGTGTTGTCCCAGTTCTCTGCAGGCGTCTGTGTATCCAAGTCAAAAGTCCTCCTGGTTAGAGTCTCTGTTATCCGAGTTCTTCCATCTTGACTGCATCTTTCGGGAATGTGAACAAAGAAGCGCCGGCTGTGTACTGTTGTGGCTGACTACGTTCGAAAAATACGTCCATTTCGCACCGACAACTTTCTTCTTTGCTTGCTCGGCTTCCTTCTCCATAATGCAATGAACATGATTGAAACAGATTCACGAACACAGATGTCCAGAATACTGTGGAATTATGAAATGAAAACAGAGCTTTTTCGTATTGGCTTCAATGTGGAAGGCATACCCGTGTTCGCCGGTCTACGTCACGCGCATACGTCATCCTCAGAGGCGTTTCGAACCGGAAGTTTAGCGGCAAATTTAAAATGTCACTTTATAAGTTAACCCGGCCGTATTGGCATGTGTTATAATGTTAAGATTTCATCATTGATATATAAACTATCAGACTGCGTGGTCGGTAGTAGTGGGTTTCAGTAGGCCTTTATGATTAAAAATATTTTTTGCAAAGCAGTAATTATAGTCTGCAAATGATGTGTTGTTGTTGAGTGTCGGTGCTGTCTAGAGCTCGGCAGAGTAACCGTGTAATACTCTTCCATATCAGTAGGTGGCAGCAGGTAGCTAATTGCTTTGTAGATGTCTGAAACAGCGGGAGGCAGTGTGCAGGTAAAAAGGTGTCTAATGCTTAAACCAAAAATAAACAAAAGGTGAGTGCTCCTAAGAAAGGTAATTGAAGCTTAGAGAATGCTATGTAGAACGAAACTAAAACTGAACTGGCTGCAAAGTAAACAAAAAAAGAATGCTGGATGACAGCAAAGACTTACTGTGGAGCAAAGACGGCGTCCACAATGTACATCCGAACATGACATGACAATCAACAATGTCCCCACAAAGAAGGATAAAAACAACTAACATCTTCTTCATTGCGAAAACAAAGTAGATGCGGGAAATATCGCTCAAAGGAAGACATGAAACTGCTACAGGAAAATACCAAAACAAGAGAAAAAGCCACCAAAATAGGAGCGCAAGACAAGAAGTAAAACACTACACACAGGAAAACGGCAAACAAGTCCAAATAAGTCAGGGTGTGATGTGACAGGTGGTGACAGTACACCTACTTAGAGACAAGAGCTATAGTGATGCATGCTTGGTTATGTTTTAAAGTCATATCCAACAATTGCGACGACGACTTTTTACTGTCAGAGTTTTGTTTTTTAATGATTTCTGCTGGTGGTGTGCCTAGGCATTTTTTCAACGCAAAAAATGTGCCTTGGCTCAAAAAAGATTGATAAACACTGATCTATATAACAAGTAATGGTGGTGCTTTGCTGCGATGAGGTGGCGACTTGTCCAGGGTGTACCCTGCCTACCGCCCGAATGCAGTTGAGATAGGCTCAAGCGACCCCCCGCAACCCCAAAACAGACAAGCGGTAAAAAATGGATGGATTGATGGGGGTGCTTTGGTCAAAAGTTTGCATAGATTTGGTTTTACATCTTCAAACCACTTCCTGACTTCAGAATGCGCCGTGTTTTTGGACAGACTTACTTATGTGGCGAAGCCCTCCTCCTTTGACTGCGTCTGCTCCCTGTCAGCATGTTGTAGTTTTTATCGTTTCCATATTGAGGCTACTGATAGATATAAGTTATGATAAATAAATAAATAAATGGGTTATACTTGTATAGCGCTTTTCTACCTTCAAGGTACTCAAAGCGCTTTGACAGTATTTCCACATTTACCCATTCACACACACATTCACACACTGATGGCGGGAGCTGCCATGCAAGGCGCTAACCAGCAGCCATCAGAGGCAAAGGGTGAAGTGTCTTGCCCAAGGACACAACGGACGTGACTAGGAAGGTAGAAGGTGGGAATTGAACCCCAGTAACCAGCAACACTCCGATTGCTGGCACAGCCACTCTACCAACTAGCTACTTTGTATTAGAAATGGCAACAGCGGAGGATGATTGTGCATGTACTAGGGGTGTAACAGTACACAAAAATTTCGGTTCGGTACGTACCTCGGTTTAGAGGTCACGGTTCGGTTCATTTTCAGTACAGTAAGAAAACAACAAAATATAAATGTTTTTGGTTATTTACCAAATTTGCAAAATGTTCCACCAAAAATATTTTTCTTAGTGGAATATTTGGTGTGAAGTAATGGGAACCTTGGATAGGTCAATAATTTATAATAACATTGATTTTGATTCTATATTATGTTTTGAGCAATGACAGTTTGAAAGAAAAAAAACAGCTTTGTTTTGATAGTCAACATTGCAACTTTTTCTAAATTACATTTCACCTTTAAGCTTTTTTATTTCACTTTTGTTATGTTATTGTTTTATTTTAATAGTATTTTTAGAATGTGCCGTGGGCCTTTAAAACATTAGCTGTGGGCCGCAAATGGCCTCCGGGGCACACTTTTGACACCCCTGCTATAGATAATAACAAATTAAATGTGATAAATCTATGGATAAAAAGCAGAGCCTGGCGACGCATGCGCGTTTATCATAACTCTCTCACTCTGTCTGTCTCTGCCCCTCCCTAACCAATGCTGCTGCGCGCACAATTTGTTTTGTTTTTAACCCCTTCTTAACCCTGAACGTACATTGAAAATACACGCAACCCTAACTCAAAATGCCGGACATTTGAGGCATTTAAGAAACTCCGCCCTGACAGCTCCGCAAAAGAGGACATGTCCGGTGAAAAGAGGACGTATGGTCAGTCTATCGTAGCCCGTTAGCTGCTAGCATGCGTGTGTTGTGCCTCTGTGTGCATTGTTTACACAACGTACGTTACGCTACTTAATATGTCCGTGTGGAAACTCGTTCGGTACACCTCCGAACCGAACCGAAACCCCCGTACCGAAACGGTTCAATACAAATACATGTACCGTTACACCCCTTTATAAAAAAACAATTAGTAGTTCTGTTGCTCCAAACACAGGCCTACGTGTCTTCCACAATTAAAAGAACGACTAGGGGAAAGTCAATTGTGCAATCCTTTGTATTTATGGATGCTAGGTTGTAACTGAGATTTCCTGAACATGAATTTTTCATTCTATTACTGAAATAACTTTTCACTGTTGATGTTTTACGTACAGCTGAAAATGCAGACCCTCTCAAGCTTTGATCCAACAAAGACATTTCTCGTAGTTTGTCCTCTGTTTTGGAAGTAGAGAGAGGGTTATCCGGATATCTTAAACACGCATTACAAGTGCCAAAGATGCACACCTAAGGACCATTAAAAAGCAATAAATAAACAGTAGTTCAGCTGATTGTTTGTGAGACAATATGGCAGCTTCGCTGTAGTAGGAGGGCACTGTGGATTCCGGTAGTCTTATTAGTTTAAATACTCTGAATGATTGAGAGACCGGAAGCATAGCCTTTGGCCGTCAGCAAGGAATTTGAACCATTGGACGGGAGCTAGCAAACAGAGCCAGCCTTTGCACTGACAGCGGCGTGAGTCGCCTGCTCAGGCGGCCATGGCAGGGCCTCTTATTAGAGTTCCACAGCCAACATGGTGCTAATTTATCATGGACGCAACTATATCTATATCGTGTATTGCCTGGTGAGTTGAGTGCATAGTCACACCGCTGGAATTCGCACAACGAAACGTTTAGCGTGATATTCAACATCTCACAGCCTCAGTTATAAAGTCAATGAGAAGACGCCCAGACTTATCATGCATAACGCTTCACTCCTCTTTGGTGCAGCCATACCCAGAGGACCCCGCTGTGTACAAGCCTCTGTCACAAGAGGAGATCCAGAGGATAAAGAACGAAAAGAAGCAGAAACAGAACGAAAAGAAGCAGAAAGTGACAGAGAACCGCAAGCACTTGGCCAGTGTCCGAGTGGTCCAGAGGAACTTAGTGTTTGTGGTGGGCCTTTCGCAGCGCCTCGCTGACCCAGAGGTGAGCACACAAGTGGGCAACACTGTGACCAATCTACTACAATGACTGCTGGTTTGATGGATCAATATATCAAAACTCAACGATCTACACTGCAAAAACTGAAATCTAAGTTAGATGAAATATCTCAAATAAGGGTGATATTTGCTTATTTTCTGACTGATAAGATAATTCTTCTCACTAAGCAGATTTTATGTTAGTGTTTTACTTGTTTTAAGGGTTTTGGTCTTAAATTATTTCAGTAAGATATTAAAGCTTGTTGCTGAGATTTGATGACCTATACTGAGTAAAACATGCTTGAAACTAGAATATCAACTGGTGCAAAACTGTGTCATCAACACTCACAAGTATAAAACTACTTTTTTAAAGTAATAATTTCTTACTTCAAGCATGAAAAAAAAATCATGATGCCGAGCGCATATTATGTCAAGATAATGGCACTAGCATTTACTTTAAGAATATTTTTCAACATATTGAGCTAAAAGGTCTCTTTTTTTATTTTATTTTATTTTTTTCTCTACCAAGAAAAGTGCACTTGTTATTAGTGAGAATATACTTATTTTAAGGTATTTTTGGGTTCATTGAGGTTAGCTCATTTTACTTGTTTTGGAAAGTCTTGACAAGCCGAATTTTCTTGTTCTATTGGCAGATAATTTTGCTTAGGTCAAGTAAAATACCCCTAATTTTTGTATTTAAAAAAAAATTGTTTTTGAACACTGACTTTTTGCGGTGTAGCTTCCAGATAAATTTGGAAAGTTTACAGTGGCAGTGAGAAGCGCTTTAAGGTCTATTATTACTATACCCTTTTTTTTAGCAATTTATTTCCATCAATGAGTCTGAGGTCCCAGTTCACACAAACGTGTATTGGAATATGTTGTCCAAAATATAATAATTTAGATACTTTAAAAGTGCTTTTATCAAATCCTACTTTAGTTGGAACACATCACTCTGTCTGTAGCTTTCGTGCTAACGAAATGTTTGTCCATGAGTGTCTCCTCGAAGTGTGAAATCCACTTTTTACATACACACTATAACTCTTTAATTGTCCCATGTAATATATGCCACATATCACATAAAAGAGTGGAACAGGAAGCCAGCAACACTTGCATAGTTATGTGAGCTACAGTGCCAATGTTACATTTTAACAGCAACATTATGCTAGGTTAGCATGTTGACTGAAGGTATATACAATAGAATAACAGCTCTCACTGATGGAGCGTTGGCAGAGATCCAGGCTTTATTTTAAGATGTGCAGTGAAGCCTGAAGTGGTGGGAATAAGGTAGAGTGGGCTCATCTAGCCCTGGGACAATTAGAGACGATATCATGTCCACAAGGAGACGTTGACCGTATTTCCTTCATGACTTTATGAAAAGCCGCAACTTAAAAAAAGCACCGACTTAAGCACCGTTCCTTTCATAAGTGGCGCAAACAATTAAGAGAGATGATCAATTTTTCTCACATTTACTGCTCATAAACAAGACTCTAGAGACACACAGTACTGTTACAGTATCAATAAAAAGTCACTTTTGTATAAAAGGGAGCATTTTATTTCTAAAATCATACATAATGCTTGTATGTGTTTCCGCCCTACACGCAGGTCTTAAAACGACCAGAGTATTTTGGGAGATTTGGGAAGATCCATAAAGTGGTCATCAACAATAGTACATCTTATGCAGGTTCACAGGTGAGTTCACTCTGTGCCTTCTCTCCTGCAGTTAGCAGGATGTTTAAGTTGCCAAGTTTTTGTTTGGAATGTGTTCATATTTTGTACCACTAGGGCGCACTGGTGACATCACTGCAGTTAGTGTGTAAACAGGTCCGACTTACTGAACACGTCTTCATGTAACTAGTTAGCGCGTCATCTTTTCTCAGAGGTTTTAAGTTGCTCTAAAAGTTACTCTTTTCTCAGATGACATTTTTACTGTATAAGTTGAAACTTAACCAAGCAGGGAACTAAAATCTACAAAGCTATTTGCTAAATTGGGGTAGAGAAAATGAACTCTCTCTCTCTCTCTCGCTGTCACTCTCTCTGTGTGTCTTTCTCAGCACCACACACTGTGGTTGTACATGTATTTCTTGTTTTTCCAATGCAAACCAACAACATTGCATCATTCTGATTGGTTCAATGTTTATACCTCTACTGGTTCAGGGGCCGAGCGCCAGTGCATATGTCACCTACGTCCGTTCCGAAGATGCCCTCCGGGCAATACAGTGTGTGAACAACGTGGTGGTAGATGGCAGAACACTCAAGGTAACGTGGCACGCCGGGTCAAATCACCACGCGCTGTAGTGTGTTGTTGAATGTTCTGCCTTTCTCCCATGTGCAGGCTTCTTTAGGCACAACAAAGTACTGCAGTTACTTTCTGAAAAGTATGCAGTGTCCTAAACCTGATTGTATGTATCTACATGAGCTTGGTGATGAAGCAGCTAGCTTTACAAAAGAAGAAATGCAGGTAATAATCATTGAAAGTGCTTTATTACCTGTCTAAGTTGTTCATTTACGTTAACGTTATGTCATTTTGCATCTCGTTTTTAGGCAGGAAAACATCAAGAGTACGAGCAAAAACTCCTCCAAGACCTGTATAAATTGAACCCTAGCTTTTTACAACCTCCGTCATGTGGAACAGAAAAGTCAAAGAGTAAATCAGGCTCAACACAGAGGTAGGTTTATGTCATTTATTGATCCTTTGTTGCCTTCATTTAGTACATTTGCTTTTTCGCGCAACAGAACCAACAATAGCAATGGTAAAGATGGGTGGCCAACGTTGTCGGGGCACAGCAAACTAGCCAATGGCCTTTCCGAGGACCGCAAGTCCCCGCCGCTGCTAGATTATCTAGACCAGGAGGGTCTCACCTCAGACGGTCTAGATACAGAGCTTGGTCCAGGCCAGTGCTCTGCCCTATCTCCCTTCTCTTCAAACTGTGACAGCAACAGGTAGGTCAGGCCAAGAAGAAATGATGCCTTTCTTTGTTGTTATAATTACACACATTGCTGTGCCCGCAGTCCCAGTGACAAGCCTTCAGAGTCCATTGCTTTGGTGAATGGAGAGACTTTACAGGTACCATCATTTTATAACCATTACCAAAGAGAAAGAATCAAGCAGATGTGCTCTTTTCCCCACGCCAGATACCCACAAGTGACTCCCCGTCCCCTCCCCCGGGTTTAACCAAGCCCAGCCTGGTGGTGCCCATCAGCGTGTTAGACCTCGCAGCCCGTTCACCCTTTGAGGGCGCGGCGGCCGAGTCGCAGTCGCTCTTTTCGGACAACAGCAACTTCCGACACCCCAACCCCCTCCCCAGTGGTCTGCACTCATTTCCTGGCAATTCCCGCAGCAATCCTGACTGGCCCATGACGCCTGAACCACAGAGCCTCTTCACATCAGGTAAAATGACCTTTTGAATGTTTGGAGCAGTTTTCTCTGTACTCACAAAATGATAGGGGTGTAACGGTACACAAAAATGTCGGTTCGGTACGTACCTCGGTTTAGAGGTCACAGTTCGGTTAATTTCCGGTACAGTAAGAAAACAACAAAATATACATTTTTTGGTTATTTATTTACCAAATTTGCAAAATATTCCACCAAAACTATTTTTCTTAGTGAAATATTTGATGTGAAGTAATCGGAACCTTGGATAGGTCAATAATTCTAATAACATTGATTTTGATTCAATATTATGTTTTGATCAATGACAGTTTGAAAGAAAAAAAACAGCTTTATTTTCAACATTGCAACTTTTTCTAAATTACATTTAACCTTTAAGCTTTTTTATTTCACTTTTGTTATGTTTTTGTTTATTTTAATAGTATTTTTAGAATGTGCTGTGGGCCTTTAAAACGTTAGCTGTGGGCCGCAAATGGCCTCCGGGGCACACTTTTGACACCCCTGCTATAGATAATAAAAAATTAAATCTGATAAATCTATGGATAAAAAGCAGAGCCTGGCGACGCATGCGCTCTCTCTGTCTCTGCCCCTCCCTCACAAATGCTGCTGTGCGCACAATTTGTTTTGTTTTTAACCCCTTCTTAAAGGCCTACTGAAATTTTTTTTTTTTATTTAAACGGGGATAGCAGATCCATTCTATGTGTCTTACTTGATCATTTCGCGATATTGCCATATTTTTGCTGAAAGGATTTAGTATAGAACAACGACGATAAAGTTCACAACTTTTGGTCTCTGATAAAAAAAAGCCTTGCCCCTACCGGAAGTAGCGTGACGACACCAGAGGAAGGACTGCTCATGTTTTCCTATTGTTTACACCAGCAGCGAGAGAGATTCAGACCGAGAGAGATTCGGACCGAGAAAGCGACGATTACCCCATTAATTTGAGCGAGGATGAAAGATTCGTGGATGAGGAACCTTAGCGTGAAGGACTAGAATGCAGTGCAAGACATATCTTTTTTCGCTCTGACCGTAACTTAGGTACAAGCTGGCTCATTGGATTCCACACTCTCCTTTTTCTGTTGTGGATCACGGATTTGTATTTTAAACCACCTCAGATACTATATCCTCTTGAAAATGAGAGTCCAGAACGCGAAATGGACATTCAGTGAATTTTATCTCCACGACAATACATCGACGAAGCTCTTTAGCTACTGAGCTAACGTGAAAGCATCGGGCTCAAATGCAGATATAAACAAAATAAATAAACCACTGACTGGAAGGATAGACAGAAGATCAACAATACTATTAAACCGTGGACATGTAAATACACGGTTAATAATTTCCAGCTTGGCGAAGCTTAAAAATGCTGTTGCTAACGACGCCATTGAAGCTAATTTAGCTACGGAGCTAACGTGATAGCATCTGGCTCAAATGCAGATAGAAACAAAATACATAAACCCCTGACTGGAAGGATAGACAGGAAATCAACAATACTATTAAACCATGAACATGTAAATACACGGTTAATGCTTTCCAGCTTGGCGAAGCTTAAAAATGCTGTTGCTAATGACGCCATTCAAGCTAACTTAGCAACGGGACCTCACAGAGCTATGATAAAAACATTAGCGCTCCACCTACGCCAGCCAGCTCTCATCTGCTCATCAACACCCGTGCTCACCTGCGTTCCAGCGATTGAAGGAAGGACGAAGGACTTCACCACGATCATCCGTGCGGTCGGTGGCTAGCGTCGGCTAGCGCGTCTGCTATCCGAGTCAAAGTCTTCCTGCTTGTGTTGCTGTAGTCCGCCGCTAATACACCGATCCCACCTACAACTTTCTTCTTTGCAGTCTTCATTGTTCATTAAACAAATTGCAAAAGATTCACCAACACAGATGTCCAGAATACTGTGGAATTATGAGATGAAAACAAAGCTATTTTGTATTGTATTCAATGGGGTACCGATACTTGTGTTTCACTGGTTACGTCACGCGCATATGTCATCATCCAAAGACGTTTTCAACCGGAAGTTTAGCGGGAAATTTAAAATTGCACTTTATAAGTTAACCCGGCCGTATTAGCATGTGTTGCAATGTTAAGATTTCATCATTGATATATAAACTATCAGACTGCGTGGTCGCTAGTAGTGGCTTTCAGTAGGCCTTTAACCCTGAATGTACATTGAAAATACACGCAACCATAACTCAAAATGCCGGACATTTGAGGCATTTAAGAAACTCCACCCGGACAGCCCCGGAAAAGAGGACATGTCCGGTGAAAAGAGGACTTATGGTCAGTCTATGCTAGCCCGGTCGCTGCTACATGCTTGCAAAAGAGGACATGTCCGGTGAAACCGACCGGGCTAGGATAGACTGACCATTCGTCCTCTTTTCACCGGCTGTCCGGGCGGAGTTTCTTAAATACCTCAAATGTCTGGCATTTTGAGTATTGTTTACACAACGTGCAGTACGCTACTTAATATGTCCGTGTGGAAACTCGTTCGGTACACCTCCGCACCGAACCGAAACCCCCGTACCGAAACGGTTCAATACAAATACACGTACCGTTACACCTCGACAAAATGATCGTCATAAAACCACAATTATGTTGGAAAATAAATCAAACTCACGACCAGTTAAAATCCTGTTACTAGATGGATGTGGCATTCTTTATTTTGCTACATTCGGTTTGGATGAGCCAATTTAAAGATGATCAACCCTGACTAATGTTGCTTGCCATTTGAACCAAATTCTGTGAGTTATTTTATTTTCTCTATACTTCAGTAGCACCTCCAGTAACGTCCATCTTTGATCTGGCGACAGACACAATACCAGTGTCGTCCTCCACAGACTGGCAGGCAGCTTTCGGCTTTGGCTCATCCAGCAAACAGCAGGACGATGACCTGGGCTTCGACCCCTTCGACGTCACCCGCAAAGCCCTGGCCGACCTGATAGAGAAGGAGTTGTCGGTGCAGGATCAGAGCCCCGCATCCCCGGGGCCTCTCCCACTGGGGAACAATCACGGGCCCGGCCTCCTGCCCCCCAACGGCATCGCCGGCGCTCCCCACCCCTTCCCCAGTGGTGTACCCCGCCTTCCCCCGCAGCTCCACCACAGAGCCATCTACAGCTCCTTCAGTTTCCCTGGCACTCAGGCCAGTCAGCAGCAACAGCCATCGGCCAGACACCCCTGGATGGGCGTCCCTTCGCGGAATAACCTCACACACTTGAACCACTCAGCCAGTGCTGCCTCACACAGTCATTTCTTGGACCTGAATCTGCCTCCTCAGCACAGCACAGGTCTAGGAGGGATCCCCATCTCAGGTACCGCGTGCTGTGGAGTCTGTCTGCATGTTCCTTCACCCCGCCATAGTCGTTCCACTTGTAGTTCCTTAGCTGGCCTCTACTCTGTGATCAACACCCCACATGTGTTTTCCCCCTCTTGCAGAAAACAGCGGCTCTATAGAAGGCCTAAATGTAAAAGAGTGGCAAGATGGCCTCAGAGCTCTCCTGCCTAACATTAATATCAACTTCGGGGGCCTTCCAAACTCCTCTTCCTCCTCTTCCTCCTCATCCTCCAACAGTGTTAACCACATTGGTGGACCAGCAGGCATTTCACACAGCCTGAGTTGGGACAGTACAGCTAGCTGGATGGACCCTGCCATCATCACAGGTACTTTATGAAAACCTCTCATTTTGATGACGTTAATCTGCTGTTACCAGATACAAAGATGACTATATTGGCTCTTATGCTGTTATCTTTACTCTGATTGCACCAAATTAACAACATGGAATGCTTCTGGACATGCCTAACATGTTACATTAAAGTGCATCTGATGATCATGTTTACATATTTCCACATGTCCGAAAAGGAGTTGGAAGAAGAAGAGTTTTAGTCTCACCCCTTTTATCATTTATAATTCATTCACACTATATATTTTACATGGCCATGCTGTTTTTAACTGAGTTTGCCTCATCAGTAGACTGCCATGTCCCTGTGTTTTTCTTCGTCTCTCGCTTTTCAAACAGTGTGCAAAAGGTTTTACTACATGCACCTGAGCATAATTGATAGCAGAATTAAATGAAGGAAGTGAATCCTCTTACCATCCACAATCTTTGTCACTGTGCGTGGAGGCAGGACCGCTCGCTTCCAACAGCTACCGAGCCTCGCTGGTCGTGACTCGCTAGTGAGAAACGCCGGTAAGGTAACTAAATTGGAAAGAAAAAAGATTATTGCAAGGCCAAATGTTCTCGGGTAGGAATATTTTGGCTTCAAACCGAATGAGCAAGATTATTTTAAGCATGCCGAATTTGTTGGAAACAAATGGCCAAAAAAACAACGAACACACACCCTTAAAGTTATATCAATCAATCAATCAAAGTTTACTTATATAGCCCTAAATCACGTGTCTCAAAGGGCTGCACAAGCCACAACGACATCCTGGGCTCAGATCCCACATCAGGGCAAGAAAAAACTCAACCCAATGGGATGACAATGAGAAACCTTAGTGGATCTAACATAATAGTGAGAGTCCAGTCCACAGTGGATCTAACATAATATTGTGAGAGTCCAGTCCATAGTGGATCTAACATAATATTGTGAGAGTCCAGTCCATAGTGGATCTAACATAATAGTGTGAGAGTCCAGTCCATAGTGGATCTAACATAATAGTGAGAGTCCAGTCCATAGTGGATCTAACATAATAGTGTGAGAGTCCAGTCCATAGTGGATCTAACATAATATTGTGAGAGTCCAGTCCATAGTGGATCTAACATAATAGTGTGAGAGTCCAGTCCATAGTGGATCTAACATAATAGTGTGAGAGTCCAGTCCATAGTGGATCTAACATAATATTGTGAGAGTCCAGTCCATAGTGGATCTAACATAATAGTGTGAGAGTCCAGTCCATAGTGGATCTAACATAATATTGTGAGAGTCCAGTCCATAGTGGATGTAACATAATATTGTGAGAGTCCAGTCCATAGTGGATCTAACATAATAGTGTGAGAGTCCAGTCCATAGTGGATCTACCATAATATTGTGAGAGTCCAGTCCATAGTGGATCTAACATAATATTGTGAGAGTCCAGTCCATAGTGGATCTAACATAATAGTGTGAGAGTCCAGTCCATAGTGGATCTAACATAATAGTGTAAGAGTCCAGTCCATAGTGGATCTAACATAATAGTGTGAGAGTCCAGTCCATAGTGGATCTAACATAATAGTGTGAGAGTCCAGTCCATAGTGGATCTAACATAATAGTGTGAGAGTCCAGTCCATAGTGGATCTAACATAATAGTGTAAGAGTGCAGTCCATAGTGGATCTAACATAATAGTGTGAGAGTGCAGTCCATAGTGGATCTAACATAATAGTGTGAGAGTCCAGTTCATAGTGGATCTAACATAATATTGTGAGAGTCCAGTCCATAGTGGATCTAACATAATAGTGTGAGAGTCCAGTCCATAGTGGATCTAACATAATAGTGTGAGAGTCCAGTCCATAGTGGATCTAACATAATAGTGTGAGAGTCCAGTCCATAGTGGATCTAACATAATAGTGAGAGTCCAGTCCATAGTGGATCTAACATAATAGTGAGAGTCCAGTCCATAGTGGATCTAACATAATAGTGTGAGAGTCCAGTCCATAGTGGATCTAACATAATAGTACATCTAACATAATAATATTTATTGAAGTGCAATTTTTGCTAACAGAGATGAAGTCCATTTGATTTTCATTGTTTATTTAAGATAATCACAAAGTTATTGACCTTCCAATTGGTAAAAAATAAAGCTTTAGTGCATTGTGCCAGCAATTTGAGGGTTTCAGGTTCGATCCCTGCTTCCACCATCCTAGTCACTGCCCTTGTGTCCTTGGGCAAGACACTTTACCCACCTGCTCCCAGTGTCACCCACACTGGTTTAAATGTAACTTAGATAATGTCTTTCACTATGTAAAAGCGCTTTGAGTCACTAGAGAAAAGCGCTATATACATATAATTCACTTCACTTCACATTATTATTGTACATAATGTTTACATTATGGTAAAATTTGGTTTCAAAATAATGCTGACAATGATATTGTTTATCGGCAAAGATTTGTAGGACAATTTATGGTCCAGTAAAAGTTGTCTGCCCAGGCCTGAACACAAGCAACATTTCTAAAGGGCATGCAGAGGTACCGTATTTTTCGGAGTATAAGTCGCTGTGGAATATTGGTTCTGTCACCATACAGGGTAGACACACAGCCAGCCATGCATTTGAAGTTAATCAAGGTTTATTTCCAGGTATGTCAAATAATGCTAAAATGACCACAATATACCAACCTTTACCTTTATCGCTATTGTTCTTTTGTCTAAGGAAACGTTGATGCGCATGAGTGCGCATGCTCAGGGAAGTTGGGCAGGACATTTTTTACGGGTAGCAAGTTTTCTCCAGAACACCAAATGTAATTAGAGACTGGCGGTAATCTGCATCTGTACACCACGACTCAGAGGCTTGCTGGTATTTGAATAGGAACATGATTTGGAGCATAGACAAAATTACTGTTGCTTTGCAGTCTGATTGAGTGTGTTTGTCACCCCCTCCTCTCTCCCCACGTACACAGGTATACCTGCGTCAGCAGGCAACAGTTTAGACTGTCTCCAGGACGACAACCCGCCACACTGGCTCAAGTCCCTGCAGGCGCTAACAGAGATGGACGGTGCAGCCAGTTCAGTGGTGCCCAACCCTCAGCCCCTCCACAGCGGCATCCTCGACAGCCACATCCCCCTTCACCACAGAGCAGCCGCCGCCGCCGGCTGGGCCCCCTACCTGCCCCCCGCCACAGCCAACCCCGCCAGCCAGTTCCACTCCCCTCCGCCAGGCTTCCAGACCGCCTTCAGACCCCCGGTACAGCCCGCCACAGAGCTGCTACAGAGTGCCGTCGTGGACCGTCACTGAATACAGACTCCATTTACCCCACTACCACCTTATACCCACTCATCATGTACCCGGCTCCCCCCGCCCCTTCAAAGCCAAACACATCAATCTGCAGAGTATGAAAAATGATTAACATGCTTTCTTATTTTTCTTCTTCCTTTTTGTCTACTCTGAAGGCCTTTTTTGTTTGTGACACACCGCATCTCCTCCGTCTGCTCCAATCACCACTCCTTAGACCTAGACGCAGGGGGGCTTGATCCGTCGTGCAGCTTACCGATAATGGAGAGCACAAGCGACAGCATAGCACTGAGCACCCGGCGGTGACATTTTAAACTGACAAAGAGTCAATTAAGCATAAGTGAGGTCTTCTTTTTAAAACGTAACTAAACATTTAAGCGTGAAGCGTTATCGGACAGTCGAAGCCACCGCGGAGGAACGAAGCAAGCTGTGAATCAAGGACCCTCACAGTCACGGTGAAAGATAGCGGGGGAGGGTCGTAGAACCCAAGACGATACAGAAAGTGGGTTTGGGAGTTGAGGGCTATGCATGGGCTCCCTGTTAGGTGGGCTCGTGGCCCACATTCCCTCTAGTGCAGGGCTCCCACCGGCCGCCGTCCCGCCGCAGGGAACATTTTTGCTGAACCTCTGTATCAGAGGATAGAGCGAGTGCCCGAGCGCGACAGAGCAGAGAGCCGGTCCAGGTGGGAGATGGTGGCACACGATCCTAAGCACGAGGGTTAGACTGGTTACTCCCAGTGCCACCGTGTGGTACCTGCAGTAGCTAGCCCTAACATGGACCGCCACCACGTAGATAGAGGAAGAACTAGACGGGAGGACGTTACAAGTAACTAACAAGGCGTGAGGGCTTAATTGAGGCCTTAACATGGGAGCGAGGAGGGAAAGGAGCTGGGGTGAGCAGAAGAGGCGTGTCCATGATTGCTGCAAACCGTGCAATATTGTATGTGACTTTGGCAACCCTGAGGAAGGTGCTGCAATACAACACAAAGTACTGTAGTAGGGACACTCACACGCTTTTTTTCTGTCCCTTTTGCCTCTCGGTTTGACCTCCCACCGCCTTCTTTTAGAAGTCTTAATTTTCTGACCCGTCTTGTCTTCTCCCCTTTAACCTGTCCCCCGTTAACAGTATTGACACGAAAATGATCAAATTCATCCGGGAGAAACGCTCATAAAATGGGTTTTAATGTAACGTCGCAAAGGAGGAGGAGGAGGAAGAAAAACGATAAGTTGAGGCGCTTAAAAGGAAGTAGACTGTCCTCTGCAGGTCTGGAAAAAAATGAACCTTAAATAAAACTGAAAAGTCAGACCAGGTCTGTTGTCTGCTGTTGTCTGCTCTTTTGTGCTCCATTCATGTTTAAACTCTTGAAGTCCCCTACAGCATGTTAACTCTTGTCCACTAGGGGGCAGCACACAACCCTGCAAAGTGAAAAGTCAGAACCACCAGCAGAGGGCGACTACAGGTAAAACCCTCACCTTCACATTTCTTCATGTTTGTGCACATTGTGCTGTCTTATTAAAGCAACGCTGTGAATGCAAGGCCTAAACCTCGGTATAGCTCGGTTGGTAGAGTGGCCGTGCCAGCAACTTGAGGGTTCCAGGTTCGATCCCCGCTTCCGTCAACCTAGTCACTGCCGTTGTGTCCTTGGGCAAGACACTTTACCCACCTGCTCCCAGTGCCACCCACACTGGTTTAAATGCAACTTAGATATTGGGTTTCACTATGTAAAAGCGCTTTGAGTCACTAGAGAAAAGTGCTACATAAATATAATTCACTTCACCTACTGTGTTATTACCAGGTGTCCCAATACTTTTGACCATGCACTGACTTGATGTTTCAAGTTCCTGACTATGCTGTGATTGGAGGCTGACCTTCTGGGGACATGGTCACCCCCTCTTGTTGTTGTAGGTGCTGAGGAGGCACCAGCAGAGGAATCATGCGGTCAGGCCAACAAACCAAATATCCAGGGCCAATGAGTCAGCAAGCAGCAGCACCACTGTAGGAGGAGGAGGGTCTTGCTTAGTGAGTGTTCTCTTCATGATAAAAGGAGGATGATGCATGCCTGTATATACACTATTTAAGAATAGTGCAACTGCTAAAAAAAAAAAAAGCATTTTTCTCTCTATCTCTTAGTGATTGACTGAATGGGAAAGTGTGGCGTTAAGTTTCCTCTAAAAGCATGTCGGACCCTGAGAGCATCAGTGGTGCTAAGGTAGAGTTCATTGATTGATTGGTTGCTGAAGCAGCATAATCATGTTAATTGTTGCTAACTGTAATGAGGGGGATATACTAGGAAATCTAGCAAAGTGAATGGTATGAAGTAACACTTACCAGTGTAGAATAGTTGTACAAGAAAAGTAGTCCTGACATGCATGTAATGGAAAGGGAACAAGGCCTGTTTTGTGTGCCATATCTGATTGGATTGAACCTCTCCTAGTTCGCTTTTGGCATTCTATGGTTATCACACTTTTACCCGTGTTGGTCCGCTTCAATTAAAGCAAGGCTCGTCCAGACTTACAGAGACAGAGAGAGAGAAAGGAATGATTTTAGGGATTTAGGCCTTTTTTGTGTTCTAATCATGCAGGAAAAACTAGGTGGTGGTGGGGAAAAGATCGAATCACATCCAAATTGCAATTTTCATTTATTACAATTCAAAATCAAATCATTCTAAAAAAATGTTTCATTTATTTTAATGATTCAGTTTTTGAAGAGACATTTTAAAGGCCATCTCCAGCTTACTGTCTGCACTTGTACTTCATACGTCCGCAGCCAAAAGGAGCTTTTGTAAACTGTAACCCCTTTTATTATGATTTGTATATCAAATAGTAGATGGCAAGAATCAGTTTGAACCATGTTGAATCTATTCGAATTGTGATTTGAAGATTCACATCCCAACTAAAACGTGCCTACCATAACACATAATGTGCAATGCAGTTAAATATATTCAAAGGACACAGAAAAAGAGTGAATAGTGCTTGTGTAATATTTTGTCACATGAATTCAACTTTTTCTAACGCACTCTAATAATTGTACTTTTAATGAAGAACGGTGCAGTGTGATGAGTTCATGGACTGTGGGAATATGGGTCACTGGGGCCGTGCGCTCCTTACGTAACAGACTGACACAGTCTTTGTGTCCTTCCCAGTCCCTCCTCTGCCACAGGCACACATACTTGTTTGTTGTTTTAAAGGAGAGAGAAGGAAAAACAATGTGTGTTCAGTTCACACATGCTGGATGTATAAATAAATATATAATCTGGTCTGGCTGCCTGCATGAGAAACCTGCAGGGACCGCTCTCAGCACAAAGCACTCTCTCCATTTGTCAGCCTTTGACAGAGATGCCTCCACTGCAAAAAGTTCACCGTTAATTAGCCTTCTTCTCACAACAATAACAAAATCTGCAAATTCAATCAATCTTTTTCAGCTCCTCATTACAAAGCAGATTTAATGCCACGCTAAACAAACACAAAAAGTGACCGGAATAAAGTTGTTCAATGTAAGAAATCAAGTTGTATTGCTCGAGAATACGTTTGTGAATTTATAAGGACAAAATTGTAATATGATGGGAAACAGTCAAGAATCTAGGGCAGGCCTGGGCAAATTAAGGCCCAGGGGCCACATGCGGCCCGTTAAGCTTTTCAATCTGGTCTGCCGGACATTCCCAAATAATTTTTTTAGGTCTTTAAGATGGAAACTGTAGCTGCCATTATGATGTGCAGTGATGATTTCTAATGACCGTAAGTCTTCAACTATACAAAGTATTTCAATGGTTGGAATCTTTGCTTATGCATGATATACCAGTTACTATGGTCATCTAATTAGTTACTATGGTCATCTAATTAGTTACTATGGTCATGTAAGTCACAGCAGCTCAGACGAGGCACCAAGTAGTGTGGGCGGGAAGCGTTTCCACAGACGCGTAAGGAGATTTTCACAACAAAGTTCTATTGATATATAGAATAGAATAGAAAGTACTTTATTGATCCCTGGGGGAAATTCAGCAAATATCAGATATATCAGATTGTAGGTGGGTTTATTTTGTACCCTTCGCGTTCATATTTCACTGTTTGTTGCATTTTTGTTGTGTTTCACTTGAATGTAAAATAATCGATCGAAAACGGTGTGACATTCATATTTTGTCAATATTCAGTGTTTTATCGTTCATAGAAAAATGTAAAATTCCATTACGTTTTTTAAGGCGGTCTGTCATAACGTTTTTAGCATTCAGTCAGACATTATTGTGAGGTTTTGTATTAGTGTTCCTAAAAATAGATATACAAGCCCCCAGACACATTTTTTTCTCTAAATGTGGCTCCCGAGTCAAAATAATTGCCCAGGCCTGATCTAGGGGAAAAGGGGAAAAAGTAACATTACAAACTCGTGTGAATAAAGGTACGAGCTACAGGGATAAAAGTCACTAGAATAATATTGTAATCTTACAAGATAGAAGTTGTAATGTTAAGACAATAAAATGGTAATGTGTTTAGAGAAAGAAAACCGTGTCAAGTTATGACAATACAACCATAACGTTTCCAGGATTAAAGGCCTACTGAAAGCCACTACTACCGACCACGCAGTCTGATAGTTTATATATCAATGATGAAATCTTAACATTGCAACACATGCCAATACGGCCGGGTTAACTTATAAAGTGACATTTTCAATCTCCCGGGAAATATCCGGCTGAAACGTCGCGGTATGATGACGTATGCGCGTGACGTAGTCAGTTAAACGGAAGTTATGGTACCCAGTAGAATCCTATACAAAAAGCTCTGTTTTAATTTCATAATTCCACAGTATTCTGGACATCTTTTGCAATTTGTTTAATGAACAATGAAGGCTGCAAGGAAGAAAGTTGTAGATGGGATCGGTGTATTAGCAGCGGACTACAGCAACACAACCAGGAGGACATTGTTGGAGAGCAGACGCGCTAGCCGTGACCTCACCTTGACTTCCTACGTCTCCGGGCCGCCAAACGCATCGGGTGAAGTCCTTCGTCCTCCCGTCGATCGCTGGAACGCAGGTGAGCACGGGTGTTGATGAGCAGATGAAGGCTGGCTGGCGTAGGTGGAGAGCTAATGTTTTTAGCATAGCTCTGTGAGGTCCGGTTGCTAAGTTAGCTTCAATGGCGTCGTTAGCACAGCATTGTTAAACTTCGCCAGCCTGGAAAGCATTAACCGTGTAGTTACATGTCCACGTTTTAATAGTATTGTTGATTTTCTATCTATCCTTCCAGTCAGGGGTTTATTTTTTTTGTTTCTATATGCAGTTAAAGCACGATGCTATCACGTTAGCTCGTAGCTAAAGTGTTTCGCCGATGTATTGTCGTGGAGATAAAAGGCACTGAATGTCCATTTCGCGTGCTCGACTCTCATTTTCAAGAGGATATAGTATCTGAGGTGGTTTAAAATACAAATCTGTGATCCACAATAGAAAAAGGAGAGAGTGTGGAATCCAAAGAGCCAGCTTGTACCTAAGTTACGGTCAGAGCGAAAAAAAATATGTATTTCACTGCATTCTAGTCCTTCACTCTAACGTTCCTCGTCCACAAATCTTTCATCCTCGCTCAAATTAATGGGGTAATCGTCCGAATAGCTCTAGCTGCGTTGAAAACAATAGGAAAATATGAGGGAGTGAACAACTGACAACGTCACGCTACTTCCGGTAGGGGCAAGGTTTTTTTTTTTATCAGAGACCAAAAGTTGCGAACTTTATCGACGTTGTTATATACTAAGTCCTTTCAGCAAAAATATGGCAATATCGCAAAATGATCAAGTATGACACATAGAATGGATCTGCTATTCCCGTTTAACTAAAAAAAATTCATTTCAGTAGGCCTTTAAGTCATAATATGATGGTAAAAGTCTGGAATTTATGGAAATAAATGTGGAATATTAAGGGGGGAAAGGTTGTAATCATAACATTAAAAAAATCCCAAAGTTCCGAAAATAAGGTTGTGAAGTTGTTACAATAAAACAGAGATGTGGAAAAAACACATACGAGAATATAGATTGTAATGTAACCAGATGAAAATAATGTAATTTGAAGAGAACAAAAAGTGTAAGATTGCGACAAGAATGGTGGGAAGTTTCAAGAATAAAGTCATAATGTTATTAGAAAAACAATTCCAGAAAGTTATGGGATTAAAGTGGGAATATTACTGACAAATAGGCTGTCATAATAGACAAAGGTGGTTATGTTAGGAAAATAACAAGTCATGTGAATAAAGTACAAAAACAGTCACGTTATGTAGAAAAACTAAAAGTTATGAAAATAAATTTAGGTTTGGAATGGCTCAAGATAAACAATTTCATGTTAAGAGAATGAAGTTGTCATTTGTTGAGACAAAAAAAAAAGTGCCAGTTACAAGAATAAAGTTGGTAGAATATGAGGAATTAAGTTGGAATATCGTGGTAAACAAAATATTAGTAACAGTTAAAAGTTACCAGAAGAACGTTGTAAACTTCTATGCACAAAGTTGTGACTTACAGGAAAAAGTAGTCCTGATGGCAGAAACAAAAGTCTAAAAGTTATGTGAATGAAGTCAGAATATTTTTTGGGTAATAAAGGGTTGTCAAAAGAAAAAGTGGTAAAGTTACAAGAAGAGCGTCAAAAGAATCAAGTTGTGAGTAGTCATGGTGTGAGTCACAAGAATACATTCATATTACAAGATACATTTTGTCATGTTTGGAGAATTGACTTTTAATATGATTGTCATGTTACTAATGACATATAGTAATGTTATAACAGAGTCTCAAGGTTATGTCAAAAGTTTATTCAAAAATGTCAAGTCAAGGTCGCTTATTTTTCCGACATGATTTAAGAATACATCTCTTTGTTTCTAGTTCACAATGTCCGATAGATAGATAGTACTTTATTGATTCCTTCAGGAGAGTTCCCTCAGGAGAATTACAATTGCAGCAGCCGTGTACAGAGTTGAGATCAAATTTAAAAGTAAAAAGTAAATAATGGGGGAATAAATGGAAACAAAATAGAAAAATATTACAATAAGAATAAAAATAAAAAGCAACAATGAGAATAAAATTATAACAGTAAAATAAGAATATAACAAGTGAAACTAGGCAGTAGTGACCATGTTATGAAATAGTATTGTACTGTTATTGTTTTGCATCCCCTGTCATCCTAGTACCCCCCAGAGAGGAGTTGTACAGTCTAATGGCATGTGGGACAAAGGAGTTTTTGAGTCTATTAGTCCTGCACTTGGGATGAAGCAGTCTAGCACTGAACAGGCTCCTCTGGCTACTGATAAAGGTATGCAGAGGGTGACTGGCATCATCATTCATGATGCTCACTAGTTTTTCCACAGTCCTCTTCTCTGCCACCAGTGAGTCCAGTTTTATTCCGATTGTAGAACCGGCCCGTCTGATCAGTTTCTCCAGTCTGGAGCTGTCCTTCTTAGATGGACTGCCCCCCCCCCCCCCCCCCCCCCCCCCCCCCACCAATTAGTGTGTGTCCAATACAGACTCGTACTCACAGGACGGTCTTTGACTCGCTGCTCTCCGACACAGAATGATTTGATCACGCTGCTCACATCTCCTTATGAAACCAGGACCACACCAGTGTACCTTGCCTTTTGTGAGGCTCCAAACCGGACGCACCCAAGCTGTCATGCAGCACCTGCCAGGGCACCGCAGAGAATGCCAAGCCAAGCCCACATCCTGAATGATGGGAATACACTTGAGACCAAATCATCGTAACAATAGATGTTTTAGGTTATGAGAAAAGGTTTAAAGGACCACAATGTTTCAATACTACAAGATAAAAAAAAGTTGTAATATTAGGAGGAAAGCATGTCAGTTGTAAATTGAATAAGATGGAACGTCTGTGATGTCACAAGTAAAGAGCCGAAGCAGAACTGCTGTGAATGTCATCTTTCCTTCTTTCTTTAGTTTATTTGGAACATGAACACACTTACAGTATAATACATCACACGGTTTCATATCATTTCACTTTACATCATGTCCGAAAAGGAGTAGGAAGAAGCAAAGCTTATTTAATCCTGCCCCTTTCCCACTTCAGAGCATTTTTACAAATATATACATTCATTTACTGACCTTTTTATAATAAAATAACATCTGTGAATTAGTATACACAACAGTTTTGTAATATATCATTAATTTATTCAGTCATTATTAACATACTGAAATGAAGAATATCTTATTTTCAATAAGGTTGAAAGTATTTCTCATAATTCTTCTTCTTTGTACTTTGTAAGCACTATTAATTTGAACAACCTCTTAAAAAGATCATATCAGTACAATGTTTAACTTCATTACTTAATTCATTCCACAATTTAATTCCACATACTAATGCTAAAGGTTCTAAGTGTTGTACGTGCATACAAATGCTTTAAATTCCTTGTTAGCAGGTTATAGTTTGCTTTGTACATCATTTGAGCTGTTTGCAATTTTACCAAATCACCGAACTTTAATATTTTTGACTCAATAAATAAAGGGTTTGTATTAGGGATGTCTGATAATGGCTTTTTGCCGATATCCGATATTGCGATATTGTCCAACTCTTAATTACCGATACCGATATCAACCAATACCGCTATATATACAGTCGTGGAATTAACACATTGTTATGCCTAATTTGGACAACCAGGTATGGTTAGATAAGGTCCTTTTTAAAACAATTAATTTAAAAAAAAATAAGATAAATAAATTAAAAACATTTTCTTGAATAAAAAAGAAAGTAAAACAGTTACATAGAAACTAGTAATGAATGAAAATGAGTCAAATTAAGTGTTAAAGGTTAGTACTATTAGTGGACCAGCAGCACGCACAATCATGTGTGCTTACGGACTGTATCCCTTGCAGACTGTATTGATATATATTGATATATAATGTAGGAAGCAGAATATTAATAACAGAAAGAAACAACCCTTTTGTGTGAATGAGTGTAAATGGGGGAGGGAGATTTTTTGGGTTGGTGTACTAATTGTAAGTGTATCTTGTGTTTTTTATGTTGATTTAATAAAAAAAAAATACAGATAATTAAAAAAAAACGATACCGATAATTTCCGATATTACATTTTAAAGCATTTATCGGCCGATATTATCGAACATCTCTAGTTTGTATGTTCTCTAGATCCAATATTATATATTATTATAATTTATCTTTTTTTGTAACACGGTTAGCGAATGTAGCGCACATTTGTAGTTATTTCCCCATATTTCTGCACAATAACTCAGATATGGTAATACTAGCGAGCAGTAGAGAATATGAAGTGATTTTTGGCCCAGGACGTATTTTGCTTTATTCATTATTGAAATGTTGTATGTTTAATCTTTTATCTAATTAAGATTTTTTTTAAAAAGTGTTCTCCAGAGAAAAGTTACAGGAAAGTCTAATATCGCAACATTTTTGTTGCACAATTGTCAGTCAAAAGCCACACTTTTGTCATTTGTTGAAATTGGTGCAGTCAAAATATCTGACAAATCACTGTTAAAGACCCCAATATTTGGACAGGAATGCAATTTTCTTGTCAGAATGTCATTCAGGAACATTTAAAAAAAGGTTCTACCTGAATGCTCGCCATTTATTTGCTCAAAACTCTGCGAGCGTTTCATCTACAATCCAGTGGGGGTGTATTTTGGAGGGAAATGTGCTAGCCAGCCCAGTAACCATCCAGCAAAATCTATTCATCTGTGTATAGACGTGAATAATGCTTGTGATTAATCACCAGTTAACTCAACATTTTTGGCCGCCCTAGTTTGGATAAATGCTCCAATTTAATTTACAAAGTCAATTTCTTGACACTTTTGTGTTGTCTTTTTTTTTATTTGACAATACGACCATATGAAGTTACCCAAAATGGCTCCTTGCCTGATAAAGTCAATACTCCCAGCTGGAGATAAGTGCACATGCTCTGACGGACACTTCTTGCAGCGTGCACAACTCTCAGCTGAGCCTTTACTGTAAATTGACTTAATGTGTCCTGGGCCAGGAAGACTGACATGCTCCTCCATCAATGGTAATGGCTACACAATAACATATGTGGACCTTTGCTCATAAGATACACACCACTTCTTTCTCTCTGCTGCATGCACAAATGTAAACAAGTGCTTTTGTTGCAGCCAAACTAACGCACGAAGGGCATTGCAGCGTTTTTGTTGATGTTTACTTTCTGAAGGTTTTTTTGCCGCAGGCGAGCACGCGGACACTGCCGAGTACGTCTTTTGAGGCCGTGCCGAGTACCACCTCCAGATGGACAGATAAAAGCAAAAATGGTATTCACGCTTTGCTCAAATTTGTTTGAAAAAGGGTAACACATGGCACACTGACAAAGCTTAACCTATTGTTACTATAACAATCTACATGGTTAATACAGTTGGCTATACTTTCTTTCCCTCCATTTATCTGCTTTCTTTTATATGTATAGTTGCATTTGAAACAATTGTATTGTTGATAATTAGAGATGTCCGATAATATCGGCCTGCCGAAATTATCGGCCGATAAATGCTTTAAAATGTAATATCGGAAATTATCGGTATCGTTTTTTAATTATCGGTATCGGTTTTTTTTTTGTTTTTTTTTATTAAATCCACATAAAAAACACAAAATATACTTACAATTAGTGCACCAACCCAAAAAACCTCCCTCCCCCATTTACACTCATTCACACAAAAGGGTTGTTTCTTTCTGTTATTAATATTCTGCTTCCTACATTATATATCAATATATATCAATACAGTCTGCAAGGGATACAGTCCGTAAGCACACATGATTGTGCGTGCTGCTGCTCCACTAATAGTACTAACCTTTAACACTTAATTTTACTCATTTATAAATTACTAGTTTCTATGTACCGTAATTTCCGGACTATAAGCCGCACCTGACTATAAGCCGCACCAGCTAAATTTAGGGGAAAATACAGATTGCTCCATATATAAGCCGCACCCGACTATAAGCCGCAGGGTTTTGATGTGTAATTAGCGTAGTATATAGGGGTTCCTGCTACCACGGAGGGGATTGTCGGGACAGAGATGACTGTTTGGGAACACAAAGCGTCCCATTTATTAACAATAAATCTTTCAATCATTCAATCAAACTTTCACATCTTTGACATGGCGAACAGCATTCGTGCAGAGTACAAATAATACAACGGTGCAAAGTAATACAAAGTGCTCGCCTGTACGTTATCAAAATAACCAGCCTACCGGTATATGAAAAGTCAGTCTTTAATCATTGTGTCATCGTCTTCCTCCTGCGTACTAAAACCACTGAAATCCTCTTCGTCGGTGTCGGAGAAGAACAGGCCGTAAATAAGCCGCACCCTTGTATAAGCCGCAGGGACCAGAACGAGGGGAAAAAGTAGCGGTAGCGGCTTATAGTCCGGAAATTACGGTAACTGTTGTTATATTGTTTTACTTTCTTTTTTATTCAAGAAAATGTTTTTAATGTATTTATCTTATTTTATTTTATTAATTTTTAAAAAAAGGACCTTATCTTCACCATACCTGGTTGTCCAAATTAGGCATATACCGTATTTTTCGGACTATAAGTCAGTTTGTTTCATAGTTTGGCCGGGGGTGCGACTTATACTCAGGAGCGACTTATGTGTGAAATGATTACCATAAAATATCCAATAATATTGTTTATCTCATTCACGTAAGAGACTAGACGTATAAGATTTCATGGGATTTAGCGATTAGGAGTGACAGATTGTTTGGTAAACGTATAGCATGTTCTATATGTTATAGTTATTTGAATGACTCTTACCATAATATGTTACGTTAACATACCAGTTGGTTATTTATGCCTCATATAACGTACACTTATTCAGCCTGTTGTTCACTATTCTTTAGACATTTTAAATTGCCTTTCAAATGTCTATTCTCTAACCCTTCCCCCAAAAATGCGACCTATACTCCAGTGCGACTTATATGTTTTTATCCTTCTTTATTATGCATTTTCTGCCGGTGCGACTTATACTTCGGAGCGACTTATACTCCGAAAAATACGGTAATAATGTGTTAATTCCACGACTGTATATATCGGCATCGGTTGATATCGGTATCCGTAATTAAGAGTTGGACAATATCGGATATCGGCAAAAAAGCCATTATCGGACATCCCTATTGATAATAGAGGTAAGTATTGTTATTATTCATTATCAATAGTGATATTTCTATTGGTATCTGTATTGATCCATATGTAGTGTAATAATGTTCATTGTCATTTCTGTGTTATTAATATTTACTTCACTAACTGCTTCTCTGCCATCACTTTTACTATCATATTTGTACATATCCTATTTGCTGATGTTGTTCTGTTGTTGTTGTTGTTATTGTTCTTGTTGTCTCTCTGTCTTATCCCCCTCTTGTCCCCACAATTTCCCCCTCTGTCTTCCTTTTTTTCTCTTTCTATCCCCTCCGGCTGCACCAAATAATAATATAAATACATTTAATAAAGTCAAATGCAAATAAGACAACGAGAGAAGTATCCCACACTTCTCTTTTGTAAAGTAAATGTGTAGAGCAGACATTTATCATCTACATCAACAGTATGATTTGTCTGAGTAGCTGGACAGGACACAATTTAAAAAAAATATATATATATATATATATTTGTTTGGATTCAGTTTCAGGGTTAAAGTGTCAGCACTTTTTTAAAGTCAATTCATGTTTTGATCTGCAGTATAAAAAAGCTAAACCCCAAAACTTTTAGTCAAATTGCAGTTTGTATGTTGACAAAGGTTCAACTTTCCAGCCATATTCTTCCCAATGTTTTTGTTCTATTTAAATGTGTCACATTTGGTCAACTTCCGAGCCTTCGACCTAAAAGAAGTAACATTTTACCAAAAATGTTTTACAACAATGTCCTTAGAGGCATCGTTTTATGAAAGTATTAAACTATGGAGGCATTTATTGAAGACCGTTGTCAGGTTCAAACTAGGGTTGCAACAACTAATCGATTACATCGATTAAAATCGATTATAAAAATAGTTGCCGATTAATTTAGTCATCGATTCGTTGGATCTATGCTATGCGCATGCGCAGAGGCTTTAAATTTTTTTTATTTTTTTTAAAATAAAACTTTATTTATAAACTGCAACATGTACAAACAGCTGAGAAACAATAATCAAAATAAGTATGGTGCCAGTATGCTGTTTTTTTTTTCAATAAAATACTGGAAAGGATAGAAATGTAGTATCCGATTATTAATCGATTAATCGAAGTAATAATCGACATATTAATCGATTATCAAATTAATCGTTAGTTGCAGCCCTAGTTCAAACACTGATGACATCTATTAAACAGACGAGAAGCAAGGAATCACGCAGAGACAGAGTTCAATTTGGCTCAATTGAGGAAAGACGTTTTTTGGGCTGTACTCTAGTTACAGATCCAGACTGCGCTCTAAAGTCCAGCCCACGTGATTCCTCTATTTGGGAGATCCCTGGTTACATCACTGAAGCTGCTGCTGAAGGAGGTGAGGTAATCAGCAGCCCCAGAAACAATGTATGATTATACAAAAATGCAAATGTGCTGACACTCGTGATATCGCCCTGTCTCTGCTTTGTCTGCGTCACGGCGGTGTTCGGCCTTGGCAGTCAGCAGGCCGTTCCTGGACACAGACACTAATACGAGACGACTTCCAATCTTTTGATTTGCAAGTCGTCTCTTTGCACAGTTAGAGAAGTACTACTTCAACACAATTGATAATAACTATAGCAACGGCCCTTAAGCAGAAGAGTTGTGTGATAATTTATACATAATTATTTTAACGCTGTTTAGTGTGATTATAGTTTGGTGGGTGTTTGATTTAAGAAACATATTTTCCTATAAATGTAGTCAGTTTGATCTGTACATCTTGATTTTAGAGAAATTTAGAAGCACGTTTTTACAAAAATGTCAAATTGTTATTTGTGCAATGAAATTAGGAAAATGTCATCAAATGACAATTTGTAGGATCCCAGGCATTTGCAATTAGAAACATATTTTCCTTTTGATTTTGTCGAGTTTGATCTGTACAACTTTGGGCATCTATTTCACGTCAAGCGAACTTTGGAGGCATATTTTTACATAAAAGTCCAATTATTTGTACAGCGTTCAATTCAGTTACGATCAAATTGCAATTTGTACGAACGCAGGCGTTTGAAATTATAAACATATTTCACTAATTGTCCAATTCCCATTTGGACAATGTTGGGGATTTAACCTCAGAGGTGGATTTTATTAAACACGTTTTGACACCTCTGGAATTGTATAACTGATAAAACAGTTTGACTACCAGGGCAAAACTTTCTGAACTTCCGTTATTTGACTTTGGAGGCCTTTTTTTAAATAATGTTTTCAAATGTGTCTACAATGTCCGGGTCAAAGTTCTGTATTTTAACTATTTAATTATTGGCATGCTGTTTGATTATTTTAGTCGTTTAATTAGTAATGGTTCATTTTCAAATGCTTCTATTTTGAATAAGGAAGCGTGTTTGTCTAGGTTTTTCCTTCTGTTCAACAAATATGGTGATACTGTACATTGTTTTCTCCCCTAATACTGTACATGATTATACAACCGCTCTATCATGAAATGAAAGTAAAATAAATGTGCTAAGACGTAATGGCGAGTTAACCCCTGCACTGCAAAAAGTCAGTGTTCAAAAACAAGAAAAAAAATACAAAAATGAGGGGTATTTTATTTGAACTAGGGCTGCAACAACTAATCGATTAAATCGATTAAAATCGATTATAAAAATAGTTGCCGATTAATTTAGTCATCGATTCGTTGGATCTATGCCAGGGGTCACCAACCTTTTTGAAACCAAGAGCTACTTCTTGGGTAGTGATTAATGCGAAGGGCTACCAGTTTGATACACACTTAAATAAATTGCCAGAAATAGCCAATTTGCTCAATTTACCTTTAACTCTGTTATTATTAATAATTAATGATATTTATCTTTGTGGAAACACTGATCATCTTAATGATTTCTCACAATAAATATTTATAGAAACAGATAAATATCAATATGCAACACTTTATTTTTATATTTTCTGTAAGTGCACATTTTTCAAATTGAACATTTTCAAATGATCACTTCTAAGGCAGTCTTGTGGTATCACAATATCCCATTTTAACTAGCTAGCCACTAACATTTTTTAACAAATCATGAAATACTTTGCACCATGTTTGTACAAATAATAACTCATGAAAAATACAAAAGTCAACTCTCAAATTTTTAAATAAATCATGTCACACTTTGAACTGGATACCAAATCTGTTATCTGTTTCTTTGTCAGTTAGTGAAGACCAAGTCTTTAAAATATTTTCTTGGATTTTCAAATTCTATTTGAGTTTTGTCTCTTAGAATTAAAAATGTCAAGCAAAGCAAGACCAGCTTGCTAGTAAATAAATAACATTTAAAAAATAGAGGCAGCTCACTGGTAAGTGCTGCTATTTGAGCTATTTTTAGAACAGGCCAGCGGGCTACTCATCTGGTCCTTACGGGCTACCTGGTGCCCACGGGCACCACGTTGGTGACCCCTGATCTATGCTATGCGCATGCGCAGAGGCTTTTTAAATAAACCTTTATTTATAAACTGCAACATGTACAAACAGCTGAGAAACAATAATCAAAATAAGTATGGTGCCAGTATGCTGTTTTTTTTCAATAAAATACTGGAAAGGATAGAAATGCAGTTTGTCTCTTCTATCCGATTATTAATCGATGTAATAATCGACAGATTAATCGATTATCAAATTAATCGTTAGTTGCAGCCCTAATTTGAACTAAGCAAAATGATCTGCCAATAGAACAAGAAAATTCAGCTGGTCAAGACTTTCCAAAACAAGTCAAATTAGCTAACCTCAATGAACCCAAAAATAGCTTAAAATAAGTATATTGTCACTAATAACAAGTGCACTTTTCTTGGTAGAAAAAAAAAGAGACCTTTTTGCTCAATATGTTGGAAAACGTTCTTAAATGAAGTAAATGCTAGTGCCATTATCTTGACATAATAATATGCGCTCGGCATCATGATTTATTTATTTTTCATGCTTGAAGTAAGAAATGATGACTTTAAAAAAGTAGTTTTCTACTTGTGAGTGTTAATGACACAGCTTTGCAACAGTTGATATTCTAGTTTCAAGCATGTTTTACTCAATATAAGTCATCAAATCTCAGCAACAAGCTGTGATATCTTACTGAGATAATTTAGGAACAAAACCCTTAAAACAAGTAAAACACTCTAACATAAAATGTGCTTAGTGAGAAGAATTATCTTATCAGACAGAAAATAAGCAAATATCACCCTTATTTGAGATATTTCATCTTACTTAGATTTCACTTTTTGCAGTGTGAGCCCGCCTAACCGTCCCCTACCTGAAGTCCTCTTTCTGACCCACTTCCTGTTTGCATTACCTCCATCAGGGTGGGCTGCTGACACACACGTTTAATAATTAAGGGTACTTCCGTCATTTCCTCAGTGAAAGTCAGGCCTGTTAAATGTGCTCCACCTGTTTAGACCTTGACTGATATTTGCACAATATTAGGTACAGTACACCTGCACACAAGATGCATACCTGATTACATACTGTACTATTATGCCCGCACAAATGGATTCTTTCTCGGAATATTCCGACAAGTTGAGCGTGCATTATTCCTGTTTCTATGATTTCTGTATGCCACAGATTGGGGTTGACGGTATGTATACTGTATATGTTAGATACTGTATGTCAGGGGTCACCAACCTTTTTGAAACCAAGAGCTACTTCTTGGGTACTGATTAATGCGAAGGGCTACCAGTTTGATACACACTTAAATAAATTGCCAGAAATAGCCAATTTGCTCAATTTACCTTTAACTCTGTTATTATTAATAATGAATGATATTTACACTTAATTGAACGGTTTAAAGGAGGAGAAAACATGAAAAAAATGACAATCAAATTTTGAAACATATTTTATCTTCAATTTCGACTCTTTAAAATTCAAAATTCAACCGAAAAAAAGAAGACAAAAACTTAAAGATTTTATGGAACATCATTAGTAATTTTTCCTGATTAAGATTAATTTTAGAATTTTGATGACGTTTTAAATAGGTTAAAATCCAATCTACACGTTGTTAGAATATATAACAAATTGGACCAAACTATATTTCTAATAAAGACAAATCATTATTTCTTCTAGATTTTCCAGAACAAAAATTTTAAAATAAATTCAAAAGACTTTGAAATAAGATTTAAATTTGATTCTACAGATTTTCTAGATTTGCCAGAATAATTTTTTTGAATTTTAATCATAATAAGTTTGAAGAAATATTTCACAAATATTCTTCGTCGAAAAAACAGAAGCTATAATGAAGAATTAAATTAAAATGTATTTATTATTCTTTACAAATAAAAAAAAACAAAATTACTTGAACATTGATTTAAATTGTCAGGAAAGAAGAGGAAGGAATTTAAAAGGTAAAAAGGTATATGTGTTTAAAAATCCTAAAATCATTTTTAAGGTTGTATTTTTTCTCTAAAATTGTCTTTCTGAAAGTTATAAGAAGCAAAGTAAAAAAATTTATGAATTTATTTAAACAAGTAAAGACCAAGTCTTTAAAATATTTTCTTGGATTTTCAAATTCTATTTGAGTTTTGTCTCTCTTAGAATTAAAAATGTCGGGCAAAGCGAGACCAGCTTGCTAGTAAATAAATACAATTTAAAAAATAGAGCCAGCTCACTGGTAAGTGCTGCTATTTGAGCTATTTTTAGAACAGGCCAACGGGCTACTCATCTGGTCCTTACGGGCTACCTGGTGCCCGCGGGCACCGCATTGGTGACTCCTGCTGTATGTATTACTGTTTGTTTTTGGACTGTATATATCCTCCTGAGAACTATTTGTTTTTGGTCTTTTGTCAGAGAAATGTCGGCCACTGCAGAGGACGCCGGTTCTCAAAAGGATGCACAGTCAGTAAGGTATGTGTTTCACCTGACACTGTCAATATGGATACTTGACGCCGGCCTATCGTTAACTGTCGGCTGCGCAATAATAACCATGTGACACCTGCTGATACTGATATCCAGATCATAACCACACGTGTGATTTGATACACGGCAGTAAACACTGCTGGGCTATTTTTGTACTGGGGATATATGAGGAGTGTCTGTCCTCCAAAAACAAAAAGGCTGACTCATCCATTTGACACCGCTTGTCCTTTTTGGGGGTACCTGGAGCCTATCCCCAGCTGCACTCGCACGGAGGGCAGAGTACCGTATTTTTCAGACTATAAGTCGCAGTTTTTTTTCATAGTTTGGCCGGCGGTGCGACTTATACTCAGGAGCGACTTACAGTATGTGTGAAGTTATTAACACATTACCGTAAAATATCAAATAATATTATTTAGCTCATTCATGTAAGAGACTAGACGTATAAGATTTAATGGGATTTAGCGATTAGGAGTAACAGATTGTTTGGTGTTCTATATGTTGTAGTTATTTGAATGACTCCAGTGTTTCCCATAAACTGCCAAGATACCTGTGGTGGCGGGGGCGTGGCTATGGGCGTGGTCACTATGACATCATCGAGTAATTTACATAATTTACTACAATGATTTGATTTTCTCTAAAAAGGCTAAAAAAATGTATACTTACTCATTAATAACAGTTTTGTTAATAAATTAATAACGTCCATCCACACATTTTACAATATAATTACAACACTTTATGTACATATTTATATACAGATTTGAACAATAAATTATTCACTGAAATATATTTATTGTGGTTCTTACAAAAAATATATCTTATAAAATCTAAAAGCTAAAATGTCTCAAAGCTCTGCCCCTTTAATTAGTGCATACTAAATAATTTAACTTTAGCCTACTACTACAACCATATTATTTACCAGCAACATAAAGTGAAACAGAGGCAGAGGTGTCCTGCCACAGTCAGTAACAAATAAACAGAAAACAGTAGTGGTGGTAGATAGACACAGAGCTTCATCAAACATCTGATCCACTGAACAAAGAGCTCCAAAAATCTTGAACTTTAGACTGCCATCCGTTTTACTCCCTACACTTAACCATGTGTTTCCTACTGCCTGCAGACTTTGCACCCTTTGTTATATACACATGTTGTTTCTAATATAAATACATTTAATAAAGTCAAATACAAATAAGGCAACAAGAGAAGTATCCTACACTTCTCTTTTGTAAAGTAAATCTGAACAGCCGATATGGGCATCTACATCAACTATATGATTTGCCTGAGAAGCTGGAGAGGACAAAAAAAAACAAAAAAAAACATTTTATTTTTTATTTTTTTATTTTTTTAAATTTGTGGCGGACGTAATTCTTTCGTGGCGGGCCGCCACAAATAAATTAATGTGTGGGAAACCCTGGACTCTTACCATAACATGTTACGTTAACATACCAGGCACGTTCTCAGTTGGTTATTTATGCCTCATATAACGTACACTTATTCAGCCTGTTGTTCACTATTCTTTAGACATTTTAAATTGCCTTTCAAATGTCTATTCTTGCTGTTGGCTTTTATCAAATAAATTTCCCCAAAAAATGTGACTTATACTCCAGTGCGACTTATATATGTTTTTTTCCTTCTTTATTATGCATTTTCGGCCGGTGCGACTTATACTCCGGAGCGACTTATAGTCCGAAAAATACGGTACACCCTGGACCAGTACACACAAACTAGGACCATTGACCTGGACCAGTACACACACTAGGACCATTGAGTGTTGACAATCAACCTATCCCCCAGGTGTCTTTGGAGGTGGGAGGAGTTAAGTTTTTTAAAAAAATACATAAAATTCAACCCTACATTTGCGCCTTTTAAAAGCGTGCCTAAAAGGGATCTGCACTTTTTAGAGAATTTTGCCTATTGTTCACAACCAGCTATTATCATATATATCTGATTTATGACACCAAAAGACTTACAAAGTTTGCAAATAAATAGATATGATCAAAATAGTATCAATCTCACAAAGTCATTTTGAGAGGTAATGAGGAATCCAGTCACGTAATTCGTGACGTCGTGCTAGGAACCAAAGATCCCTTCCCCATCAACAACAATGCTAATCAAGCAGACTTTGTGAGAGCCAACAATGATTACTTTTGGAAAAATGACGATCCAGGACCTTATATTTTTGAGCCTGAACACAAAGAGGATGAGCACTAAGTTTTAGAAGCAGTTTCATTGTGACACTAGCATCCGCAGCATTGCTAGGTGCTAAACATACAATAACAAAACAAACACTTACTGTAATATTTCCACTCTCGCTGGGATGCCGACCAACGGCACGCTCACATAATTCTGCTTAAATGAAGATTCAATCACAATCGTCACAAAGTGTTAAAAAAAAGTTCCTACAGGAAGTGTCTTGTGGGGTCCACTTCGCCATCTTGGGGATGTGAAAGTGCACCAGCCTGTCAGACCATGGTCACATTTGTGAGAGATGCATGAATTATAATCTAGAATTGACTATTAGCAAGTTTGAGAGCAAGCCAAAGTCAACAATAGCAGCGTAAACTAGCATTAGCTCACTGCTATCAACGCAGCGCTAAAATAGTCTGTCTTATAACAACAATATCACTCATATTTGGTTACTTTTCAGGTCAGGGTGTGTAAATGGAGTATTGTTGGCACTTTCTGGATGTTTTTAGAGATATAATGAGAGGACACTCCATCTGTTGACTCAATTGTTAGATATTTATTTACCATTTAGAATGCATCAAAACAGCCAAGTGTCAGAATTATTCTATCTAAATTATCGCAATACTTTGTGTTGAAATGAGTTCCTAGCAAGAAGACAAAAGCTGTCTTTGAAACCTACCAAGAAGAAGGCTCGTAAAACTCCACTGTGTATGGGGGAGAGCCACATGAAGGGTTTTCTGTTTTCTCTCATGTATGGTAATCAACAGAAAGATATTGTTCTAACCCAAGGACTTCAAAGCGGACAGATGGCAGGATCTGCCCAATTTCCAGACCAACTCTTTTTGAACTATTTTATGGACCTCTTTTTTGAAGTATTTTACAAACTCTTTTTGAACTATTTTATGGAACTCTTTTTGAACGGACCTTTTCTGTGAATTGTTTACGACCTTTTCTGTGAACTTTTTTGCGACCTTTGTCCTTTGGAAACAGCAGGTGGTCGGGGAGGGTCCAAAATAAAAGAAGGAGGCATGTGTAGTGGATTGTCCGAAGCTTAAACAGCAACAAAAGTGAATTTAGTACAAAAAATGTATTTACCCATAGTCAAAAGTGCAAGTCGGATTGAGCTGTCCCTGCAGACAAACAAACATCCTCCGGAGGACACACGAATCAAGCAATCTCCCTCAGCCCTTGTCACTTGGCCATTTTTATCTGTTTCCCTCATGCGTCAACGTCCCGTTGTTTTCGACCTGTTTGTTTTGCAACATCCTTGAATCCCTTAGTCATGTTTAGACAATCAAAACATTTTGTAGACTGGTCGGCACGACTTCATATTCAACTATGTCCTACATCTGGTCTATTCAATGGTATAGAATAGAAGAGAAATGAAATGAGCAGACATTATTACCGTAATTTACGGACTATAAGCCGCTCCTTTTTCCCCTCGTTCTGGTCCCTGCGGCTTATACAAGGGTGCGGCTTATTTACGGCCTGTTCTTCTCCGACACCGACGAAGAGGATTTCGGTGGTTTTAGTACGCAGGAAGAAGACGATGACACAATGATTAAAGACAGACTTTTCATATACCGGTAGGCTGGTTATTTTGATAACGTACATGCGAGCACTTTGTATTACTTTGCACCGTTGTATTATTTGTACTCTGCACGAATGCTGTTTGCCATGTCAAAGATGTGAAAGTTTGATTGAATAATTGAAAGATTTATTGTTAATAAATGGGACGCTTTGCGTTCCCAAACAGTCATCTCTGTCCCGACAATCCCCTCCGTGGTAGCAGGAACCCCTATATACTACGCTAATTACACATCAAAACCCTGCGGCTTATAGTCGGGTGCGGCTTATATATGGAGCAATCTGTATTTTCCCCTAAATTTAGCTGGTGCGGCTTATAGTCAGGTGCGGCTTATAGTCCGGAAATTACGGTAATAGACACGAAATATAGTTCAAAGGTCAGAAATTCTACTACACATGCAATCTTTTGGCAGAGCGTGCTAAGATACTGTGCAAGGGTACAGTGTAAAGACGACTCTCCTCAATATTGAGTCCAAATTTAAATCTGTCTCTGTTTGATTCTTTGCTTCTTGTCTTGTTTAATAGATGTCATCAGTGTTTGAACCTGACACCAAGCATATGTTTTCATGTGAATGATAAACACATCTATTTCACGTTTTTGTATATTTCCAGTATGACTGATCTAATACTAATGTCAGAGTGCAGAAGTGCTACTAGTGGGATGTCAATCTCTGAAAATAGCCGAAGGTATTCAGAGAGCAATATTCAAAATGGCCGACTGAATTTGTGGCATTTTGTGATGTTTAAACAGTATTTTCACATACTTTGTGGAGTGTAAACACAATTGGATATGGCTTAATGGCTACAATGAAAGTCAACTTGTCTAAGACTGTGCCATTTGGAACTGAAGCAAACTTTGGTTGGAGCTGTTTTGGAATATCCAGGTTATGAATAATCTTACCTGAGGACGAGGAAGAGGAGGCTCTGGCTTTGTGTTGAGGTCATGTTGGAGCAGAAAGAGAGATGGAGAGAGATGGTCACCATCTGCTGTGCAATGTTCTCAGCTTCACAGCATCAGCAGCACAAGTGGGAATGAATCATTTTGCCACCTCGAAAGCTGTGCCCACATATTCTGCCTCTCTCTCCTGTACTGCTGCCCTCCTCCAAAAGATATCTTTCAAAGCATCCTAGGACCTTTGCGGTGGACATTTGTTTGTGGCCTGTTTCTTTTGTACAACATTTCTCTTATACGAGACACAAATGTCCACTCTAGAGCAGTGGTCCCCAACCACCGGTCCGGGTACCGGTACCGGTCCGTGATGCATTTGCTACCGGGCCGGAGAGAAACATTAAATAATTTATAAAGGAGTGCATTTTCTCCGAGTTAGCTTTGGCCTGTCCCACTAGACCAGGGGTGTCAAACTTGTTTTTATTGAGGGCCACACTGCAGTCATGGCTGCCATTAGAGGGCCGCTTGTAACAGTAAATAATTAACGAATTTGCCTATGAATTAAAATACTTTAAAAAATTTTTTACGTAATGACTACAAAAAAATCTGCTGATTTTACCACTGTTTTTTACAGAAAAAAACTGGCAGCTTAGTTGCCAGTAAAATATATGGTGTTTTTTATTTATTTTTATTATTATTATTTTTACAACATATTACTGTAAATAGAAATACAGTACCACTCTTTAATGTTATTTTGGCAACTTAGATGCCAGTTTTTTACCATTATAAAATGTGGGACATAAATTCATCAACCTTGGATTTTACAGTAAAAAACCAAAATAAATAAACTGACAGCTCAGTCGACTTAATTTCACTGTAAAAAAACAAACATTGGTCGTTTTTTTTTTCCAACTTACAGTAATACGCTGTAAAAAAAAAAAACCTCCCCAAATTTTACAGTAAAATCTATTGGTCATTTTTATAGTGTACAATTTGATGGATAACTTCGAAATCATAAGTTAAGCAAATATTTAAGTACCGTATTTTTCGGACTATAAGTGGCAGTTTTTTTCATAGTTTGGCCGGGGGTGCGACTTATACTCAGGAGCGACTTATGTGTGAAATTATGAACACATTAGCGTAAAATATCCAATAATATTATTGATGTCATTCACGTAAGAGACTAGACGTATAAGATTTCATGGGATTTAGCGATTAGGAGTGACAGATTGTTTGGTAAACGTATAGCATGTTCTATATGTTATAGTTATTTGAATGACTCTTACCATAATATGTTACGTTAACATAGCAGTTGGTTATTTATGCCTCATATAACGTACATTTATTCAGCCTGTTGTTCACTATTCTTTATTAGGGACTGAGTCCCTTTGGGACAGAGGACCCTATTGAATTTCTAGCGTTTTATTATTATTATTTATTCTTTATTATTATACCGTCGCCTCTTTGAGCTGTAATTTGACCCCCTTAACATGCTTCAAAACTCACCAAATTGGACACACACATCAGGACTGCCGAAAAAAATTGCGATCTAATCAAAAAACCAAACCCGACAAAACTGCCTCCAACTCCCAGTAGGAATGTCGTAGAGACATGAAACAAAAACCTCTATGTAGGTCTCACTTAGACCTTTGTTTCATACACTGACAACCCCCAGCTAAAATCAACAGGAAGTTTGTAATTCCCCCTTCAAAACAAATGTGTAAAAACAGTCACCTTTTTTTCTAACATTATCTCCTCTGAGCGTGTTTGTCGTGTCTGCTTCGAATTAGCACAGGAGAGAGATTGAACCCTTCTGATTAAAAGTTGATGAAAGAGTTTTAATTACTGCTACGGTTTGGATTTTATGAGCCCTCAAAGTTGGTCCCGTCAATCGCTGCTTGCAGCTTTAATTTATTTTAAATTGCCTTTCAAATGTCTATTCTTGGTGTTAGGTTTTATCAAATAAATTTCAGCAAAAAATGCGACTTATACTCCAGTGCGACTTATATGTTTTTTTCCTTCTTTATTATGCATTTTCGGCCAGTGCGACTTATACTCCGAAAAATACGGTATTTATTTGGATTTTGACCAACAAAGTTAGATAATATAATATTTTTTGCAATATTGGACACTTATTTGTTTTCCCTTTCAAACTAGAAAAAAACCCCTAATATCTTTAGTAAGAAAATAAGAAAGTAGAGAAAGAAAATGTAAGGTATTTTATTGACACATATTATTTCCAGGCTTTTGCGGGCCATATAAAATGACGTGGAAGGCCAGATCTGGCCCGCGGGCCTTGAGTTTGACACCTGTGCACTAGACACACCAATAAGCTTGTTTATAGATGTACATTAAAACTCCTCATGGGAAGTTGCCATTTGTTATAACTTTGTGACATGATACAATGCACATTAATGAACATATCAGACAGAAAAGTGACAAGATTGTAGCCAAAGGCTGATTTCCATCTGCATCTCATCGCAAAGAAACACTAATTCAGCGTTATAGTGAGTTGTATTTTTTATGTACTTATTCTTGCTGTATTTATCTGGTACAAGTGGAAAGCCGGTCCCTGAAAATAATGCCTACATTAAACCGGTCCGTGGTGCAAAAAAGGTTGGGGACCCCTGCTCTAGAGGACACTCAGTAGGATATATGCTGTGCTACTTTGGCAAAGAAAAGTGAGATAACTTCCTGTGAATATTTCATGTGGACAGCTTTTAATGAGCTGGGATAGAGATGATCAATAGGACTACAGCTTTTTGGTCTTCCATGCTGCTGATGGGACAAAAGTCAGCACTCAGCCTAAAAGAAGTGGAGAGCAGACCTCCACCAAGTCTCCACAATAATGGAACCCTGCAGAAGCTGACTTTACTGTCAGATGTAAACAAAACATGGCGAGTGTTTTGTTTCTAAACAAACCTCTTTTTGGTCTTGAAGATTCTGACTTGTACTTTTACCCCTGTTCAAGAAAAAATAGCCAGTTTCTTTCCAGTAAGAAAAATAACTTTTTCATTAAACAGTTGATTTTCATGAAAGGTTTATTTAATGTTATAATTTAAAAAACTTGTATTTTCTTTTTTTCTTCTTCAAACAATGACTTAAAAATCATTTTTTTACAATGGAAAAAAACCTTACAATATTGCAGCTTAAATTATTTTTGTGCATTTCAACTTAAAACCAACATTTCTTGTAATGTGATTTTTTTTCCTGTAAGATTCAGAGATTTTCTCCAAATGATATGCTTTTTTCCTTACTACATTTGTTGAATTAGTTTCTTTGTAGTGGTATGACTTTTTTTTTTTTTTTTTTAGCAACTTAAAACTACTTACCGTATTTCCTTGAATTGGCGCAGGGAATATAGTATTCGCACGTCTAGAATTACTGCCGGGTCAAACTCGTTTCTCAAAATAATTAACGCATGCTTGGCCTTATCGCCGGTTCATTATTAACGCCGGATCAAATTCGTTTCGCAAAATATTAATTTTATTATCGCATGTCTATAATTTTCGCCGGGTCAAACTCGTTTCGCAAAATATTTAGCATATGTCTAGAACTTCCGCCGGGTCAAATTCGTTACGTCACGAGTGACGCTTTACCTGTCCTCATTTTCAAAATGGAGGAAGCTGCTTTCAGTAGTTTGCAATCGCACAAAGGAAAAAAGATAAAGAGCTATTCAGTATGATTGAAGGTCCAAGCTATTGAATACCGGTACAGTATGCTAAAAAGAACAGTAAGCAGCTATTTTTTATCAATATACCGTAGCTGCGTGTGTCAAATACTGTATAAGTCATTAAATGACTCCCCCCTCCTGGTGGTAGAGGGCGCTACCGCGCTAGTGATCCTTCTTGCGACTTCCGGTACTGCAGAAGAAGTGACTACACGCAGCAAGAGATTTTTTTTTTTTTTCCTCTGCCTGAACTTTTAACATGGAGGATTACATACCGGTATCTAAAATACAACAGTTTTCTAAACTGGACTTTCAATGGAAGCAGGAGGTAATAATTAAAGGAATATCTCCATCGAGACAGAGAGACTTTTAAAACTGAAGAAAGAAAATAAGGAAGACTTCTATAAACAAGTTATCGATGCTTTTGGTCAGAAGGAGCTGCAAATGGACTCCATTCATAAGTACAGGTAAGACCATAATAAGGTTTTTTTTAATTAAATGTGCTTTTCATGATGGTATGCTTACATCACACTCAAAGCGCACGCCTAAATTTACCGCATTCCTTTTGGTAAACGCCGGAGTGAGAAGAGGTTTTAAAATAATTAGCGCATGCATGGCCATCCCGCAGGCTTCCGGTAAACGCTGGAGTGACAGGAGGTTTTAAATTAATTAGCGCCCCTGCGGCTATTCAAGGAAATACGGTATTTGGGTTTTCGAAAAATATAAATTTATATTTTTGACGTTCTTTTTTCATCATACTATTTGAACTTTAAATTTTATTGGGAAAACATGAGTTTTCTTTGTAACATTACAAGCCTTTCTTTGTTGGTATTGTTCTGATTTCTTCACATCTACAATCTTGTAATGGCAAGATTAGAATTTATCCAGGCGTGGTCACGACTTTTTTCTCATTTCATTACAACTCCACCTAAAAAAGAAAACATTTTACTTGCAACAATTCTTTGAATGCAGTTTTACAAATCTTATTCTGGTAACATTACGACTTTTGTCCTCGCACTAGTATTACTTTAGTCATGTCACATTGCAGGTGTTTTTGTCCTACCATTCCAACATTTTTCTTGCAATGTTACAAAACACTCACATTGCACATTTTTTTCACTTTAATCCCAAAACACCCACTTTTTTCCTACCAATGTTGAATTCTAGCATTACCACTTTTCTTTAAAAGATGCAACTTTTTGCTGGTAACTATTTTTTTCGTGAAATGTTACAATTTTATTCTTGTAACAATAACTTTTTTTTTTAATAACATTGCAAACTTCCATCCATCCATCCATTTTCTACCTCTTCTCCCTTTCAGGGTGGCGGGGGGGTGCTGGAGCCTATCTCAGCTGCATTTGGGCAGAAGGCGAGGTACACCCTGGACAAGTCGCCACCTTGTAATATTACAATTTTTACCTACCTTTTTCACATTTACAACTCTATCAACGTAACATTGCGACTTTTTTCTCATACAATTGAAACTTTACTGTACAAGAATGCCACTTTGTTGGTAACAATTTATTTGTATGTATTTTACCAATTGTATTCTCATAACATCAGGCCCGGCCCTAACCAATCTGGCGCCCTAGGCAAGATTTTAGGTGGCTCCCCCCCCCCCCCCCCCCCACATCGGCAGTGAAGTGTATATACTCACAAGAAACCGAATAGCTTTGTCTTTGACCTTTTTTTTTACTTAAAGAAAGCAAATCAACAATCAGAATAGTTAACAAGATAGAAAAAAATATGGATAAATAAATGAATACAAAAAATAAAAAATGAATATATGAAATACAATATTTTTTACATACATAAACACAAAATAAAACGTGTCAACACGTTGCATAAAATAAATTAAAAATACAATATAAATAAGGCACTGCACAAAACAAGATATCAAAACAGTATGACTTTAACAACTATATTACAAAAAAAGGGGATCCTACAGAGTTCTCTATTTGTGCTTTTTAATATTGCATTAACTAGAATGACTAACAAATTACTGTACACCAGGGAGTACTGTAATTACCTAACGTTACATTATTATTTTCCATAACAATTTAGCCCCCTCCACAATATTAACCCGACGTTAAAACAGAACTAGCTATTTATTGATTAGCAATTGCCGAATCATGTAACATTAGCTTAATGAGAAATAATTTCATGTAGGCTAACGTTACCTACCTGCTACCTTTGTCTTTTTCTCGTTTCTCCTCCTCTTCTTTTCTATTTTTTCTTCCGTGGGCACCTGACAGTTTTGGCCGTTTTGACATCTTGTGTTGATTTTTTGATGTGGTGACGTCCAAAAAGAGTCATGATACGGGAAGGGAGGGGGCGCACCGTGCGGGGCGAGGGGGGGCGTAATGTTGTAACAAATAATATTTATATTAAATAGGCTTTACTTTGCATTTTAATTAACGTGGGATTATTTTATGTATTTAGAAATAATAGTACCAACTTTTTTTTTTTTTTTTTTCCTCCAACATTTGTGGCACTGGCGTGGCGCCCCCTTATGGACGGCGCCCTTAGCATTTGCCTATACGGCCTATGCCACGGGCCGGCCCTGCATAACATTATTGGGGACCTACACTTTTGGACTCCTATAGTACATCGCCACACAAAGCTGTGTAGCTTATTCCTTGAATTTCCTGCATCTGGCCAAAATGGTGTGTGTAATTAACCCCCCCTGAGCCCACTGCTCTATGATTGGTCACACTCCCGAGGACATCTGAAGGGCTGGCCAACGCTCATTACAAGCAATATACTTCCCAAACAGAGCGGGGGAGGGAGCAGGTCTCCAGCCTTTATGCCCATAAAAATAAGTCTTGAGGCCCCGTTTACATCCATCCATTTTCTACCGCTTGTCCCTTTTTGGGGTGCACACCAAATCTGATTGTTTTGCCCTCAAGTGACACAGATCTGATTTAGTTTGCCAGTCTAAACGCTCCAAAGTGCTTCAAATCTGATCTTTTGCCATCAGATTCACACCACATCAGGAGGTAGTCCTGAATCACATTGGAATCTGATCCTTTCAAATGTGACTCCAGTCTAAACGCAATGTGACCTGAATGTGACTTTTTCGTCATCTTTGGGCGAGCTACGTCACTCGTGTGCGCCCGAAAGACGCAGTCGCCAGAGGAAATGTATATTTCATCACAACATCCTCTTTGGCTTTTTATTTAACACCACCAAATTTTCACTGCATCACTTGTCAATAGTGCAAAAATAATAGTCTATACGTAATATATGAATATATATTTTAGTGCACAAATAATAGTCTATATGTAATATATGAATATATATTTTAGTGCACAAATAGTCTATATGTAATATATGAATATATATTTTAGTGCACAAATAATAGTCTATATGTAATATATGAATATATATTTTAGTGCACAAATAATAGTCTATATGTAATATATGAATATATATTTTAGTGCACAAATAATAGTCTATATGTAATATATGAATATACATTTTAGTGCACAAATAATAGTCTATATGTAATATATGAATATATATTTTAGTGCACAAATAATAGTCTATATGTAATATATGAATATATATTTTAGTGCACAAATGATAGTCTATATGTAATATATGAATATATATTTTAGTGCACAAATAGTCTATATGTAATATATGAATATATATTTTAGTGCACAAATAATAGTCTATATGTAATATATGAATATATATTTTAGTGCACAAATAATAGTCTATATGTAATATATGAATATATATTTTAGTGCACAAATAGTCTATATGTAATATATGAATATATATTTTAGTGCACAAATAATGGTCTATATGTCATATATGAATATATATTTTAGTGCACAAATAATAGTCTATATGTAATATATGAATATATATTTTAGTGCACAAATAATAGTCTATATGTAATATATGAATATATATTTTAGTGCACAAATAATAGTCTATATGAATATATATTTTAGTGCACAAATAATAGTCTATATGTAATATATTAATATATATTTTAGTGCACAAATAATAGTCTATATGTAATATATGAATATAAATTTTAGTGCACAAATAATAGTCTATATGTAATATATGAATATATATTTTAGTGCACAAATAATAGTCTATATGTAATATATGAATATATATTTTAGTGCACAAATAATAGTCTATATGTCATATATGAATATATATTTTAGTGCACAAATAATAGTCTATATCAGGGGTCGGCAACCCAAAATGTTGAAAGAGCCATATTGGACCAAAAATACAAAAACAAATCTGTCTGGAGCCGCAAAAAATTAAAAGCCATATTACATACAGATAGTGTGTCAAGAGATATACATTTAAAGGACTTAAAGGAAACTAAATGACCTCAAATATACCTACAAATGAGGCATAATGATGCAATATGTACATATAGCTAGCCTAAATAGCATGTTAGCATCGATTAGCTAGCATTAATGCAGTAACCAAATATGTCTGATTAGCACTCCACACAAGTCAATAACATCAACAAAACTCACCTTTGTGCCTTCACGCACCACGTTAACAGTTGGGTGGACAAAATGAGACAGAAAAAGAAGTGGCATAAAACACGTCCTAGAAAGTCGGAGAAAGTTATACATGGAAACAAACTAAGGTGAGTTCAAGGACCGCCAAAATTAGTAGGACAAAACGGCGCTCGCCAAATACTCGAATCAGTGAAGCATGTTTAATATAAACACTGTGTTATAACAATTAGTGTCATGTTTGTCCTCCTACAGAAACCATATTAAAACCAAAAATATATTTTTTCCCCTCATCTTTTTCCATTTTTCATACATTTTTGAAAAAGCTCCAGAGAGCCACTAGGGCGGCGCTAAAGAGCCGCATGCGGCTCTAGAGCCGCGGGTTGCCGACCCCTGGTCTATATGAATATATATTTTAGTGCACAAATAATAGTCTATATGTAATATATGAATATATATTTTAGTGCACAAATAATAGTCTATATGTAATATATGAATATATATTTTAGTGCACAAATAAGTCTATATGTAATATATGAATATATATTTTAGTGCACAAATAGTCTATATGTAATATATGAATATATATTTTAGTGCACGAATAATGGTCTATATGTCATATATGAATATATATTTTAGTGCACAAATAATAGTCTATATGTAATATATGAATATATATTTTAGTGCACAAATAATAGTCTATATGTAATATATGAATATATATTTTAGTTCACAAATAATAGTCAATATGTAATATATGAATATATATTTTAGTGCACGAATAATAGTCTATATGTAATATATGAATATATATTTTAGTGCACAAATAATAGTCTATATGTAATATATGAATATAAATTTTAGTGCACAAATAATAGTCTATATGTAATATATGAATATATATTTTAGTGCACAAATAATAGTCTATATGTAATATATGAATATATATTTTAGTGCACAAATGATAGTCTATATGTAATATATGAATATATATTTTAGTGCACAAATAATAATCTATATGTAATATATGAATATATATTTTAGTGCACAAATAATAGTCTATATGTAATATATGAATATATATTTTAGTGCACAAATAATAGTCTTTGTGTAATATATGAATATATATTTTAGTGCACAAATAATAGTCTATATGTAATATATGAATATATATTTTAGTGCACAAATAATAGTCTATATGTAATATATGAATATATATTTTAGTGCACAAATAATAGTCTATATGCAATATATAAATATATATTTTAGTGCACAAATAATAGTCTATATGTCATATATGAATATATATTTTAGTGCACAAATAATAGTCTATATGTAATATATGAATATATATTTTAGTGCAGAAATAGTCTATATGTAATATATGAACATATATTTTAGTGCACAAATAATAGTCTATATGTAATATATAAATATATATTTTAGTGCACAAATAATAGTCTATATGTAATATATGAATATATATTTTAGTGCACAAATAGTCTATACGTAATATATGAATATATATTTTAGTGCACAAATAATAGTCTATATGTCATATATGAATATATATTTTAGTGCACAAATAGTCTATATGTAATATATGAATATATATTTTAGTGCACAAATAATAGTCTATATGTAATATATTAATATATATTTTAGTGCACAAATAATAGTCTATATGTAATATATGAATATATATTTTAGTGCACAAATAATAGTCTATATGTAATATATGAATATATATTTTAGTGCACAAATAATAGTCTATATGTCATATATGAATATATATTTTAGTGCACAAATAATAGTCTATATGTAATATATGAATATATATTTTAGTGCAGAAATAGTCTATATGTAATATATGAACATATATTTTAGTGCACAAATAATAGTCTATATGTAATATATAAATATATATTTTAGTGCACAAATAATAGTCTATATGTAATATATGAATATATATTTTAGTGCACAAATGATAGTCTATACGTAATATATGAATATATATTTTAGTGCACAAATAATAGTCTATATGTCATATATGAATATATATTTTAGTGCACAAATAGTCTATATGTAATATATGAATATATATTTTAGTGCACAAATAATAGTGTATATGTAATATCTGAATATATATTTTAGTGCACAAATAATAGTCTATATGTAATATATGAATATATATTTTAGTGCACAAATAATAGTCTATATGTAATATATGAATATATATATTAGTGCACAAATAATAGTCTATATGTAATATCTGAATATATATTTTAGTGCACAAATAATAGTCTATATGTAATATATGAATGTATATTTTAGTGCACAAATAATAGTCTATATGTAATATATGAATATATATTTTAGTGCACAAATAATAGTCTATATGTAATATATGAATTTATATTTTAGTGCACAAATAATAGTCTATACGTAATATATGAATATATATTTTAGTGCACAAATAATAGTCTATACGTAATATATGAATATATATTTTAGTGCACAAATAATAGTCTACATGTAATATATTAATATATATTTTAGTGCACAAATAATAGTCTATATGTAATATATGAATATATATTTTAGTGCACAAATAATAGTCTTTATGTAATATATGAATATATATTTTAGTGCACAAATAATAGTCTATATGTCATATATGAATATATATTTTAGTGCACAAATAATAGTCTATATGTAATATATGAATATATATTTTAGTGCAGAAATAGTCTATATGTAATATATGAACATATATTTTAGTGCACAAATAATAGTCTATATGTAATATATAAATATATATTTTAGTGCAAAAATAAGTCTATATGTAATATATGAATATATATTTTAGTGCACAAATAATAGTCTATATTAATATATATTTTAGTGCACAAATAATAGTCTATATGTAATATATGAATACATATTTTAGTGCACAAATATTAGTCTATACGTAATATATGAATATATATTTTAGTGCACAAATAATAGTCTATATGTCATATATGAATATATATTTTAGTGCACAAATAGTCTATATGTAATATATGAATATATATTTTAGTGCACGAATAATGGTCTATATGTCATATATGAATATATATTTTAGTGCACAAATAATAGTCTATATGTAATATATGAATATATATTTTAGTGCACAAATAATAGTCTATATGTAATATATGAATATATATTTTAGTGCACAAATAGTCTATATGTAATATATGAATATATATTTTAGTGCACAAATAATAGTCTATATGTAATATATGAATGTATATTTTAGTGCACAAATAATAGTCTATATGTAATATATGAATATATATTTTAGTGCACAAATAATAGTCTATATGTAATATATGAATTTATATTTTAGTGCACAAATAATAGTCTATTACGAAATATATGAATATATATTTTAGTGCACAAATAATAGTCTATATGTAATATATGAATATATATTTTAGTGCACAAATAATAGTCTATATTAATATATATTTTAGTGCACAAATAATAGTCTATATGTAATATATGAATATATATTTTAGTGCACAAATAGTCTATATGTAATATATGAATATATATTTTAGTGCACAAATAAGTCTATACGTAATATATGAATACATATTTTAGTGCACAAATAATAGTCTATATGTCATATATGAATATATATTTTAGTGCACAAATAGTCTATATGTAATATATGAATATATATTTTAGTGCACAAATAAGTCTATATGTAATATATTAATATATATTTTAGTGCACAAATTATAGTCTATATGTAATATATGAATATATTTTTTAGTGCACAAATAATAGTCTATATGTAATATATGAATATATATTTTAGTGCACAAATAATTGTCTATACGTAATATATGAATATATATTTTAGTGCACAAATAATAGTCTATATGTAATATATGAATATATATTTTAGTGCACAAATAGTCTATATGTAATATATGAATATATATTTTAGTGCACAAATAATAGTCTATATGTAATATATGAATATATATTTTAGTGCACAAATAGTCTATATGTAATATATGAATATATATTTTAGTGCACAAATAATAGTCTATATGTAATATATGAATATATATTTTAGTGCACAAATAATAGTCTAAATGTATTATATGAATATATATTTTAGTGCACAAATAATAGTGTATATGTAATATATGAATATATATTTTAGTGCACAAATTATAGTCTATGTAATATATGAATATATATTTTAGTGCACAAATAATAGTCTATATGAATATATATTTTAGTGCACAAATAGTCTATATGAATATATATTTTAGTGCACAAATAAGTCTATATGTAATTTATGAATATATATTTTAGTGCACAAATAATAGTCTATATGTAATATATGAAAATATATTTTATTGCACAAATAATAGTCTATATGTAATATATGAATATATATTTTAGTGCACAAATAATAGTCTATATGTCATATATGAATATATATTTTATTGCACAAATAATAGTCTATATGTAATATATGAATATATATTTTAGTGCACAAATAGTCTATATGTAATTTATGAATATATATTTTAGTGCACAAATAATAGTCTATATGTAATATATGAATATATATTTTAGTGCACAAATAATAGTCTATATGTAATATATGAATATAAATTTTAGTGCACAAATAATAGTCTATATGTAATATATGAATATATATTTTAGTGCACAAATAATAGTCTATATGTAATATATTAATATATATTTTAGTGCACAAATAATAGTCTATATGAATATATATTTTAGTGCACAAATAGTCTATATGTAATATATGAATATATATTTTAGTGCACAAATAATAGTCTATATGTAATATATGAATATATATTTTAGTGCACAAATAATAGTCTATATGTAATATATGAATATATATTTTAGTGCACAAATAATAGTCTATATGTAATATCTGAATATATATTTTAGTGCACAAATAGTCTATATGTAATATATGAATATATATTTTAGTGCACAAATAATAGTCTATACGTAATATATGAATATATATTTTAGTGCACAAATAATAGTCTATACGTAATATATGAATATATATTTTAGTGCACAAATAATAGTCTATATGTAATATCTGAATATATATTTTAGTGCACAAATAGTCTATATGTAATATATGAATATATATTTTAGTGCACAAATAATAGTCTATACGTAATATATGAATATATATTTTAGTGCACAAATAATAGTCTATACGTAATATATGAATATATATTTTAGTGCACAAATAGTGTATATGTAATATATGAATATATATTTTAGTGCACAAATAGTCTATATGTAATATCTGAATATATATTTTAGTGCACAAATAGTCTATATGTAATATATGAATATATATTTCAGTGCACAAATAATAGTCTATACGTAATATATGAATATATATTTTAGTGCACAAATAATAGTCTATACGTAATATATGAATATATATTTTAGTGCACAAATAGTGTATATGTAATATATGAATATATATTTTAGTGCACAAATAATAGTCTATATGTAATATCTGAATATATATTTTAGTGCACAAATAGTCTATATGTAATATATGAATATATATTTTAGTGCACAAATAATAGTCTATATGTAATATATGAATATATATTTAGATTGGGAAGAAATAGTTTGTTGAAAGAGCAAAATTGAGGCTGTGACACATTTGTTTACATGTGAGTGTCAAAATAAATCTAAGGTAGATCCACGCTGATGTCCGTGTCTCCTCGACTTAACAGACAAATATATGACACTATATATGTCCATTCATACTTTATATTACTTTACTTTACTTTCACATAAAAAAACACTCATTTTTAAGTTGTTGCCACTTCTATTTTATTTTGTGGTAGTAGCAACTTCTTCCAGGTCAACTTCCTTTGTTTTCAGTTAATGGAAGTGACGTCGAGGCCACATTGGGGCCACTTTGGAGCCTGTGCGCGTTTACACTGCAGTCTAATAAAAATCACATTTTACTTGCAGTGTAAAGAGTCAGCTGGGAAAAATCTGATTAAAAAAAAAAAAAAATCTGATTTGGGCCACTTTGGTCTGCAGTGTATCCATCCATCCATTTTCCTAGTCAAATACGACCCCACATTTTAAAAAAATAAATAAAATTAAATTAAAAAAAATTAATAATTTCGATCCAAAGCTGCTTGCAGGTCTCACTTCCAAATGCATGACCAATATTATTTGACACTTTGGCATGGTTTAACACGAGTATTGTCACAGGTCAAAAAAGAGTGAAAGTATAATGGACTTTAATATTTAATACTTTTATTCTGGTAACATTATTGCTTTGGTCACATTAGCATTGCAAATTTCATTTTGTGACAATCCACCTTTTCAAAAAAAAAAAGTTATTTTGTTACTTTTTTTACTTTTGTCTAATGACATGACAACTTCGTTCACCTACTATTACAAGGTGAACTTAAATGGCCAGAAATGTTTGCTTGTAACAACTTTTGAGTGTCATTTCAGAACTGTACATTGCAAAAAGTCAGTGTTCAAAAACAAGAAAAAAAAATACAAAAATGAGGGGTATTTTATTTGAACTAGGCAAAATGATCTGCCAATAGAACAAGAACATTTGGCTTGTCAAGACTTTCCAAAACAAGTCAAATTAGCTAACCTCAATGAACCCCAAAATAGCTTAAAATAAGTATATTCTCACTAATAAGTGTACTTTTCTTGGTAGAAAAAACAAATATGAAACATTTTGCTCAATATGTTGAAAAATATTCTTAAATGAAGTAAATGCTAGTGCCATTATCTTGACATAATGATATGTGCTCGGCATTACATTTCTTGAAACCAGCAAACTTATACTAAAAACTAATTTATTGTTCTTAATGGAAAGGCAACAAGGCAAGCGCTTGTTACTCTCGGGGTCTCCTAGCCGCTCAGGCAAATCATATTGTCTAAAAATGCATTTTTCCATGGATAACATGACATCATCGCGCCAAGTGCGTGCTCTTTCAGTCAATTAGTGTGCATATATACAGCCCGGCCCCCGGACAATAAATGTTTTATTGTAATTTTGAAGAATTAATTTGAATGTGCATGAACTATTTCTGTTCAAAATTGTTAGAAATGTCAAAATGTTAAATATTAACTGTCAGTTTACTGTACTGTGCCAACTGTACTACTATATGAGTACATATTTTCTATTGTTTCATTGGAAATAAAACAGCAAAGTCCATTTGGCTGTCATCTGTTTTAATTATGAGACACAATTGTGTCAAAGTCATGATTTTTTATTTCATGCTTGAAATAAGAAATGATGACTTTAAAAAAGTAGTTTTATACTTGTGAGTGTTGATGACACAGCTTTGCAACACTTGATATTCTAATTTCAAGCATGTTTTACTCAATATACACTACCGTTCAAAAGTTTGGGGTCACCCAAACAATTTAGTGTTCGAGCCTTCATTTCTAAGAACAAGAATAGACTGTGGAGTTTCAGATGAAAGTTCTCTTTTTCTGGCCATTTTGAGCGTTTAATTGAGCCCACAAATGTGATGCTCCAGAAAGTCAATCTGCTCAAAGGAAGGTCAGTTTATTAGCTTCTGTAACGAGCTAAAGTGTTTTCAGATGTGTGAACATGATTGCACAAGGGTTTTTTAATCATCAATTAGCCTTCTGAGCCAATGAGCAAACACATTGTACCATTAGAACACTGGAGTGATAGTTGCTGGAAATGGGCCTCTATACACCTATGTAGATATTGCACCAAAAAGCAGACATTTGCAGCTAGAATAGTCATTTACCACATTAGCAATGTATAGAGTGTATTTCTTTCAAGTTAAGACTAGTTTCAAGTTATCTTCATTGAAAAGTACAGTGCTTTTCCTTCAAAAATAAGGACATTTACATGTGACCCCAAACTTTTGAACGCTAGTGTAGGTCATCAAATCTCAGCAACAAGCTGTAATATCTTACTGAGATCATTTAGGAGCAAAACACTTAAAACAAGTAAAACACTCTAACATCAAATCTGCTTAGTGAGAAGAATGATCTTATCAGACAGAAAATAAGCAAATATCACCCTTATTTGACATATTTCATCTTACTTAGATGTCACTTTTTGCAGTGTATTCTCTGGTCTTCCCGGTGTTCCTGTAACCTTTTTTCTTTGTAATATTATCACTTGAAACTTTTTTCCAAATACAATTCTACTGTATCGTTGACTCTTCTCATACCGTTACAACTTTTTGCCCCTGACAAATGTCCTTATTGTACTTTTAACGTCTTTCCCGCAACATTCCGATACATTTTTCACGTAACATAACCAATGTGTTCTCGCTGTGGCCTTAATACTAGTCCTCACACTTTAATGCACTGGTTCTTAACCTGGGTTCGATCCAACCCTAGGGGTTCAGTGAGTCGGGCTCAGGGGTTCGGCGGAGGTCAAAACACACCCGACTCATCGTGTAAATACAAACTTCTCCCTATCGGCGTTTTACGGATACGACAACAGCAGAAGTCAGACTGATTTGCAGGTGTGTCATTTGTTGTGAGTTTATGCACTGTGTTGGTTTTGTTGTTTGAACAAGGTGATGTTCATGCACGCTTCATTTTGTGCACCAGTAAAAAAACATGCTAACACTTTAGTATGGGGAACATATTCACCATTAATTAGTTGTTTATTAACATATTGGCTCTTAACTAGTCATTATTAAGTACTTATTAATGCCTTATTTGGCATGGCCTTATTATAACCCTAACCTTCTATTCCTAACCCTAACCAAATAACTCTAAATGAAGTCTTTGTTACTTAGAATATGTTCCCCTAGCGTCCAAATAACTCTAAATGAAGTCTTTGTTACTTAGAATATGTTCCCCTAGTGTCCAAATAACTCTAAATTAAGTCTTTGTTATTTGAACATGTTCCCCTAGTGTCCTAATAACTCTAAATTAAGTCTTTTTTACTTAGAATATGTTCCCCTAGTGTCCAAATAACTCTAAATTAAGTCTTTGTTACTTAGAATATGTTCTCCTAGTGTCCAAATAACTCTAAATTAAGTCTTTGTTACTTAGAATATGTTCCCCTCGTGTCCAAATAACTCTAAATTAAGTTTGTTACTTAGAATATGTTCCCCTAGTGTCCAAATAACTCTAAATTAAGTCTTTGTTACTTAGAATATGTTCCCCTAGTGTCCAAATAACTCTAAATTAAGTCTTTGTTACTTAGAATATGTTCCCCTAGTGTCCAAATAACTCTAAATTAAGTCTTTGTTACTTAGAATATGTTCCCCTAGTGTCCAAAAAACTATAAATGAAGTCTTTGTTACATAGAATATGTTCCCCTAGTGTCCAAATAACTCTAAATTAAGTCTTTGTTACTTAGAATATGTTCCCCTAGTGTCCAAATAACTCTAAATTAAGTCTTTGTTACTTAGAATATGTTCCCCTAGTGTCCAAATAACTCTAAATTAAGTCTTTGTCACTTAGAATATGTTCCCCTAGTGTCCAAATAACTCTAAATTAAGTCTTTGTTACTTAGAATATGTTCCCCTCGTGTCCAAATAACTCTAAATTAAGTCTTTGTCACTTAGAATATGTTCCCCTAGTGTCCAAATAACTCTAAATTAAGTCTTTGTCACTTAGAATATGTTCCCCTAGTGTCCAAATAACTCTAAATTAAGTCTTTGTTACTTAGAATATGTTCCCCTCGTGTCCAAATAACTCTAAATGAAGTCTTTGTTACTTAGAATATGTTCCCCTAGTGTCCAAATAACTCTAAATGAAGTCTTTGTTACTTAGAATATGTTCCCCTAGTGTCCAAATAACTCTAAATTAAGTCATTGTTACTTAGAATATGTTCCCCTCGTGTCCAAATAACTCTAAATTAAGTTTGTTACTTAGAATATGTTCCCCTAGTGTCCAAATAACTCTAAATTAAGTCTTTGTTACTTAGAATATGTTCCCCTAGTGTCCAAATAACTCTAAATGAAGTCTTTGTCACTTAGAATATGTTCCCCTCGTGTCCAAATAACTCTAAATTAAGTCTTTGTTACTTAGAATATGTTCCCCTAGTGTCCAAATAACTCTAAATTAAGTCTTTGTTACTTAGAATATGTTCCCCTAGTGTCCAAATAACTCTAAATTAAGTCTTTGTTACTTAGAATATGTTCCCCTAGTGTCCAAATAACTCTAAATCAAGTCTTTGTTACTTAGAATATGTTCCCCTAGTGTCCAAATAACTCTAAATTAAGTCTTTGTTACTTAGAATATGTTCCCCTAGTGTCCAAATAACTCTAAATGAAGTCTTTGTCACTTAGAATATGTTCCCCCCGTGTCCAAATAACTCTAAATTAAGTCTTTGTCACTTAGAATATGTTCCCCTAGTGTCCAAATAACTCTAAATTAAGTCTTTGTTACTTAGAATATGTTCCCCTAGTGTCCAAATAACTCTAAATTAAGTCTTTGTTACTTAGAATATGTTCCCCTAGTGTCCAAATAACTCTAAATTAAGTATCTGTTACTTAGAATATGTTCCCCTCGTGTCCAAATAACTCTAAATTAAGTTTGTTACTTAGAATATGTTCCCCTAGTGTCCAAATAACTCTAAATTAAGTCTTTGTTACTTAGAATATGTTCCCCTAGTGTCCAAATAACTCTAAATGAAGTCTTTGTCACTTAGAATATGTTCCCCTCGTGTCCAAATAACTCTAAATGAAGTCTTTGTTACTTAGAATATGTTCCCCTAGTGTCCTAATAACTCTAAATGAAGTCTTTGTTACTTAGAATATGTTCCCCTAGTGTCCAAATAACTCTAAATTAAGTCTTTGTTACTTAGAATATGTTCCCCTAGTGTCCAAATAACTCTAAATGAAGTCTTTGTCACTTAGAATATGTTCCCCTCGTGTCCAAATAACTCTAAATTAAGTCTTTGTTACTTAGAATATGTTCCCCTAGTGTCCAAATAACTCTAAATTAAGTCTTTGTTACTTAGAATATGTTCCCCTAGTGTCCAAATAACTCTAAATTAAGTCTTTGTTACTTAGAATATGTTCCCCTAGTGTCCAACAAACTATAAATGAAGTCTTTGTTACATAGAATATGTTCCCCTAGTGTCCAAATAACTCTAAATTAAGTCTTTGTTACTTAGAATATGTTCCCCTAGTGTCCAAATAACTCTAAATTAAGTCTTTGTTACTTAGAACATGTTCCCCTAGTGTCCAAATAACTCTAAATTAAGTCTTTGTCACTTAGAATATGTTCCCCTAGTGTCCAAATAACTCTAAATTAAGTCCTTGTCACTTAGAATATGTTCCCCTAGTGTCCAAATAACTCTAAAAGAAGTCTTTGTCACTTAGAATATGTTCCCCTCGTGTCCAAATAACTCTAAATGAAGTCTTTGTCACTTAGAATATGTTCCCCTCGTGTCCAAATAACTCTAAATTAAGTCTTTGTTACTTAGAATATGTTCCCCTAGTGTCCAAATAGCTCTAAATTAAGTCTTTGTTACTTAGAATATGTTCCCCTAGTGTCCAAATAACTCTAAATTAAGTCTTTGTCACTTAGAATATGTTCCCCTAGTGTCCAAATAACTCTAAATTAAGTCTTTGTTACTTAGAATATGTTCCCCTCGTGTCCAAATAACTCTAAATTAAGTCTTTGTTACTTAGAATATGTTCCCCTAGTGTCCAAATAACTCTAAATTAAGTCTTTGTTACTTAGAATATGTTCCCCTCGTGTCCAAATAACTCTAAATTAAGTCTTTGTCACTTAGAATATGTTTCTAGTGTCCAAATAACTCTAAATTAAGTCTTTGTCACTTAGAATATGTTCCCCTAGTGTCCAAATAACTCTAAATTAAGTTTTTGTTACTTAGAATATGTTCCCCTCGTGTCCAAATAACTCTAAATTAAGTCTTTGTCACTTAGAATATGTTCCCCTAGTGTCCAAATAACTCTAAATTAAGTCTTTGTTACTTAGAATATGTTCCCCTCGTGTCCAAATAACTCTAAATGAAGTCTTTGTTACTTAGAATATGTCCCCCTAGCGTCCAAATAACTCTAAATGAAGTCTTTGTTACTTAGAATATGTTCCCCTAGTGTCCAAATAACTCTAAATTAAGTCTTTGTTACTTGAACATGTTCCCCTAGTGTCCTAATAACTCTAAATTAAGTCTTTGTTACTTAGAATATGTTCCCCTCGTGTCCAAATAACTCTAAATTAAGTTTGTTACTTAGAATATGTTCCCCTAGTGTCCAAATAACTCTAAATTAAGTCTTTGTTACTTAGAATATGTTCCCCTAGTGTCCAAATAACTCTAAATTAAGTCTTTGTTACTTAGAATATGTTCCCCTAGTGTCCAAATAACTCTAAATGAAGTCTTTGTCACTTAGAATATGTTCCCCTCGTGTCCAAATAACTCTAAATGAAGTCTTTGTCACTTAGAATATGTTCCCCTAGGGTCCAAATAACTCTAAATTAAGTGTTTGTTACTTAGAACATGTTCCCCTAGTGTCCAAATAACTCTAAATGAAGTCTTTGTCACTTAGAATATGTTCCCCTAGTGTCCAAATAACTAAATTAAGTCCTTGTCACTTAGAATATGTTCCCCTAGTGTCCAAATAACTCTAAATGAAGTCTTAGTCACTTAGAATATGTTCCCCATACTAAAGTGTTACCAAAAACATATAACTTTGTCTTGAATTTGAAAAAAAACATGTTATTTTTCACTAAAGAAGGGTTGGGTGGATGTGCATATGAAACTGGTGGGGTTCGGTACCTCCAACAAGGTTAAGAACCACTGCTTTAATATCCTCCTGTATCCTGAAAAACAACTAAACACCATCGGATCCTTACAAATTTATTAGAGTAAATAGAATAAGAACTCATAAGTGCTATCATAAAAACAAGAAACAGATTACCCTTGCATAGATCACAGACCATGCCTTGTTGTCACACACTGTAGCATCATCCTCTGCATAGATCACAGACCATGCCTTGTTGTCGTCACACTGTAGCATCATCCTCTGCATAGATCACAGACCATGCCTTGTTGTCGTCACACTGTAGCATCATCCTCTGCATAGATCACAGACCATGCCTTGTTGTCGTCACACACTGTAGCATCATCCTCTGCATGGATCACAGACCATGCCTTGTTGTCGTCACACTGTAGCATCATCCTCTGCATGGATCACAGACCATGCCTTGTTGTCGTCACACTGTAGCATCATCCTCTGCATAGATCACAGACCATGCCTTGTTGTCGTCACACTGTAGCATCATCCTCTGCATAGATCACAGACCATGCCTTGTTGTCGTCACACTGTAGCATCATCCTCTGCATAGATCACAGACCATGCCTTGTTGTCGTCACACTGTAGCATCATCCTCTGCATAGTTCACAGACCATGCCTTGTTGTCGTCACACACTGTAGCATCATCCTCTGCATAGATCACAGACCATGCCTTGTTGTCGTCACACTGTAGCATCATCCTCGGTGAACACAAGATGACAATGGTGCTTGGATACAATCACTTTGCTCTGCTTGGGATGACGCAAACAAGACTTCCAAAGTCTTTCTTCTTTTTTGTTTGTTTGTTGTCGGTTTTTTGTTTTTTTTTGCTCCACGGTGGGCCGGCTTCTCCCTGGACAGGAAGTGACTTGGTCTTGCTTGCACAACAACAAGAACAAAGTTGCTCGCAGAGGCCCTTAAACGTCCTCGCTGGCGTTCCTCGGCCCTTTTTCGGCCGGTAAAACCCTGTTAACGCTTCCCTTGCATTGGGGGGGTCGGAGCTCCAGCAAAGGGGCTCCTCCAAAACAAAAACATGTCCTAACATTGATGCACAGTCTGGAAAAGGCAAAGCTCATGCAGTCTTCTGTCAACCATGCAGTTTTGTTCTTCCCAAGCTTTAGCGGGGTGGACGTCAAATATCCCTACTTCTTGTGGATTCCAGCTGCGGAGCATCTTGGTCCACTAAAAAAAAAAAAAGTGACTATTTCCCTACTATACTTGTTACATTTGATTGCAATAGTAGATATCTACGTTACTGTGTCCCTGACTCTCTTCCAGCGCTGTTCATGTTGACTCGCCCTAAATCCTGACTGCAAGCGGCCCTTCGGAGTTCCGGGACGTGGCGAAGCATGAGGGGACGGCCTTCGATCCCGCGCCGCTGCCGACGAAGCGTGTAAGTTTTGAAAAAGACGAGAGCTTTTATTGTATTGCCGTCCAGAGTGCGTGTTTGTTTCCATTGAATGCATAGCACCATTCAAACAGCAGAGCAGCAACAATGGCGGGCCGGCCAAGCATTGCATGTTTGATCCAAGTATGGCTGCAGATTGCAATTGTGCAACATGGACCTCGGTCAATACAGTACAGGAAGGTACAAACAACAAACAGGACCCCAAACTAACCTTACAAAGGATGAAAACAAATGCTAATTATTAGAGATGTCCGATAATATCGGTCTGCCGATATTATCAGCCAATAAATGCGTTAAAATGTAATATCGGAAATTATCGGTATCGATTTTTTTATTATCAGTATCGTTTTTTTTTTTTTTTTTTTTTTATTTTGTTTTTTTTATTAAATCCACATAAAAAACACAAGATACACTTACAATTAGTGCACCAAGCCAAAAAACCTCCCTCCCCCATTTACACTCATTCACACAAAAGGGTTGTTTCTTTCTGTTATTAATATTCTGCTTCCTACATTATATATCAATATTAGGGATGTCCGATAATGGCTTTTTGCCGATATCCGATATTCCGATATTGTCCAACTCTTTAATTACCGATACCGATATCAACCGATACCGATACCAACCGATATATACAGTTGTGGAATTAACACATTATTATGCCTAATTTGGACAACCAGGTATGGTGAAGATAAGGTACTTTTTAAAAAAATTTATAAAATAAAATAAGATAAATCAATTAAAAACATTTTCTTGAATGAAAAAGAAAGTAAAACAATATAAAAACAGTTACATAGAAACTAGTAATGAATGAAAATTAGTAAAATGAAGTGTTAAAGGTTAGTACTATTAGTGGAGCAGCAGCACGCACAATCATGTGTGCTTACGGACTGTATCCCTTGCAGACTGTATTGATATATATTGATATATAATGTAGGAAGCAGAATATTAATAACAGAAAGAAACAACCCTTTTGTGTGAATGAGTGTAAATGGGGGGAGGGAGGTTTTTTGGGTTGGTGCACTAATTGTAAGTGTATCTTGTGTTTTTTATGTGGATTTAATACAAAAAAACCCCAAAAAACGATACTGATAATAAAAAAAACAATACCGATAATTCCCGATATTAAATTTTAACGCATTTATCGGCCGATAATATCGGCAGACCGATATTATCGGACATCTCTAATCAATATATATCAATACAGTCTGCAAGGGATACAGTCCGTAAGCACACATGATTGTGCGTGCTGCTGCTCCACTAATAGTACTAACCTTTAACACTTCATTTTACTCATTTTCATTCATTACTAGTTTCTATGTAACTGTTTTTATATTGTTTTACTTTCTTTTGTATTCAAGAAAATGTTTTTAATTTATTTATCTTATTTTATTTGATTAATTTTTAAAAAAAGGACCTTATCTTCACCATACCTGGTTGTCCAAATTAGGCATAATAATGTGTTAATTCCACGACTGTATATATCGGTTGATATCGGTATCGGTTGATATCGGTAATTAAGAGTTGGACAATATCGGATATCGGCAAAAAGCCATTATCGGACATCCCTAATAATGGCTTTTTTGCCGATATTCCGATATTGTCCAACGCTTAATTACTGATACCGATATATACAGTCGTGGAATCAACACATTATTATGCCTAATTTATAGTCCTTTTTATAAAAAAAAAAGATGAATAAATGAAAAACATTTTCTTGAATAAAAAAGAAAGTAAAACAATTTAAAAACAGTTACATAGAAACTAGTAATTAATTAAAATGAGTTAAATGAACTGTTAAAGGTTAGTACTATTAGTGGACCAGCAGCGATTGTGCTTACGGACTGTATCCCTTGCAGACTGTATTGATATATATTGATATATAATGTAGGAAGCAGAATATTAATAACAGAAAGAAATGGGGGGAGGGAGGTTTTTTGGCTTGGTGCACTAATTGTAAGTGTATCTTGTGTTTTTTATGTTGATTTAATAAAAAAATTAAAAAACCCAAAAAAAACCCGATACAGATAATAAAAAAACCGATACCGATAATTTCCGATATTACATTTTAACGCATTTATCGGCCGATAATATCGCCCTACTAATTATTAGGGATGTCCGATAATGGCTTTTTTGCCGATATTCCGATATTGTCCAACTCTTAATTACCGATACCGATATATACAGTCGTGGAATCAACACATTATTATGCCTAATTTATAGTCCTTTTTATAAAAAAAAAACCCAAGATAAATAAATGAAAAACATTTTCTTGAATAAAAAAGAAAGTAAAACAATATAAAAACAGTTACATAGAAACTAGTAATGAATGAAAATGAGTCAAATGAAGTGTTAAAGGTTAGTACTATTAGTGGAGCAGCAGCACGCACAATCATGTGTGCTTACGGACTGTATCCCTTGCAGACTGTATTGATATATATTGATATATCATGTAGGAAGCAGAATATTAATAACAGAAAGAAATGGGGGGAGGGAGGTTTTTTGGGTTGCTGCACTAATTGTAAGTGTATCTTGTGTTTTTTATGTTGATTTAATAAAAAACAAACAAACAAAAAAAAAACGATACAGATAATAAAAAAAAACGATACCGATAATTTACGATATTACATTTTAACGCATTTATCGGCCGATATTATCGGACATCCCTACTAATTATTAGGGATGTCCGATAATGGCTTTTTTGCCGATATTCCGATATTGTCCAACTCTTAATTACCGATACCGATATATACAGTCGTGGAATCAACACATTATTATGCCTAATTTATAGTCCTTTTTATAAAAAAAAAAAATAAGATAAATAAATGAAAAACATTTTCTTGAATAAAAAAGAAAGTAAAACAATATAAAAACAGTTACATAGAAACTAGTAATGAATGAAAATGAGTCAAATGAAGTGTTAAAGGTTAGTACTATTAGTGGAGCAGCAGCACGCACAATCATGTGTGCTTACGGACTGTATCCCTTGCAGACTGTATTGATATATATTGATATATAATGTAGGAAGCAGAATATTAATAACAGAAAGAAACAACCCTTTTGTGTGAATGAGTGTGAATGGGGAGGGAGGTTTTTTTGGTTGGTGCACTAATCGTAAGTGTATCTTGTGTTTTTTATGGTGATTTAATAAAAAATAAAAAATATTGATAAAAAAAAAACGATACCGATAATTTCCGATATTACATTTTAAAGCATTTATCGGCCGATATTATCGGACATCTGTACTAATAATAATAAAAGCGATGCTGCCCGAGAGCACGGTGAAGGGCAGCCACTGCAGCAAGATGTGACATTCAAACAACACTGCAGTCAAGCATCTTCCTTTTTTTTTTTTTTTTTTTTTTTTTTATGTCCCAAGACCTTGTCGGGACAGTGCAGGACTACTAAATGTTCTATTATTATCTTCTTCTTCCTGATAATTAGTCTCCAATTGATGACACGGTGTTCCAGCCAAGCTGTCGGGAACACTTCAATCCTGGAATGAAACACTTTCAAAATGATCACATAAACATCCCAAATGAATAGAAATAGATCATTAGCGGTGCAAATTATTTATGATGAGTGGGAGATTTTGTAGCTCGCCTGCAGTGCGTCAATATGTAACAATTTTAATTGAAAAATGTAATGATACGAAACACTTAAATTCAATTTAAGCTAATATAATATATATTTAAGTAGGTTTAATGCCACTTGTTTTTCCATCTGGCTGTTATGAGCCTATATGAAACAAAATAAAATCATTTATATAAAGTTATAATATATGATAGTCTTTATTTATTTTCACCATTTTTTGACCAATCTGCAATTAGCCTCTCTGGAACAATTAAATAAATAAATAAAACAACCTAAAATATATGAAAAAATTAATGTAATAAAATAAATAAAGACCTGTGTTAAAAATGAGTCTATACTTCTTATCACATGTTTCTGACCTGAGCCAATATTGAATCATTAAAAAGAATAAATAAATAATATATTACATTTATTATTAAAACCTCGCATCCAACACCATGTTTCACCTTAAAAAATAGCATTTATATTTATTTAAAAAAACAAAACATCCACTGATATATATTTTTGATGATATATGAATGATGAATAAATAATTAAAAAAATAAATATTTCCAAATAATTTATTGAAAATGGATGTTCACTCATTAAAGTTCCAGCCTGGCTACAGTGACTCTGTCTGGAGCAATTGAGAAAGTAAAATAATCCAGAATAATACATTATATATACGTAATAGTAAAAAAAAAAAAAAAAAAAAAAAATGGTAATGAATAAATGGCATAATTGAAAATATAATATTAAAAAAAATATATATACATCAAATAAAACAAATAACATTCACTACTAACAGCAAGCGCAGTAATCCTAAAAAGAAAAGTAGCTGTGCAAATTGTGCACTGTTGTGTTCATCATAATGCCCGAGAGCTGCAGTCAAGGATACCAAGCGTGTGTGTGTGTGTGTGTGTGTGTGTGTGTGTGCGTGCGTGTGTGTGTTGGGGGTTTGTCACACAGCTTTGGGGAGCGTGGTGTTAAAGAAAGATGCGTCTATAAAACAGTCCCTCAGGAAGGAGAGTTCAAACAATCTCTACAATTCAACATTCTGATTGTGCGTAGCGTAATAAGTGGAAGAAAACAAGACTGACTAAGGAGATGGAGCGTAATGGTGATACACTTCTCTCTCTCTCTCTCTCTCCTTTAAGTGCTCGTGTAAGGGCGGCGATGCTTTGGGACGCTCACATTCAATATTGCACCACTGCAGTTTTTGAGCGTTATGGCTCCGTTTTGCGTTATAAGGAAGCCCTGCATTGAAGCTTGCATGCAGCAAGTTTGCAATGACCTCACTGAGGTAGAGACCCTGAAAAAGATGCACACTCACCAAAAAAAACAAAGCCAGGCATGAATAAGTGATGGCCAAAAGCTGTAAATATTCCCTTTTGATTTGGATTGGTAAACATGGAAAGTACATTACGTCGCTGCTGCTTCGTTAAGCGGCGAGGGCATGAAAACCAGCTTGTGCGTTTTTTTTTTTTTCACCCACTCATGGCTCACATTATTATTAATACACCCCACGTCTCAACCAGCTCTGCTCGACCTCACACATCCTTTTTACGACTTGAGAGGCACTTCCACTGGTCCTGGTGGTGAGTGGAATAAAGGCACTAGCAACTCATAGCAGTCAGAATCATCCCAATAAGTCAATTTAGTGGAAGCACGGTTAATTGTCTCATGCACGGCGCTATTGGAGCTCACTTATCATTAAATGGTTATTTAGTCTCGTTAAGTACTCGTTAGATTCTGGCTATATCTGAATGCGATGCAAGGATTGGATTTCCTTCCCTTTTCCCTGACCGAAGACAAAAAGGACACTGCAGAGTGCCTGAGTTGCAACAAGCTTGCTTACTCATGTCATGCATTAATAAATATGCCAGGGTACAACCCTTGTCCAAAGACCATAATGCAGGTTCCTCATCATGCTATGATCTGGCGTGTTCCCATTCACGTCTCTAAATGTGGCAAATCAAACCCTCGTCTGGTGTTAGAGTGTGAAAACCTGGAGGGGGCGGTGGGGGGGGGGGGGGTCACCCGACACGGGCGAGTGCGGTACGTGTCACTGCATGCGTCCCAATGGAAAGTCAAGTCATCATGCGTTAAAGCCTGTGGTTCTCTGTCATCTGCACGATTCCACTGCGGATATCCAGGAAGGGGAGGGGGGGAGCAGGTTGGGAGGGGGGGGGGGGGGTGTTTACATCCAGATCGGTCTTCCTCCTATAAGGTGCTTTTAGATCCTTCAAAGAGTGGGTGCGGGGGAGTGGAGGACGATGGATGGCTGGCTTCTTCTTTTTTGGGAAAGCCGCATGGCTGCAGAAGCGTGCGTGTCCATGCAGTATATTGCCTGCTGTGTGCTCTGCGTCCTAACACCTGCGTGAGGTTATCAGTAGCGTTTTGGAGAGGGGAGGTACATACTTGCGGGAGGGGGAGAATTCATTAGCCTATCTAACTACTCTAACAGCGTCTACTGAGATGAGGCCTAACGAAAGCCTCCGGCTGCGTTCACACTTGCGCTTCAGTACAAAAACATCCATAACCGTCAGTGTGGACTTTGGTGCAGTTGGCTTAGCGGTCACGCTGGTGTTTTTGTCACGTGACCCAGGACAGTGAAGTAGTGAACTCAAGTGACCAATCACAGAGGCATGAATCATCGTTTTGACTATAGACGCTCATGATTAATCCAGATTCAAAAGTGTAATTAATCAGATGTTTGTAGTCCTTTGACAGCAGTAGTTTGAAGCAAGGACTTCAATGGACTCCGAGCTTTCAAACTGCAGGGTTATTTTTGAGATGTACTCTTAGAGACACATACAGAGGGGGAGCAGAGCTTAGACATATTTGTCATTTGGTCCGTGTAGCATTCACATTTGAGCTCAAGCGGGCTTGGGTCAACTTGTGTGGGTTCCAGTGATCAGGTTCACATTTGACCCCAACCGACCAAAGCAAACGCACCAGACTTGGTTTTGACGGAAGCAAAGGTGACAAGTGTGAACGCGCCCTGAGGGAAGCTAACCCCTCCAAAGTCTCGCTAGCTAAACGTCTGTAAGAAGCTTGCTCTTGTTCACACAGTTCTGGTTGGCTATAGTGCAGTTGCCAGTTCTCAGGTTGGCCTCCCTAAAGTTGTCGATGCTGTTGTTAAGGTCGCCGTCGATCTCCATGTACTCTGATTTGCTGACCACGGACGAACTTCGGCGGCTGGAGTTGGTGTCAGACGGGATGTTGGGGTTGCTGACGTTGAGCAGCTGCGCCTGCTCCTCGCCCTCCGTCTCCCGGTGGTAGAAGTAGTTGAAGTTGGACACAATGACGGGCACGGGGAGGGCAATGGTTAACACACCGGCGATGGCGCACAGAGACCCCACAATCTTTCCCCCGATGGTGACCGGCACCATGTCCCCGTAGCCCACGGTGGTCATGGACACCACCGCCCACCAGAAGGCGTCCGGGATGCTCCCGAATTGTGAATCCTGCTCCTCGGCCTCTGCGAAGAAGACGGCGCTGGAGAACAAGATGACCCCGATAAATAGGAAGAAGATGAGCAGTCCCAGCTCCCGCATACTGGCCTTGAGGGTCTGCCCCAAGATCTGCAGTCCTTTGGAGTGTCGGGACAGCTTGAAGATCCGAAACACCCTGACCAGACGGATCACCCTGAGAATAGCCAGAGACGTTGCCTGCTCCCCGACCCCTTCGGCGTCGGGGTCTTCGGCCAGCTCGGTGCCCAGCGTGATGAAGTAGGGAATGATGGCCACAATGTCAATGGTGTTCATCATGTTCTTGAAGAAGGCCGGCTTGCTGGGACATGCCAGGAAGCGCACAATCAACTCAAAGGAGAACCAGATGATGCAGAGAGTCTCGATGATGAAGAATGGGTCAGTGAGAATGTTGGGTTTATAGTAAATGGTGATGTTGCCCACAGTCTCCAAGTGACCCCTAGGGTCCTCCTTCAGTTGCGGTAGAGTCTCCAAACAAAATATGACAATGGAAATCAAGATGACCATCACCGACACAATGGCGATCCCCCTGGCGGTACCCGAGCTCTCCGGGTGCTCAAAGAGTAGCCAGATCTGACGCTGGAACTCCTTCTCCGGCAGGGGGCGCTCCTCCTCCCGAATGAACCCCTCGTCTTCTCTGAACCTCTCCATGGCGTCCACCCCCAGCTCGTAGAACTTGATCTCCTCCGAGAACATATCCAAGGGGACGTTAACGGGTCTCCGCAGCCGACCCCCGGACTGGTAGTAGTAGAGGATGGCGTCGAAGCTGGGCCTGTTCCGGTCGAAGAAGTACTCGTTCCGCAGGGGGTCGAAGTAGCGCATGCGCTTTTTGGGTTGCCCAGCAGCGTCTCGGGAAACTGCGATAGAGTTTTCAGCTGGGTTTCAAACCTGAGGCCGGCGATGTTGATGACCACCCTCTCGCAGCACTCGTGGTCGTTGTGGTCCGGGGGCGGGTAGGCGTCCTGGGGGTGGCCGGGCACGGCCGAGGTCTCGTCCACGTTGTCTCCTGATACCACCGTCATCTTGCGGCGGGGATGCGGAATAATCTGAGTTTTGGGGGGAAAGATTTGGACGTCCTCAGCTTCCTGCGCCCCTTAAAGTGCTGGGAACCCCCCCTCACCCCCGGGACACCAGGGGCTGCTTGGCTGGATTTGCCTCAGTGCGGCTCCACTGCGGTTCTCGCTGACTTGACCATTGCTGCTCTCCAACACCGCTGCCTCTGCCACCCGGAGAGAGAGAGGAGGAAAGAGGAGGGGGGGGGATAATGGGATCAAACACAGAAAGATATTTGCCGACTCAGCATTTTCTGCAGTTTACTTCTCGGTCTACTTCATTAGCCAGTTGTTGCAAGGTTATTCTGCTTTTGCCTCTCGTCCGCCTTGCTAACGCATCACGGCGCAGTCGGAAGTTGGCTTTTTTTGACGCATAACACATCATCATAACAAGGCGCTCATGTGCAGGCGTGGTGGAAGTGGAGAGCGGCGCTTACCTCGGGGTGACGTGGTGCTGCTGCTGCTGCTCGGCTCTCCGGAGGTCTGCTCCGAGCATCCATGAGGAGCACCTCACGCCGTCCCAGCCCCAAAAACAAAGCAAAAAAAAAAAGCGAAAAAGCGGCCAACAATCACATGGTTGTGTTGAGACAGCAGCTTGGAGCTCCCACACTGCGGGAAGGATGGCGTGTGTGTGGGTGTGTGTGCGTGTGTGTGCGTGTGTGCGTGTGTGTGTGTGTATGAGTGTGTGTGTGTTTTTAACGCTGCAATTGAAAAAGGGGAGGGAGGGGGGAGCTGCTACATTAAAGGAAGCATAAGCGAGCTCTTGACGTTATCCAGACATCAGCAGAAATGAGCGCGCCAACAGGAGGAAGAGGAGGAGGAGGAGGAGGAGGATGAGGAGGAGGAGGAGGAGAGGAAGAAGAAACAGCTGATGATGAGAGTGTGGAATGTTTCCTCTGCAATGTTGAGATGTGCACAGGAGAGGATGGATGGATGGATGGATGGATGAGGAGGGTGAGAAAGAGAAGGAGGGAGACAGTAGCAGCGAGAGGAAGAGGAAGAGGAGGAGGAGGAGGAGTCGGGGCTTTCGACGCAATGCAGAGCGGCTCTTGAAAGCACCACCAAGTTGTAGATGCATGCAGCACACCTCTGTCCTGATGTACATGAAGGCAACGTGATATTCATATGTCAAATTAGTAATATGGATATTAATGTCATATGTGACACTAATATGAGTTATATTCAGTAGTAATATTGATATTAATGTCATATATGACACTAATATTAGTTATATTCATATATTACAGTAGTAATATTGATTTTAATGTCATATATGACACTAATATTAGTTATATTCATATATTACAGTAGTAATATTGATTTTAATGTCATATATGACACTAATATTAGTTATATTCATATATTACAGTAGTAATATTGATTTTAATGTCATATATGACACTAATATTATTTATATATTATATTAGTAATATTGATATCAATGTCCTATATGACACTAATATTTGTTATATATTAAATGAGTAATATGGATATTAATGTCCTATATGACACTATTATGAGTTATATTCAGTAGTAATATCGATTTTAATGTCATATATGACACTAATATTAGTTATATTCATATATTACAGTAGTAATATTGATTTTATTGTCATATATGACACTAATATTATTTATATATTATATTAGTAATATTGATAGTAATGTCATATGACACTAATATTTGTTATATATTATATTAGAAATATTGATATTAATGTCATATATGACACTAATATGAGTTATATTCATATATTAGTAATATTGATATTAATGTCATATATGACACTAATATGAGTTATATTCATATATTAGTAATATTGATATTAATGTCATATATGACACTAATATGAGTTATATTCATATATTAGTAATATTGATATTAATGTCATATATGACACTATTAGTTGTATATTAGTAATATTGATATTAATGTCAAAGGTTGCCTGGATTTCAGACTACCTCACCGATAGGCCACAGTACGTCAGACTGAAGGACATCACATCTGACACTGATCAGCAGCACCGGAGCACCGCAGGGAACGGTGCTGGCCCCTCTTCTCTTCACCCTGTACACCTGACTTCTGCTACAACTCAGAGCTGTGTCACATCCAGAACGATGCTGGCCCCTCTTCTCTTCACCCTGTACACCTGACTTCTGCTACAACTCAGAGCTGTGTCACATCCAGAACGGTGCTGGCCCCTCTTCTCTTCACCCTGTACACCTGACTTCTGCTACAACTCAGAGCTGTGTCACATCCAGAACGGTGCTGGCCCCCCTTTTCTTCACCCTGTACACCTGGCTTCTGCTACAACTCAGAGCTGTGTCACATCCAGAACGGTGCTGGCCCCTCTTCTCTTCACCCTGTACACCTGACTTCTGCTATAACTCAGAGCTGTGTCACATCCAGAACGATGCTGGCCCCTCTTCTCTTCACCCTGTACACCTGACTTCTGCTACAACTCAGAGCTGTGTCACATCCAGAACGGTGCTGGCCCCTCTTCTCTTCACCCTGTACACCTGACTTCTGCTACAACTCAGAGCTGTGTCACATCCAGAACGGTGCTGGCCCCTCTTCTCTTCACCCTGTACACCTGACTTGTGCTACAACTCAGAGCTGTGTCACATCCAGAACGGTGCTGGCCCCTCTTCTCTTCACCCTGTACACCGCTGACTTGTGCTACAACTCAGAGCTGTGTCACATCCAGAAGTACGCGGATGACACAGCCATCGTCGGGTGCATCAGGGACGGCAGAGAGGAGGATTTTCGGAGGCTGGTGAGGGACTTTGTTGTCTGGTGCCACAGGAACCTCTTGCAGCTCAATCCGTCAAAGACCAAGGAGCTGGTCATTGACTTTGGGAGGTCGAGTACAAGGTCACAACCTATTGTGATCGAGGGAGTCGAGGTACAGACCGTGGACTCATTCAAGTACCTCAGGGTGTGGGTGGACAATAAGCTGGACTGGACTGTGAACACGGACCACTTGTACAGGAAAGGACAGAGCAGGCTGTACTTCCTGAGGAGGTTGCACTCCTTCAACGTCTGTAAAAATCTATTGTGGATGTACTACCAGTCTGTGGTTGCCAGTGTTCTGTACTACATGGTAGTGTGCTGGGGGGGGCAGTACATCTAAGAAGGACAGCTCCAGACTGGAGAAACTGATCAGACGGGCCGGTTCTACGATCGGAATAAAACTGGACTCACTGGTGACGGTGGCAGAGAAGAGGACTGTGGAAAAACTAGTGAGCATCCTGGATGATGCCAGTCACCCTCTGCATACCGTTGTCAGTAGCCAGAGGAGCCTGTTCAGGGCTAGACTGCTTCATCCCAAGTGCAGGACTAATAGACTCAAAAACTCCTTCGTCCCAAGGGGGGGGGGGTAGACTGTACAACTCCCCTCTGGAGGGGGGGTGGGGGGTACTAGGATGACATTAGACTGTACAACTCCTCTCTGGGGGGGAGGGTGGGGGGTACTAGGATGACATTAGACTGTACAACTCCTCTCTGGGGGAGAGGGTGGGGGGGGGGGGACTAGGATGACATTAGACTGTACAACTCCTCTCTGGAGGGGAGGGGGGGTACTAGGATGACATTAGACAGTACAACTCCTCTCTGGGGAGAGGGTGGGGGGGTACTAGGATGACATTAGACTGTACAACTCCTCTCTGGGGGAGAAGGGGGGGGGGGTACTAGGATGACATTAGACTGCACAACTCCTCTCTGGGGGAGAAGGGGGGGGGGGGGGTACTAGGATGACATTAGACTGTACAACTCCTCACTGGGGGAGGGGGGGGGGTACTAGGATGACATTAGACAGTACAACTCCTCTCTGGGGGAGAAGGGGGGGGGGGGTACTAGGATGACATTAGACAGTACAACTCCTCTCTGGGGAGAAGGGGGGGGGGGTACTAGGATGACATTAGACTGTACAACTCCTCTCTGGGGGAGGAGGGGGGGGTACTAGGATGACATTAGACTGTACAACTCTTCTCTGGAGGGGAGGGGGGGGGGGTACTAGGATGACATTAGACAGTACAATTCCTCTCTGGAGGGGAGGGGGGGGGGTACTAGGATGACATTAGACTGTACAACTCCTCACTGGGGGAGGGGGGGGGGGGGTACTAGGATGACATTAGACAGTACAACTCCTCTCTGGGGGAGAAGGGGGGGGGGGGTACTAGCATGACATTAGACAGTACAACTCCTCTCTGGGGGAGAAGGGGGGGGGGGTACTAGGATGACATTAGACAGTACAACTCCTCTCTGGGGGAGAAGGGGGGGGGGGGTACTAGGATGACAGGGGATGCAAAACAATAACAGTACAATACTTTTTCATAACGTGGTCACTACTGCCTAGTTTCTCTTGTTATATTCTTATTTTACTGTTATATTTTTATTCTCAATGTTGCTTTTTTTTTTATTCTATTGTAATATTTTTCTATTTTGTTTACATTTATTCCCCCGTTATTTACTTTTTACTTTTTACAATTTTGTACACTGCTGCTGGAAATTTAATTTTCCTGAGGGACCTCTCCTGAAGGAATCAATAAAGTACTATCTATCTATCTATCTATCTATCTATCTATCTATCTATCTATCTATCTATCTATCTATCTATCTATCTATCTATCTATCTATCTATATACGACACTAATATTATATTAGTAAATTTGTTATTAATGTAATATATGATACTAATAGGAGTTATATTCATATATTAGTAATATTGATATTAATGTTGTATACATCATCAGTTTAACATGAGCGTCCTTCTCAGTCACCACATTCCTAATTTATCCAGCACCTTGGAAATTTTGTCATACAAAAAATATTGCCTATAAACATGATTTGAAAAAAATATATATTACATATATTTGCAATATTTACATTATAACCATTTTCTTTGTTTTATTAAAGAGGATTTCTATAGTAGTAGTATATATTTTCTCTCATTTAACATTTTTTCTATTCTTTTTTTTTCGATCTTATTATCGTTATTATTATTATTGTAATCATCACTAGTAATCTTGTCTGTAAATTCATATTGCAGGTGTATTATACTTACTTGTTGTTGTCCAACAATATGATAAATATCAATACAATCCAAATGGCTGTAAACATAATGACAGTAGTTATATCATATTATTGTATATAATTAACGTATTTGAGTGTTAGTAAAGCACACTGCTCTTGTTCTTTATTGAAGAAGTGTATAGTTTCTATCTTTATTTATTTTACTGCAAACATTCTGCACTAAAATGCTCTCCTTTGTCTCTCTCCTCCGCAGAGTGTCATGGAACCACTTGGAGTCCTTCTCTGCTTAATTCCACCATGGAAGGAACCAACTACAAGAATATCCTAACCTCCTTGACTCAGGTAAGACAAATAAACTTGTTACAAAAGCAACATATTACAGGCTTAGTGCATGTTCTAATTGACAAAAGACACATCTGTTGTCGCCAATTGATGATTTATTTGTTTAAAAAAATATTAAATTAAGCTTAGGTTGACCCTTTAGAAAAATAAAGATATAGCATTTGCATTCAAGTTCATTCTCCAGGTGTTCCTAGACGACTGCAATGCAAAACTAAACATCAGCAAGTAGAAAATATGTACAATCACATGTTCAAATAAATAGAATATCACAAGGGCTGGATGACATGTTTGACATAATAAATATAATATCATATAGTCCAGTTAGGAAACCTTTTCCACATTCTTCTGCGTAAACATCTTCTATTTTGAAGATAATATGTCCAGCCTCACCTCCTTTTTCCTGCAAGCAAACACAAATCAAAGTAAGTTGAGAAAAAAGCAAACAAAAGGGGGAAATGTGGCAGTGCTGCGTGCATACATCCACAGGGGGGCGCTCTTCCCTCACTGCAATGAATAGAGTCTCAGCAGGTAAACAATCAAACTCAACTTACTTCCAAAATACATGAAAACAAGTTCAACCCTTAAAGACCAAAACGCTTCAAGTGTCCAACAAGCAGATGTCATTCAAACACTTTTGTTTACTTATTTATTTGACCAATTGTACACTGCAAAAAGTGACATCTAAGTAAGATGAAATATGTCAAATAAGGCTGATATTTGCTTATTTTCTGTCTAATAAGATCATTCTTCTCACTAAGCAGATTTGATGTTAGAGTGTTTTACTTGTTTTAAGTGTTTTGCTCCTAAATGATGTCAGTAAGATATTACAGCTTGTTGCTGAGATTTGATGAGCTATATTGAGTAAAACATGCTTGAAACTAGAATATCAAGTGTTGCAAAGCTGTGTCATCAACACTCACAAGTAGAAAACTACTTTTTTTAAAGTCATCATTTCTTATTTCAAGCATGAAAAAACAACTCATGACAAATGGACTTTGCTGTTTTATTTTCAATGAAACAATAGAAAATATGTACTCATATAGTAGTACAGTTGGCACAGTACAGTAAACTGACAGTTAATATTTAACATTTGACATTTCTAACAATTTTGAACAGAAATAGTTCATGCACATTCAGATAAATTCTTCAAAATTACAATAGAAAAACGTTTGTCCGGGGGCCAGGTTGTAAATATGCGCACTAATTGACTGAAAGAGCACGCACTTGACGCGATGATGTCATGTTATCCATGGAAAAATGCATTTTTAGACAATATGATTAGCCTGAGCGGCTAGGAGACCCCGAGAGTAACTTGCCTTGTTGCCTTTCCATTAAGAACAATAAATTAGTTTTTAGTATAAGTTTGCTGGTTTCAAGAAATGTAATGCCGAGCACATATCATTATGTCAAGATAATGGCACTAGCATTTACTTCATTTAAGAATATTTTTCAACATATTGAGCAAAAAGGTCCCTTTTTTTTCTACCAAGAAAAGTGCACTTGTTATTAGTGAGAATATACTTATTTTAAGCTATTTTGGGGTTCATTGAGGTTAGCTCATTTGACTTGTTTTGGAAAGTCTTGACAAGCCACATGTTCTTGTTCTATTGGCAGATAATTTTGCTTAGTTCAAATAAAATACCCCTCATTTTTTGTATTTTTAAAATTCTTTTTGAACACTGACTTTCTGCAGTGTATCCACTCACACAACTATTTTATAGTTCATTATAATAATGTTAACTGTAAGTTAATGTCTCTACACCACACTCATTAGATCCAATACAAGAGCTGTATCACAAAAAATGATGCTGACATTTCCAAAAGTGTCCAATTAATTGTGTTGTATAGTAAACAACTCTCAGTACGGTAAACAAACTACAAGCACAATAATCAACACATGACCTCTGGGTTGTGTTCAAAAAACCTTGTGAGACATGCTGGCGTCGTGTGGCCCTAAACAAGATTTGCTTTTTATAATAATAATAATAATAATAGATTTTATTTGTAAAAAGCACTTTACATTGAGTAAACAACCTCAAAGTGCTACAGTGTATTAAAAAAAATAAAAATAAAAATAAAAACTAGAACAGCAAAATATCTAAAACTAGTATGCATATATCTAAAAAAAAAAAAAGGCTTTTTTAAAAAGAAGGGTTTTTAAGCCTTTTTTAAAAAGCATCCACAGTCTGTGGTGCCCTCAGGTGGTCAGGGAGAGCGTTCCACAGACTGGGAGCGGCGGAGCAGAAAGCCCAGTCTCCCATTGTTCGTAGCTTTGTCCTCGGAGGTTGGAGGAGGTTAGCCTGTAGTGTCGTGTGGAGGATTTGGGGGTGAGTAGTTCTTTGAGGTAGAGGGGGGCATTTCCATGGAGGCACTGGTGGGTTAGTAGGGAGACTTTGAATTCAATCCTGAGTGGAACAGGAAGCCAGTGAAGGGATTTGAGAGTTGGTGTGATATGGTCATATTTCCACACTCTGATCAGGATCCTAGCAGCATTATTTCTGGCCCCCTTTTGGTGTTATTGACGTATTATTGGACTCTGACACACTCTCAGTATGTTAACCTGAACTCTTGGCTTCATTTTGGTTGAAACAAGCTTTTTAAAACACATGCCTCAAGTTCTTTTTGGATCTGGCAATAACTCGAATAAGATGTTTGATTTTTACACCTCCAGTATGAAGACGATGTGATTGTAGACCACTTCTCTCTGCACGTGCCAGTCTCTCCAATGCAGGCCTGGGCAATTGTTTTGATTCAGGGGCCAAATTTAGAGAAAAAAAATGTGTCCAGGGGCCGGTATATCTATGTTTAGGAACACTAATACAAAACCTCACAATAATGTCTGATTGAATGCTACAAACGCTATGACAGACCGCCTTAAAAAACAGAATTGAATTTTGTATTTTTTTACTGAATGAGACACCCAGAATGTACATGAAAATAAAGAATGTGGGATTTACACTAGCGTTCAAAAGTTTGGGGTCACATGTAAATGTCCTTATTTTTGAAGGAAAAGCACTGTACTTTTCAATGAAGATAACTTGAAACTAGTCTTAACTTGAAAGAAATACACTCTATACATTGCTAATGTGGTAAATGACTATTCTAGCTGCTTTTTGGTGCAATATCTACATAGGTGTATAGAGGCCCATTTCCAGCAACTATCACTCCAGTGTTCTAATGGTACAATGTGTTTGCTCATTGGCTCAGAAGGCTAATTGATGATTAGAAAAGCCTTGTGCAATCATGTTCACACATCTGAAAACACTTTAGCTCGTTACAGAAGCTACAAAACTGACCTTCCTTTGAGCAGATCGACTTTCTGGAGCATCACATTTGTGGGCTCAATTAAACGCTCAAAATGGCCAGAAAAACAGAACTTTCATCTGAAACTCGACAGTCTATTCTTGTTCTTAGAAATGAAGGCTATTCCACTAAATTGTTTGGGTGACCCCAAACTTTTGAACGGTAGTGTACATTATTAACTATGAAGGATAAAACATTAAATATTGACAACATATGAACATCACACCCCCTTTTGATCGACATATTTTGCAACAAAAATGCAACAGTGAAATATTAATGCAAAGGGTAAAAAAAAAAAAAACACCTAAAATCTGATATATATGATATATCAGATCTCCTTCCACGTCTGTCCCTGACACCCGCATTTCACACTCTGTGGAAACGCTCCCCACCCACACTGCTTGGTACCTCGTCTGAGCTGCTGTGACTTACATTACCATAGTAACTAATTACATGACCATATTAACTATCTAAATGACTGTAGTAACTTATTAGATGACCATAGTAACTAATTAGATGACTGTAGTAACTTATTAGATGACCATAGTAACTAATTAGATGACCATGGTCACTAATTAGATGACCATAGTAACTAATTAGATGACTGTAATAACTTATTAGATGACCATAGTAACTAATTAGATGACTGTAGTAACTTATTAGATGACCATAGTAACTAATTAGATGACTGTAGTAACTTATTAGATGACCATAGTAACTAATTAGATGACTGTAGTAACTTATTAGATGACCATAGTAACTAATTAGATGACTGTAGTAACTTATTAGATGACCATAGTAACTAATTAGATGACTGTAGTAACTTATTAGATGACCATAGTAACTCATTAGATGACCATGGTCACTAATTAGATGACCATAGTAACTAATTAGATGACCATAGTAACTAATTAGATGACCGTAGTAACTTATTAGATGACCATAGTAACTAATTAGATGACCATAGTAACTCATTAGATGACTGTAGTAACTTATTAGATGACCATAGTAACTAATTAGATGACCATGGTCACTAATTAGATGACCGTATTAACTAATTAGATGACCGTAGTAACTAATTAGATGACCGTAGTAACTTATTAGATGACCATAGTAACTAATTAGATGACCATATTAACTAATTAGATGACCGTAGTAACTTATTAGATGACCATAGTAACTAATTAGATGACCATGGTCACTAATTAGATGACCGTATTAACTAATTAGATGACCGTAGTAACTAATTAGATGACCGTAGTAACTTATTAGATGACCATAGTAACTAATTAGATGACCGTAGTAACTAATTAGATGACCGTAGTAACTTATTAGATGACCATAGTAACTAATTAGATGACCATATTAACTAATTAGCTGACCGTAGTAACTTATTAGATGACCATAGTAACTAATTAGATGACCATGGTCACTAATTAGATGACCGTATTAACTAATTAGATGACCGTAGTAACTAATTAGTTGACCGTAGTAACTAATTAGATGACCGTAGTAACTTATTAGATGACCATAGTAACTAATTAGATGACCGTAGTAACTAATTAGATGACCGTAGTAACTTATTAGATGACCATAGTAACTAATTAGATGACCGTAGTAACTAATTAGATGACCGTAGTAACTTATTAGATGACCATAGTAACTAATTAGATGACCATATTAACTAATTAGATGACCGTAGTAACTTACTAGATGACCATAGTAACTAATTAGATGACCATGGTCACTAATTAGATGAGCATAGTAACTAATTAGATGACCGTAGTAACTAATTAGATGACCGTAGTAACTAATTAGATGACCGTAGTAACTTATTAGATGACCGTAGTAACTTATTAGATGACCGTAGTAACTAATTAGATGACCGTAGTAACTTATTAGATGACCGTAGTAACTAATTAGATGACCATAGTAACTTATTAGATGACCATAGTAACTAATTAGATGACCATATTAACTAATTAGATGACCGTAGTAACTTATTAGATGACCATAGTAACTAATTAGATGACCATGGTCACTAATTAGATGAGCATAGTAACTTATTAGATGACCATAGTAACTAATTAGATGACCGTATTAACTAATTAGATGACCGTAGTAACTAATTAGATGACCGTAGTAACTAATTAGATGACCGTAGTAACTTATTAGATGACCATAGTAACTAATTAGATGACCGTAGTAACTTATTAGATGACCATAGTAACTAATTAGATGACCGTAGTAACTAATTAGATGACCGTAGTAACTTATTAGATGACCATAGTAACTAATTAGATGACCATGGTCACTAATTAGATGACCGTATTAACTAATTAGATGACCGTAGTAACTAATTAGATGACCGTAGTAACTAATTAGATGACCGTAGTAACTAATTAGATGACCGTAGTAACTTATTAGATGACCATAGTAACTAATTAGATGACCATATTAACTAATTAGATGACCGTAGTAACTTATTAGATGACCATAGTAACTAATTAGATGACCATGGTAACTAATTAGATGAGCATAGTAACTAATTAGATGACCATGGTCACTAATTAGATGACCGTAGTAACTAATTAGATGACCGTAGTAACTAATTAGATGACCGTATTAACTAATTAGATGACCGTAGTAACTAATTAGATGACCGTAGTAACTTATTAGATGACCATAGTAACTAATTAGATGACCGTAGTAACTTATTAGATGACCATAGTAACTAATTAGATGACCATAGTAACTAATTAGATGACCGTAGTAACTTATTACATGACCATAGTAACTAATTAGATGACCATATTAACCAATTAGATGACCGTAGTAACTTATTAGATGACCATGGTCACTAATTAGATGAGCATGGTAACTAATTAGATGACCATAGTAACTAATTAGATGACCATGGTCACTAATTAGATGACCATGGTCACTAATTAGATGAGCATAGTAACTAGTATATGATGCAGATTCCAAGCATTGAAAGACTTAGTATAGTTGAAGACTTATGGTCATTATAAAAGATGAGTGCACATCATAATGGCAGCTACACTTTACATCTTAAACATCTAAATAAATGACTTGGGAATGTCCGGCGGGCCAGATTGAAAATCTTAACGGGCCGCATGTGGCCCCCGGGCCTTCATTTGCCCAGATCTGCTCTAATGTCATCACCCATAAGCCCAGTAGGTGGCGCACTCCCACAATATGTTTACATGTCATAGCCTTGTTTCATCAATACTGTTTGAAGCAGTCTGTGATGAGGTGGCGACTTGTCCCAGGGTGTACCCTGCCTACTGCCCGAATGCAGCTGAGATAGGCTCCAGCGACCCCAAAAGAGGGACAAGCGGTAGAAAGTGGATGAATGGATGTTTGAACCAGTGACCAGAGTAAAACAACTTGCACTGAGCCTAGTCTATAAAATCCACTACACCTTCCTGATACCGAAATACATGTCAAACTACTTCCTTAACGTAAATGACCGCCATAACCACAACACCAGGGGGAGCTCCACTAACCACGTTAAACCCAGATTCCGAACTAACAAAGGTCTTAACTCATTCTCTTTCTATGCCACATCAATGTGGAATGCACTCCCAACAGGTGTAAAAGAAAGGGCATCTCTATCCTCCTTCAAAACCACAATTAAACAAAACCTCCAGGCAACTTCAACCCTAAACTAACACCCTCACCCAAACCATTGATTGATTGATTGAGACTGTTATTAGTAGGTTGCACAGTGAAGTACATATTCCGTACAATTGACCACTAAATGGTAACACCCCAATAAGTTTTTCAACTTGTTTAAGTCGGGGTCCACTTAAATTGATTCATGATACAGATATATACTATCATATATACTATCATCATAATACAGTCATCACATAAGATAATCACATTGAATTATTTACATTATTTACAATCAGGGGTGTGGAGGGGGGTGGGGGGGGGGTATGGACATCAAGTAGTGGACATAGAGAGAGAGAGAGAGAGAGAGAGAGAGAGACAGAGAGAGAGAGAGAGGGAGAGAGAGAGAGAGAGATCAGAAGGCATAAGAAAAAGTATCTGCATTTGATTGTTTACATTTGATTATTAGCAATCCGGGGAGGGTGTTAGTTTAGGGTTGTAGCTCCCTGGAGGTGAACTTTTATTGCGGTTTTGAAGGAGGATAGAGATGCCCTTTCTTTTACACCTGTTGGGAGTGCATTCCACATTGATGTGGCATAGAAAGAGAATGAGTTAAGACCTTTGTTAGATCGGAATCTGGGTTTAACGTGGTTAGTGGAGCTCCCCCTGGTGTTGTGGTTATGGCGGTCATTTACGTTAAGGAAGTAGTTTGACATGTACTTCGGTATCAGGGAGGTGTAGCGGATTTTATAGACTAGGCTCAGTGCAAGTTGTTCAACTCTGTCCTCCACCTTGAGCCAGCCCACTTTGGAGAAGTGGGTAGGAGTGATGTGTGATCTGGGGTGGAGGTCTAGAAGTAATCTGACTAGCTTGTTCTGGGATGTTTAGATTTGAGGGTTTTGGAGGTGCTAGGGTACCAGGAGGTGCATGCGTAATCGAAAAAGGGTTGAACGAGAGTTCCCGCCAGAATCCTCAAGGTGCTTTTGTTGACCAGAGAGGAAATTCTGTAGAGAAATCTCGTTCGTTGGTTGACCTTTTTGATTACCTTGGTTGCCATTTTATCACAGGAAAGGTTAGCCTCTAGAATGGAACCTAGGTAGGTGACCTCATCTTTCCAGGTGGTAACAATGTCACCCACTTAAGTTATTGACTTTCTTAAGGTTGATGTGGGACCCAAACAGGATGGGTCCCACCTTCCCGGATTGTAAATAATCAAATGTAAATAATCAAATGTATAAACTTGTTCTTATGCTTTCTGAGCTCACTATGTTCTCGGCTGGCTGTACATATCCTACCAAGTCACACCTACACTGTTTCAATGTCCATTTCTCTGATGATGCAATTGTTGATGACTGAAGTGTTGATATCAACCAAACCTAACCCCCCCCCCCCCATGACATATATACATGATGTAAGTGTATATGTAAGTGTATATGTCATGTAGTAACATTCATAATAACATGTCATATATACATGATGTAAGTATATATGTCATGTAGTAACATTCATAATAACATGTAATATATACATGATGTAAGTATATATGTTGTGTAGTAACATTCATAATAACATGTCATATATACATGATGTAAGTATATATGTCATGTAGTAACATTCATAATAACATGTAATATATACATGATGTAAGTATATATGTCATGTAGTAACATTCATAATAACATGTCATATATACATGATGTAAGTACATATGTCATGTAGTAACATTCATAATAACATGTCATATATACATGATGTAAGTATATATGTCATGTAGTAACATTCATAATAACATGTAATATATACATGATGTAAGTATATATGCCATGTAGTAACATTCATAATAACATGTAATATATACATGATGTAAGTATATATGTCATGTAGTAACATTTATAATAACATGTAATATATACATGATGTAAGTATATATGTCATGTAGTAACATTTATAATAACATGTCATATATACATGATGTAAGTATATATGTCATGTAGTAACATTCATAATAACATGTCATATATACATGATGTAAGTATATATGTCATGTAGTAACATTCATAATAACATGTCATATATACATGATGTAAGTATATATGTCATGTAGTAACATTCATAATAACATGTAATATATACATGATGTAAGTATATATGCCATGTAGTAACATTCATAATAACATGTAATTTATACATGATGTAAGTATATATGTCATGTAGTAACATTTATAATAACATGTAATATATACATGATGTAAGTATATATGTCATGTAGTAACATTTATAATAACATGTCATATATACATGATGTAAGTATATATGTCATGTAGTAACATTCATAATAACATGTCATATATACATGATGTAAGTATATATGTCATGTAGTAACATTCATAATAACATGTCATATATACATGATGTAAGTATATATGTCATGTAGTAACATTCATAATAACATGTAATATATACATGATGTAAGTATATATGTCATGTAGTAACATTCATAATAACATGTAATATATACATGATGTAAGTATATATGTCATGTAGTAACATTCATAATAACATGTAATATATACATGATGTAAGTATATATGTCATGTAGTAACATTCATAATAACATGTAATATATACATGATGTAAGTATATATGTCATGTAGTAACATTCATAATAACATGTCATATATACATGATGTAAGTATATATGTCATGTAGTAACATTCATAATAACATGTCATATATACATGATGTAAGTATATATGTCATGTAGTAACATTCATAATAACATGTAATATATACATGATGTAAGTATATATGTCATGTAGTAACATTCATAATAACATGTAATATATACATGATGTAAGTATATATGTCATGTAGTAACATTCATAATAACATGTCATATATACATGATGTAAGTATATATGTCATGTAGTAACATTCATAATAACATGTAATATATACATGATGTAAGTATACATGTCATGTAATAACATTCATAATAACATGTCATATATACATGATGTAAGTATATATGTCATGTAGTAACATTCATAATAACATGTAATATATACATGATGTAAGTATATATGTTATGTAGTAATGTAATAATTTAATATTTACATATTTTGATCATTTTAAGAATACGCGGCACATTAATTTAAAAAACGCATCGCAACGTTTGCTTTTTTTGTCAACATGACTGATTATTAATCACTGCAGACTTCATGAGAGCCAACAAACATAATAAAACATCACTTACTGTACAATGTTTGCTGTCATTAGCATGCAGACTGCTAGGATTTTCACATATTCTCATTTAGATGAAGAATTTCTCATAATCCTCACAAATAGACGGGTGTTGGAGGGGAGGGGGGGGGGGGAGGGGGGCGGGTGACACGAGTTATTTTCATGTCGTTCTCGCCACTCCCAGGTCCTAAATGGCTGTGAACGTGTCCCAACTTGTTGGATTATATGACAGCCACCTTCTGTCCAGGTGAGATGTATGATTTATGATCTAGAATAAATTTACAGGGAGCAGGGAAGCGAGGAAGCAGCAGACCCCTCCATGATGTAGACATAGACACACAGGAAGTGATCACAGCACCGCTATAAATAGTTTGTCTGTGTTAGCACTTATAATAATAATTATAATACACTAATACTTGTTAATATTTATAATAACATCATTAATACTTGTTAATATTTATAGTAATATCATTAATACTTGTTAATATTTATAATAATATTATCACTAATACTTGTTAATATTTATAATAACATTACCACTGATACTTGTTAATATGTATAATAACAATATCACTGATACTTGTTAATATTTATAATAACAATATCACTAATACTTGTTAATAATAATAATAGCAATATCACTAATACTTGTTAATATTTATAATAACTATACGACTAATACTTGTTAATATTTATAATAACAACATGACTAATACTTGTTAATATTTATAATAACAATATCACTAATACTTGTTAATATTTATAATAACTATCACTAATAGTAGTTAATATTTATAATAACAATATCGCTGATACTTGTTAATATTTATAGTAACAATGTCACTAATACTAGTTAATATTTATAATAACAATATCATTACTACTTGTTAATATTTATAATAACAATATCCATAATATTTGTTAATATTTATAATAATATCATTAATACTAGTTAATATTTATAATAACAATATCACTAATACTAGTTAATATTTATAATAACAATAATAACAATAATTAATACTTGTTAATATTTATAATAACAATAGGCAACGATCCAAAAAAATGTGCAGTTCCGGGCCTTGATCTTGTGGCCCTAAAGGACTGCATAGAGTGTTCATGCAACAGGGCGGCCCTAGCTAGCATCCATCCATTTTTCTACCACTTTTCTATCCCTCTCGGGATGAAGGAGTAGCTGGAGCCTATCCCAACTGCTTTTGGGCAGAAGGCGGGGTAGACCCTGGACAGGTAGCCACTTCAGAAGCCAAACGTCTAAACATCGTATTGTTACAGTAGGTGTTTTGTATTGAGCCGTGTGAGACATTTCAAGTCCATAGACTTACCCCGGATTTCCACAGGATGCAAAACGTCTGCGGAACATCATCAACACGGCGGCGGACTTTGTCCGTTTTTATTTAAGTTAATGTGTCTGTCTGTTCTGCATCCCTGCGCTAAACACATGCACGGCTTCTATTTTTGCCGGTGGCCCTAAAACGGCGGTTCAATTGAGCTAAAATCTGCTGGTGTTGGACAGGAAGTCACGCACAAAGACAAAATAAATGATCCGGTTTACTTTCAAAACAAAATAGTCCATCTTCACAGTGAATTGTATTTCACATTTTGAAAGGTCTTAATAGGCGGGCACGGACATGAAGTCAACTTGTCAAAGGTTTTCACCTTATTGACCCAAAAGCTAAGTGCGGAAAGGGGGTCCTGTGTCAAATGCCAGCTGATACGGGGGTGTGGTTGGTAGGAGACGCGTGTGGACAACGCTCGCCTTCGGTCTTGATGGACGGCAAAGCTCGAGACGTTCTGCAGTGTTTACTTTATCACATGATTATGCGCCGATAGGGGTGTAACGGTACGTGTATTTGTATTGAACCGTTTCGGTACGGGGGTTTCGGTTCAGTTCGGAGGTGTACCGAACGAGTTTCCACACGAACATATTAAGTAGCCGCCTCCGCTTCCTTCTGCCTGTCTCTGTCAGTCCTGCACCCAGCATTGTCACACCCACACAACCATCTGATTGGTTACAAACAGAGCGGTAACAGCCAATCAGCAGTGCGTATTCAGAGCGCATGTAGTCAGTGCTTAGCGTTTAGCAGGTAATCATCAGGCGGCGGACTCTCCCCAAATGATAATAAACACCTCCCAGTCAACTACTAGTAACATCACTATGAGCCCGTTGACCTTCTAGAAATATAAAAGGCAGCTCAGCTCGCTCGCAGTCCTGGCTTGAGGTGAAGGCTAATTCGCTTTTAGCGTAACGTTAGCTCATTTTGCGGTGTGTGTGTGTGTTACGGACAGCAAAGCCCTGTCTGTCTGATATTTCACTTGACCTTTTTCTGTGTTGATTGAGCTGTGTTGAAGCAGCAAAGAAGGACATTATGTTAAATGAAGAGTTTCTGTCTCTGATAGTTGATATAATAATGTAAGTGCATCATTAAGCCTACATGAACTCTGTGGTGTTCAGGGATGAATAGTCTCTCCTATTGCTATTGTACTATTTTTTCAGCTATAGTTACATGAATCATTAGTAATGCAGCAGCCTAGTTTTGAATGGCAGGGTCCCTGCTATCACATGTTGATAATAATATAACATTTACATCATAAAAATCAACTACAGGCTTCCCAAATGCTGTAATAAATTAAGCATGATGAGTTGACTTGAAACTATGTAATGTTGCACTTTTTATATGTAGAAGAAAAGTTTTGTCATTTTATTTAATGTGAGCAACAACTTGAGGCAGTTTAATGTTGATTAACGCGGGCAGAATTATTATAGTGTTCCCAATGTTAAAAGGATAAAGCCATTGTTTACAAATTTGGTAAATAAATAACCAAAAAATTTATATTTTGTTGTTTTCTTACTGTATACCGAAAATGAACCAAACCGTGACCTCTAAACCGAGGTACGTACCGAACCGACATTTTTGTGTACCGTTACAACCATATAAGTCTGCACTTTTTCGCTGCACGGCGGAGCAGTAGGCATTGCCAGACAACAGACGGTGGTGCCGTTTCCTGGCGGTTATGTTTCGCTGGCGTTCCGCATCCTGTGGAAACCACGGGTTATTGCTTAAGGCTTATGGGTAACCCGCTGATGTCGCCATTGGGGAAAGGTCACTGGTGTGGGGCACATTCCAAATGAATGGAGAAGCAGAAGTATGACAAGATTGTTTCATGAATATCTCTGCAATGCTTTAAATTCACACTTTCGGGAGCAGGTACCAGTTTGAATCAGTGCCACTGTGTTTTGATTGATTGATTGAACCTTTTATTAGTAGGTTGCACAGTACAGTACATATTCCGTACAATTTACCACTAAATGGTAACACCCCAATAAGTTTTTCAACTTGTTTAAGTCGGGGTCCACGTTAATGGTGTGGTGTATTAGTCTGAAAAACAAGGGCACAGGCAACACAATGGGGACGGAAGTTTTGTACAAACTGTCCTCCTTTAGTGTGCAGGGGCTCAAAGGAGAGGAGTTAGGACAATTTCCCTTGTGGATCAATAAAGTTTGTCTAAGTTAGTTTACAGTTGCCTGTAACCTACTCAGAGTGTCCGCCCTGAGACGGGCTTAGCTGCTTACGTGCAGTGATTTCTCCACATTCTCTGAACCCTTTGATGATATTACGGAGCGTAGATGGTGAAATCCCTACATTCCTTGCATTAGCTGCTTGAGAAAGGTTTTTCTTAAACTGTTCAACAATTTGCTCAGGCATTTGTTGACAAAGTGGTGACCCTCGCCTAGGGATGATACTCGAAACCGGTTTTCCCGATTGTTTGATAAGAAAAGAACCGAGTCCTCGGACTCGAATCCCTTTTTGAGAACCGGTACCCGTTATCGAGACCACTATAGTAAAGGAAAAGAGTTGATTCTTTATTCGAATCCCGTCCCGACCAGAAATGCTCCGTGGGACATCACAAGAAATGACGTCACGTAGCTCAGTCATTAGGCGCAGATAGCGAAAGCAAGAAAACAATGGACGGGAAAAAGCGCTCCAAGGTGTAATAAAGTTCAAAACAAAAGGTATAATCCATCGAATAACTTTACTGAGATTTGAGCAGGGTACAAACACATGACCAACACTTTTACGACCAACCGGAAACATAGCAACGCACCTCCTTTACGGCAGCTGTCGCAACGTTCTTAAAACAACCGCAGCACATACATATATATACAACATATCTCCCTTTTTTAACTTTTGTTTTTCTTTCGTTGTAAACAAAACAAAATCACACTGTAGATGTGTTGTCTGTCTAATTATAAATAATGCAGACGAGGCGTGTTGGCTGAGTTCTTGACGTTTACTTTCACAGCGTGGCTACATGCAACACTTTTCGGGGCTACCGCGCATGCTCGTAACTCCCGTTGCATGCTGGGTAGTGTAGTTGTTATATTCCCTAGCTCATAACATCACATCTTTCCCCCTATAAAGAAATAATGTTAACTCAATACAGTGTATTTCTTTTTTTAGCTTTAACTTTTCATTTTTTAGCATTGCAACCACATTTGCAAACAACTTTTCTCTTCATAGAATTTTCTTTCAATAAAGAAATAAAGTGCAAAAATGTCAAAGCATCATAACAGTTATGTTCCAATAGCAGCAGAAGTGCACTTTTTGGAAAGCTGTATTATTTTCAGTTTTGTGCCCAAGGGACTGATTTTATTTAACACTATATTATTATTTATACACCTATAGTGATCACAGAGACAGGTTGTTTTTGTGTTACTGTATATATTTGTTTCTCTGAAAAATCCCACTTAATATACTTTGGGTAACAACAGTCAATATTTATTTATTTTATTTTATTTTATTTTTTTAGGTGGGTAACAGTCAATATTTATTTAGTTATTAGATTTAATTTTTTTATTATATATTAAAAGTGAGCTTTTGTTAAACCAAATATTGTGTGTTTTTTTCCATATACAACAACCTATCTGGACTCCATAAGAGAATCGATAAGGAATCGGTTCGATAAGAGGATTCGATAATAGACTCAAACTCGATAATTCCTTATCAAACATCATCCCTACCCTCGCCCCATCCTTGTTTGTGAATGACTGAGCATTTCATGGAATCTACTTTTATACCCAATCATGGCACCCGCCTGTTCCCAATTAGCCTGTTCACCTGTGGGATGTTCCAAATAAGTGTTTGATGAGCATTCCTCAACTTTATCAGTATTTATTGCCACCTTTCCCAACTTCTTTGTCACGTGTTGCTGCCATCAAATTCTAAAGTTAATGATTATTTGCAACAAAAAAAAATGTTTATCAGTTTGAACATCAAATATGTTGTCTTTGTAGCATATTCAACTGAATATGGCTTTAAAATGATTTGCAAATCATTGTATTCTGTTTATATTTACATCTAACACAATTTCCCAACTCATATAACAACAGGTGCGTGACTCAAAACGTGAAACAGGTGTGTGACATGACAGGTGAAAACTAATGGGTTGCTATGGAAACAAAACAAGGGAGTGAACAACCAGGAACTAAGAAAGTGTCCAAAAAACAAACAGCACATGGCCAAACAAAAACATGATCAACACAGACATGACAAAAACATCAAATAGTTTTCTCCTTCGCTGTATACTTCTAGTGTGGGGACAAGTGTCTCCAATATTGTCCACACCTGTCTCCATCTAAACACAGCAGCGTTCTCTTAAACGCACGGCGGGAAGCGAGGGAAAATTACCTTAAACCAAGCGCTTGGCTCTGTTTAATCCGAGGGGAAATCTCCGGAGCAAAGTCTGTGTCCTTAGTCCGCCACGATTATTAAGCCAAACAACGCTAGTGCGCATGCGCCTGACTTCGTGTTGTATAAGACGGTTTTTCGTTAATTAAAAAATTAAACGGTATTACTAACCGTCTGGAATTTTATCACAGATTATCACTATACTGTTTACTGTTACATCCCTCGTCCATTATTAAGTAAAAAGTCAAGGGCGGTCACGGCATGTTCTTGCCGCAAACGTTCTTCACATTTTTCAGGGCTTACGGCGAATGACGTGGTTAAACTCGAGCCCTGGCTAAACAGCACCAGCAGGACTAAAAAGTGGGCTTTAACTGTGGATTTCACGGAAGGACTTTGACTGCTTGACCAAATGTGCGTGCCTCTTGCAACAGGAAACCGGAACCGGCTGTCCAGAGTCGGGACCCGGGGTTGACCGCTCGCCTGTGCATCCGTTGGGGACATCTCTGCGCTGCCGACCCGTCTCCGCTCATGATGGTCTCTTGCTGGCCTCACTATGGACTGGACTCTCACTATCATGTTAGATCCACTATGGACTGGATTTTCACAATATTATGCTAGACTCACTCGACATCCATTGCATCCGTTCTCCCCTAGAGGGTGGGGGTCACCCACATCTGCGGTCCTCTCCAAGGTTTCTCATAGTCATTCACATTGACATCACACTGGGTTGTGAGTTTTTCCTTGCCCTTCTGTGGGATCTGAACCGAGGATGTCGTTGTGGCTTGTGCAGCCCTTTGAGACACTTGTGATTCAGGGCTATATAAATAAACATTGATTGATTGATTGATATGGAAACGGGGTTTGTAGATTGCAACTGGACTCTTGGTTGTTTTCCAAGAAAATTGTCCTCTCATCCGAGTTTCCTACATTTTCAATACAACTCTTGTGTGGTTAGTACATCCTCTGGAGAACTAGCATCCTCTGCAGTTGATTTTGATATTTCTTTTTTCACATTTTGATAAGAAATTGCTGTTATGCAAAACACTAATGGTTCTCAAGACGATAGATCATAAATGCAAGTTGTTAGTACATAACCCTCAACTTACCGTCTGGGCGTCCTTTCATACGTCCGTCAGCTTGCCACTGTATATCTCCATCTGGGTATTGCTCGGGCATGTCAGACTCTCCAGGTCCTCCTCATGATAGGAATCTGTTTTGCACAGAGAATGCTCGCTTCGACTTAAAGCAAATTCCCCAGAAGACGTCTGCGGCTGTCCACAAGTCACGTGAACGTATTGCATGTTGTTGTCCTGGTCGTTCTCTCGGTGGTAGAAGTAGTTAAAGTTAGACACGATGACGGGCACTGGCAAAGCTATGGTGAGGACCCCGGCGATGGCGCACAAGGAGCCGACAAATTTACCCCCGATGGTAGAAGGGCACATGTCTCCGTATCCCACCGTCGTCATGGTGACCACCGCCCACCAGAAAGCGTCAGGGATGCTTTTGAACCCTGACTCCGGGTCTTCTGCTTCTGCGAAATACACCGAACTGGAGAAGAGAACCACCCCGATAATGAGAAAGAATATTAGGAGGCCCAGCTCCCTGAGGCTGGCTTGAAGGGTTTGCCCAAGGATCTGAAGGCCCTTGGAGTGTCGGGAGAGCTTAAAGATCCTAAAAACCCGGACCAAGCGTATGACCCTGAGGATGGCCAAGGAGGCAGCTTGTTGGCTGCTGCCTTGGTGCTCAGCAAGGTCCAAGCCTAGGGTGATGAAGTACGGAGCAATGGCCACCACGTCAATGATGTTCATGATGTTCTTGAAGAACGCTGCCTTGCTGGGACATGACAAGAACCTCATGGTGAACTCAAAGGAGAACCACACGATGCAGAGTGTCTCAACAATAAAGAAGGGATCTGTGAAGGGACTTTGCACTTTTCCGTGTTGGCTGCCGTTGGTGTGAGTTTCGTGCATCTGCACGGGGATGTCTCTAAACTCTGGTAATGTCTCCAAGCAAAAAATGATGATGGATATCAGGATGACCATCACGGACACAATGGCAATGATCCTTGCGGGTCCTGAACTTTCCGGATACTCAAACAGCAACCACAGTTGTCTCTGGAACTCGCTCTTGGGAAGAGGTCGGTCATCCTCCTTCGTGAGACCCTCATCCTCTCGAAAAAGTTCGATAGTCTCCTCATCGAACTCATAGAACTTGATTTCCTCCAGGAAAATATCCACAGGGACACTCACCGGTCTCCGAAGCCTCCCCCCGGACTGGTAGTAGTATAAGACAGCATCAAAGCTTGGCCTGTTCCTGTCAAAGAAGTACTCGTTCCTTAGAGGGTCAAAGAAGCGTATCCTTTTGCGTGGATCCCCCAAGAGTGTGTTCGGGAAACGGGAGAGGGTCTTCAACTGTGTCTCGAAACGCAGGCCGGAGATGTTGATGACCACCCTCTCGCTGCACTCCTGCTCCTCCAAGTCGGCGGCATCTTGCAACAAAGAGGGAATGACCACGGTCTCGTTGCGGTTCTCCTGGGACACCACAGTCATCTTTCACCCCTCCTGAGGGTCGGCACTCACCTCCTGGGAGCCGCCTGAGATTCATGCAAAAGTCGGCAAAGGTCCCCCCCAACAAAGTGGTGCTGTTGTTGATTTACACGGTCCTTTTTTGTCCGATTACAGCCTGCCAGTGTCAGACCTTGCATAAGCTACACCAGTGGGCAGGGATGGCTATCATATTCACACCATTTTAAACTCCACCGCCCTCCCCAAATTGGAAGACCAGATGACACTTGCAGCGGCTGTCCCTCTCGAACTTGACTTCTCCGAGACTTTCCAAATAAACACGGGGACTCCAAATGTGAACGTACAAAATGTTACGGTGGTTCTTGTTCAGTTCCCTGTGGGCTTTGAGGACCCTCTTGAGAAATGTGCTGCCTCCTGGTGCGAGTCCCTCATTCATGAAGTCATGGCGCTATTCTCGTCGCAAGGGGAACCTCCAGGACCCTGCCGGTGTCCCCTCACCGCTACCAAGAAACAAGATGAGCATTACGTTCTATTTAATGCGGGCCAAAATATGGTGTGAGACATGACCCTCGGCGGGCACCTCCCGCCAATGGAAAGTGCTGGCTCGACTGATACTCGAGAAGCAAGGAGTGGGAGACCGTGGTCTTCAGGAAGCGGCTGCCAAAATAACATATAGTGTTGGTAGCACTCAGAGGGCTCAGTCGTACCACGTGGAACATGGACGGGGGACCCCCATGATGACATGACCTGGCATTAGGGTCACCTTTAACAAACCAACAAATCCAGTCAGTCATGTCTTTGTCTGAAAATATACTAGGAAGAGAGAGTTCTATTTAAAGCCCAGTTTGTCCCCGCTCATCACCGTCATATGCTGCTAGATCTTACAGATCGTCACAATAATAGCACCTGGGTGTCTAAAAGTGTCTACACTCGCCTCGAGTCATCAAGCTATTTTCAGGTTGTTTTCTGTCCCTGATAGAACAAAAGGGGTTTTCAATTTCAACCGTCCAAATGTCGGTGTCAGGACACGGCGCCGCCTGACCGCTAATGTGCCACTTTGTAAAGTTCAGCAAACCAGTGTCTGGGTCAGGCGGGGGGGGCGGGGGGGGGGGGGGGGGGGGTCAGGCGTCGAGTGTCGCCAAGGAAACAAATCATAACAAACAAGCTGAGGAATGGACACGTGATTTATAATCCGCTACGGGTGGTGCAGGCTGGTGTTATATTGGGGACTTCATCACACTCTTTGTTGTCAGCTCCCTCTTTGCACTGCACGCTAACATATCGATACAACATGTCTGCTTTCTATGGATACTGTTCGAATGACGTATCAATGGAAGGATATTTTAATATTTGTGTGACTAATTTGCAGTGCATCATACGCACATGTCGTGTGAGCAAATGATTGGTTTGACTCAAAATAGGAGCAGAAGTTTCAATCATGTCCGGGCTAAGTGTTCTGTATGTAAAGTTATTTCTTGTGCTATGCTATGCTAATGAGCGCCAATGTAAAACAACCCATGTTTTTCAAATATGTGAAAAAAACTAAACATAGGACACAAGAGAAATCTAATCTTTTATTTTTTCAAGCATGTTTTCGTTATCAATGTAACAATGTTTGTTTCAATTAAATAACATGTAGTATTTTTTTATTGATCCCCATTATAATAAAATGATTATAATAATGCCTCCTTTGTTCGTTAGCTTGCTAAACAAAATACAGGGAAATGTCTTATGTGTGTGTACTACACAGTATATCATTCAAGTCAATGTTAAATATTCTGTCTTATATTTGTGTATAGTGTGTGTTTACTACACAGTATATCATTCAAGTCAATGTTAAATATACTGTCTTATATTTGTGTATAATGTGTGTATACTACACAGTGTATCATTCAAGTCAATGTTAAAAATACTGTCTTATATTTGTGTATAATGTGTGTATACTACACAGTATATCATTCAAGTCAATGTTAAATATACTGTCTTATTTGTGTATAATGTGTGTATACTACACAGTATATCATTCAAGTCAATGTTAAATATACTGTCTTATATTTGTGTATAATGTGTGTACTACACAGTATATCATTCAAGTCAATGTTAAATATACTGTGTTATATTTGTGTATAATGTGTGTTTGCTACACAGTACATCATTCAAGTCAATGTTAAAAATACTGTCTTATATTTGTGTATAATGTGTGTTTGCTACACAGTATATCATTCAAGTCAATGTTAAATATACTGTCTTATATTTGTGTATAATGTGTGTATACTACACAGTATATCATTCAAGTCAATGTTAAATATACTGTCTTATATTTGTGTATAATGTGTGTATACTACACAGTATATCATTCAAGTCAATGTTAAATATACTGTCTTATATTTGTGTACAATGTGTGTTTACTACACAGTATATCATTCAAGTCAATGTTAAATATACTGTCTTATATTTGTGTATAATGTGTGTTTGCTACACAGTATATCATTCAAGTCAATGTTAAATATACTGTCTTATATTTGTGTATAATGTGTGTACTACACAGTATATCATTCAAGTCAATGTTAAATATGCTGTCTTATATTTGTGTATAATGTGTGTTTGCTACACAGTATATCATTCAAGTCAATGTTAAAAATACTGTCTTATATTTGTGTATAATTTGTGTTTGCTACACAGTATATCATTCAAGTCAATGTTAAATATACTGTCTTATATTTGTGTATAATGTGTGTATACTACACAGTATATCATTCAAGTCAATGTTAAATATACTGTCTTATATTTGTGTATAATGTGTGTATACTACACAGTATATCATTCAAGTCAATGTTAAATATACTGTCTTATATTTGTGTATAATGTGTGTATACTACACAGTATATCATTCAAGTCAATGTTAAATATACTGTCTTATATTTGTGTACAATGTGTGTTTACTACACTGTATATCATTCAAGTCAAAGTTAAATATACTGTCTTATATTTGTGTATAATGTGTGTACTACACAGTATATCATTCAAGTCAATGTTAAATATACTGTCTTATATTAGTGTATAATGTGTGTGTACTACACAGTACATCATTCAAGTCAATGTTAAATATACTGTCTTATATTTGTGTATAATGTGTGTGTACTACACAGTATATCATTCAAGTCAATGTTAAATATACTGTCTTATATTAGTGTATAATGTGTGTGTACTACACAGTATATCATTCAAGTCAATGTTAAATATACTGTCTTATATTTGTGTATAATGTGTGTGTACTACACAGTATATCATTCAAGTCAATGTTAAATATACTGTCTTATATTTGTGTATAATGTGTGTGTACTACACAGTATATCATTCAAGTCAATGTTAAATATACTGTCTTATATTTGTGTATAATGTGTGTATACTACACAGTATATCATTCAAGTCAATGTTAAATATACTGTCTTATATTTGTGTACCATGTGTGTTTACTACACAGTATATCATTCAAGTCAATGTTAAATATACTGTCTTATATTTGTGTATAATGTGTGTTTGCCACACAGTATATCATTCAAGTCAATGTTAAAAATACTGTCTTATATTTGTGTATAATTTTTGTTTGCTACACAGTATATCATTCAAGTCAATGTTAAATATACTGTCTTATATTTGTGTATAATGTGTGTATACTACACAGTATATCATTCAAGTCAATGTTAAATATACTGTCTTATATTTGTGTACAATGTGTGTTTACTACACTGTATATCATTCAAGTCAATGTTAAATATACTGTCTTATATTTGTGTATAATGTGTGTGTACTACACAGTATATCATTCAAGTCAATGTTAAATATACTGTCTTATATTTGTGTATAATGTGTGTGTGCTACACAGTACATCATTCAAGTCAATGTTAAATATACTGTCTTATATTTGTGTATAATGTGTGTATACTACACAGTATATCATTCAAGTCAATGTTAAATATACTGTCTTATATTTGTGTATAATGTGTGTGTACTACACAGTATATCATTCAAGTCAATGTTAAATATACTGTCTTATATTAGTGTATAATGTGTGTATACTACACAGTATATCATTCAAGTCAATGTTAAACATACTGTCTTATATTAGTGTATAATGTGTGTATACTACACAGTATATCATTCAAGTCAATGTTAAATATACTGTCTTATATTTGTGTAAAATGTGTGTACTACACAGTATATCATTCAAGTCAATGTTAAATATACTGTCTTATATTTGTGTATAATGTGTGTATACTACACAGTATATCATTCAAGTCAATGTTAAATATACTGTCTTATATTTGTGTAATGTGTGTGTACTACACAGTATATCATTCAAGTCAATGTTAAATATACTGTCTTATATTTGTGTATAATGTGTGTATACTACACAGTATATCATTCAAGTCAATGTTTAATATACTGTCTTATATTTGTGTATAATGTGTGTACTACACAGTATATCATTCAAGTCAATGTTAAATATACTGTCTTATATTAGTGTATAATGTGTGTGTACTACACAGTATATCATTCAAGTCAATGTTTAATATACTGTCTTATATTTGTGTATAATGTGTGTTTGCTACACAGTATATCATTCAAGTCAATGTTAAATATACTGTCTTATATTTATGTATAATGTGTGTATACTACACAGTATATCATTCAAGTCAATGTTAAATATACTGTCTTATATTTGTGTATAATGTGTGTGTACTACACAGTATATCATTCAAGTCAATGTTAAATATACTGTCTTATATTAGTGTATAATGTGTGTATACTACACAGTATATCATTCAAGTCAATATTAAATATACTGTCTTATATTTGTGTATAATGTGTGTATACTACACAGTATATCATTCAAGTCAATGTTAAATATACTGTCTTATATTTGTGTATAATGTGTGTATACTACACAGTATATCATTCAAGTCAATGTTAAATATACTGTCTTATATTTGTGTATAATGTGTGTATACTACACAGTATATCATTCAAGTCAATGTTAAATATACTGTCTTATATTTGTGTATAATGTGTGTATACTACACAGTATATCATTCAAGTCAATGTTAAATATACTGTCTTATATTTGTGTATAATGTGTGTATACTACACAGTACATCATTCAAGTCAATGTTAAATATACTGTCTTATATTTGTGTATAATGTGTGTGTACTACACAGTATATCATTCAAGTCAATGTTAAATATACTGTCTTATATTTGTGTATAATGTGTGTGTACTACACAGTATATCATTCAAGTCAATGTTAAATATACTGTCTTATATTAGTGTATAATGTGTGTATACTACACAGTATATCATTCAAGTCAATGTTAAATATACTGTCTTATATTTGTGTATAATGTGTGTATACTACACAGTATATCATTCAAGTCAATGTTAAATATACTGTCTTATATTTGTGTATAATGTGTGTGTACTACACAGTATATCATTCAAGTCAATGTTAAATATACTGTCTTATATTTGTGTATAATGTGTGTGTACTACACAGTATATCATTCAAGTCAATGTTAAATGTACTGTCTTATATTAGTGTATAATGTGTGTGTACTACACAGTATATCATTCAAGTCAATGTTAAATGTACTGTCTTATATTAGTGTATAATGTGTGTATACTACACAGTATATCATTCAAGTCAATGTTAAATATACTGTCTTATATTTGTGTATAATGTGTGTGTACTACACAGTATATCATTCAAGTCAATGTTAAATATACTGTCTTATATTTTTGTATAATGTGTGTGTACTACACAGTATATCATTCAAGTCAATGTTAAATATACTGTCTTATATTTGTGTATAATGTGTGTGTACTACACAGTATATCATTCAAGTCAATGTTAAATATACTGTCTTATATTAGTGTATAATGTGTGTATACTACACAGTATATCATTCAAGTCCATGTTAAATATACTGTCTTATATTTGTGTATAATGTGTGTATACTACACAGTATATCATTCAAGTCCATGTTAAATATACTGTCTTATATTTGTGTATAATGTGTGTATACTACACAGTATATCATTCAAGTCCATGTTAAATATACTGTCTTATATTTGTGTATAATGTGTGTATACTACACAGTATATCATTCAAGTCAATGTTAAATATACTGTCTTATATTTGTGTATAATGTGTGTATACTACACAGTATATCATTCAAGTCAATGTTAAATATACTGTCTTATATTTGTGTATAATGTGTGTATACTACACAGTATATCATTCAAGTCAATGTTAAATATACTGTCTTATATTTGTGTATAATGTGTGTCTACTACACAGTATATCATTCAAGTCAATGTTAAATATACTGTCTTATATTTGTGTATAATGTGTGTATACTACACAGTATATCATTCAAGTCAATGTTAAATATACTGTCTTATATTTGTGTATAATGTGTGTATACTACACAGTATATCATTCAAGTCAATGTTAAATATACTGTCTTATATTTGTGTATAATGTGTGTATACTACACAGTATATCATTCAAGTCAATGTTAAATATACTGTCTTATATTTGTGTATAATGTGTGTATACTACACAGTATATCATTCAAGTCAATGTTAAATATACTGTCTTATATTTGTGTATAATGTGTGTATACTACACAGTATATCATTCAAGTCAATGTTAAATATACTGTCTTATATTTGTGTATAATGTGTGTATACTACACAGTATATCATTCAAGTCAATGTTAAATATACTGTCTTATATTTGTGTATAATGTGTGTATACTACACAGTATATCATTCAAGTCAATGTTAAATATACTGTCTTATATTTGTGTATAATGTGTGTATACTACACAGTATATCATTCAAGTCAATGTTAAATATACTGTCTTATATTTGTGTATAATGTGTGTATACTACACAGTATATCATTCAAGTCAATGTTAAATATACTGTCTTATATTTGTGTATAATGTGTGTATACTACACAGTATATCATTCAAGTCAATGTTAAATATACTGTCTTATATTTGTGTATAATGTGTGTATACTACACAGTATATCATTCAAGTCAATGTTAAATATACTGTCTTATATTTGTGTATAATGTGTGTATACTACACAGTATATCATTCAAGTCAATGTTAAATATACTGTCTTATATTTGTGTATAATGTGTGTATACTACACAGTATATCATTCAAGTCAATGTTAAATATACTGTCTTATATTTGTGTATAATGTGTGTATACTACACAGTATATCATTCAAGTCAATGTTAAATATACTGTCTTATATTTGTGTATAATGTGTGTATACTACACAGTATATCATTCAAGTCAATGTTAAATATACTGTCTTATATTTGTGTATAATGTGTGTATACTACACAGTATATCATTCAAGTCAATGTTTAACTTTAAAACTGCCATGGTGTTAAAAATAATATACATCAATGTGTGCTTTACTTTGTGCACATTCCGGAAACTTCCATAGGTTTGGAAATGTGGAGGCGCACATGTGGCGTGTGCTGACTTCATGTGGCGTGTGCTGACTTCTTGGGGCGTGTGCTGACTTCATATAAAGGGAAGTAGAAAGGTGTGTCCAACACATATAAAGGGAAGTAGAAAGGTGTGTCCAACACATATAAAGAGGAAGTAGAAAGGCGTGTCCAACACATATAAAGGGAAGTAGAAAGGCGTGTCCAACACATATAAAGAGGAAGTAGAAAGGCGTGTCCAACACATATAAAGGGATGTAGAAAGGTGTGTCCAACACATATAAAGGGAAGTAGAAAGGCGTGTCCAACACATATAAAGAGGAAGTAGAAAGGCGTGTCCAACACATATAAAGAGGAAGTAGAAAGGCGTGTCCAACACATATAAAGAGGAAGTAGAAAGGCGTGTCCAACACATATAAAGGGAAGTAGAAAGGCGTGTCCAACACATATAAAGAGGAAGTAGAAAGGCGTGTCCAACACATATAAAGAGGAAGTAGAAAGGCGTGTCCAACACATATAAAGGGAAGTAGAAAGGCGTGTCCAACACATATAAAGAGGAAGGTGTCACAACAATTATTGCAGTAGGAGGAACACAAGCAGACAATGGTTCCACATATTGACAAAACATCAAACAACCTTCAGGTATTTTCATGTAACTTACATTTAGTGATCAAGTGATTTATGTCAAGTGATGACATAAATCAATAACATTGCATCTAATAGACAATGTCTCTTTTGCACCCTTCCAGTTGACATCTATCAAAATGAGGGTGGTCCCAAAAAGGAGGGATTTTTCACATTGACTGTGTGTCGCTTTTAAAAGTGCTCCCCCGCTGGTCAACATATGAAATAACAAAGTGTGTGTAAGAAATTGAAATGCGCCCCCTTTGGCCAAAATTAATTAAAAAAAATAAAATAAATATGTATATAGAGACATACTGTAATAACTTGACGTAAATAATGAAGATTAAAAACCAATCACCAAATTAAAAAAAAAAAATGAACTAAAAGTATTTTTCTCACAAAGTGTCAACTTTTTCCTTATAAAACTGGGAACAATTTCTCATATTCTTTCTGCTTCTGCAATATTGCAATATTTTCTCGTAAAATTATTTTTTTATGTAAAACTATTACTTTTTAATGCAAAATGGTGACATTTGTCATATAAAATTCTGACTTTTATCACAATATTGCCAATATTTTTGTGGTGACAATGATGACATTTCTTGAGTAAAATTGTGACTTTTGTCATAATTTTGCCAAAATTCCGATTATTGTTATAATTTTGCCCGAATGTTAAAAGTTTTCTTATAAAATTGTGACTTTTGTCGAGTAAAATTACGACTCTTTTCATCAAATTGCCAAAATGTTGAGCTTTTCTTGTAAAATTGTGAAGTGAAGTGAATTAAACTTATATAGATCTTTTCTCTCGTGACTTAAAGAGCTTTACATAGTGAAACCCAATATCTAAGTTCCATTTTTAAATATACATATTCCTAATAAATAAGTCTTATAGCAAATATTCCTAATAAATGAGTCTTATAGCAAATATTCCTAATAAATGAGTCTTATAGTAAATATTCCTAATAAATGAGTCTTGTAGTTAATATTCCTAATAAATGAGTCTTATAGCAAATATTCCTAATAAATGAGTCTTATAGCAAATATTCCTATAAATGAGTCTTATAGTAAATATTCCTAATAAATGAGTCTTATAGCAAATATTCCTAATAAATGAGTCTTATGGCAAATATTCCTAATAAATGAGTCTTATAGTAAATATTCCTAATAAATGAGTCTTATGGCAAATATTCGTAATAAATGAGTCTTATAGCAAATATTCCTAATAAATGAGTCTTATAGCAAATATTCCTAATAAATGAGTCTTATAGTAAATAGTCCTAATTGAGTCTTTAACAAATATTCATAATAAATGAGTCTTATAGTAAATATTCCTAATATATGAGTCTTATAGTAAATATTCCTAATAAATGAGTCTTATAGCAAATATTCCTAATAAATGAGTCTTATAGCAGATATTCCTAATAAATGAGTCTTATAGCAAATATTCCTAATAAATGAGTCTTATAGTAAATATTCCTAATAAATGAGTCTTTAACAAATATTCATGATAAATTAGTCTTATAGCAAATAGTCCTAATAAATGAGTCTTATAGTAAATATTCCTAATAAATGAGTCTTTAACAAATATTCATAATAAATGAGTCTTATAGTAAATATTCCTAATGTATGAGTCTTATAGTAAATATTCCTAATAAATGAGTCTTATAGCAGATATTCCTAATAAATTAGTCTTATAGTAAACATTCCTAATAAATTAGTCTTATAGTAAATATTCCTAATTTATGAGTCTTATAGTAAATATTCCTAATAAATGAGTCTTATAGTAAATATTCCTAATAAATGAGTCTTATAGTAAATATTCCTAATAAATAAGTCTTATAACAAATATTCCTAATAAATGAGTCTTATAGCAAATATTCCTAATAAATTAGTCTTATGGCAAATATTCCTAATAAATGAGTCTTATAGTAAATATTCCTAATAAATGAGTATTACAGTAAATATTCCTAATAAATGAGTCTTATAGCAGATATTCCTAATAAATGAGTCTTATAGTAAACATTCCTAATATATAAGTCTTATAGTAAATATTCCTAATAAATGAGTTTTATAGTAAATAATCCCAATATATAAGTCTTATAGTAAATATTCCTAATAAATGAGTCTTATAGTAAACATTCCTAATAAATTAGTCTAATAGTAAATATTCCCAATATATAAGTCTTATAGTAAATATTCCTAATAAATGAGTCTTATAGTATATATTCTTAATAAATTAGTCTTTAACAAATATTCATAATAAATGAGTCTTATAGTAAATATTCCTAATACATGAGTCTTATAGTAAATATTCCTAAAAAATGAGTCTTATAGTAAACATTCCTAATAAATTAGTCTTATAGTAAATATTCCTAATATATGAGTCATAGTAAATATTCCTAATAAATGAGTCTTATAGCAAATATTCCTAATAAATAAGTCTTATAGTAAATATTCCTAATAAATGAGTCTTATAGCAAATATTCCTAATAAATGAGTCTTATAGTAAATATTCCTAATAAATGAGTCTTTAACAAATATTCATAATAAATGAGTCTCATAGTAAATAGTCCTAATAAATGAGTCTTATAGTAAATATTCCTAATAAATGAGTCTTATAGTAAATATTCCTAATAAATGAGTCTTTAACAAATATTCATAATGAATGAGTCTTATAGTAAATATTCCTAATAAATGAGTCTTATAGCAGTTATTCCTAATAAATTAGTCTTATAGTAAACATTCCTAATAAATTAGTCTTATCGTAAATATTCCTAATTTATGAGTCTTATAGTAAATATTCCTAATAAATGAGTCTTATAGCAAATATTCCTAATAAATTAGTCTTATAGTAAATATTCCTAATAAATGAGTCTTTAACAAATATTCATAATAAATGAGTCTTATAGTAAATATTCCTAATATATGAGTCTTATAGTAAATATTCCTAATAAATGAGTCTTATAGCAAATATTCCTAATAAATGAGTCTTATAGCAGATATTCCTAATAAATGAGTCTTATAGCAAATATTCCTAATAAATGAGTCTTATAGTAAATATTCCTGATAAATGAGTCTTTAACAAATATTCCTAATAAATGAGTCTTATAGTAAATAGTCCTAATAAATGAGTCTTATAGTAAATATTCCTAATAAATGAGTCTTTAACAAATATTCCTAATAAATGAGTCTTATAGTAAATATTCCTAATGTAAGAGTCTTATAGTAAATATTCCTAATAAATGAGTCTTATAGCAGATATTCCTAATAAATTAGTCTTATAGTAAACATTCCTAATAAATTAGTCTTATAGTAAATATTCCTAATTTATGAGTCTTATAGTAAATATTCCTAATAAATGAGTCTTATAGTAAATATTCCTAATATATGAGTCTTATAGTAAATATTCCTAATATATGAGTCTTATAGTAAATATTCCTGATAAATGAGTCTTATAGCAAATATTCCTAATAAATGAGTCTTATAGCAGATATTCCTAATAAATGAGTCTTATAGCAAATATTCCTAATAAATGAGTCTTATAGTAAATATTCCTAATAAATGAGTCTTTAACAAATATTCATAATAAATGAGTCTTTTGGTAAATAGTCCTAATAAATGAGTCTTATAGTAAATATTCCTAATAAATGAGTCTTATAGTAAATATTCCTAATGTATGAGTCTTATAGTAAATATTCCTAATAAATGAGTCTTATAGCAGATATTCCTAATAAATTAGTCTTATAGTAAACATTCCTAATAAATTAGTCTTATAGTAAATATTCCTAATTTATGAGTCTTATAGTAAATATTCCTAATAAATGAGTCTTATAGTAAATATTCCTAATATATGAGTCTTATAGTAAATATTCCTAATAAATGAGTCTTATAGCAGATATTCCTAATAAATGAGTCTTATAGCAGATATTCCTAATAAATGAGTCTTATAGCAAATATTCCTAATATATGAGTCTTATAGCAAATATTCCTAATAAATGAGTCTTATAGTAAATATTCCTAATAAATGAGTCTTATAGCAAATATTCCTAATAAATGAGTCTTATAGTAAATATTCCTAATAAATGAGTCTTATAGCAAATATTCCTAATAAATGAGTCTTATAGCAGATATTCCTAATAAATTAGTCTTATAGTAAACATTCCTAATAAATTAGTCTTATAGTAAATATTCCTAATTTATGAGTCTTATAGTAAATATTCCTAATAAATGAGTCTTATAGTAAATATTCCTAATATATGAGTCTTATAGTAAATATTCCCAATAAATGAGTCTTATAGCAGATATTTCTAATAAATGAGTCTTATAGCAGATATTCCTAATAAATGATTCTTATAGTAAATATTCCTAATATATGAGTCTTATAGCAAATATTCCTAATAAATGAGTCTTATAGCAAATATTCCTAATAAATGAGTCTTATAGTAAATATTCCTAATAAATGAGTCTTATAGCAGATATTCCTAATAAATAAGTCTTATAGCAAATATTCCTAATAAATGAGTCTTATAGCAAATATTCCTAATAAATGAGTTTTATAGTAAATATTCATAATAAATGAGTCTTATAGCAAATATTCCTAATAAATGAGTCTTATAGTAAATATTCCTAATAAATGAGTCTTATAGCAAATATTCCTAATATATGAGTCTTATAGCAAATATTCCTAATAAATGAGTCTTATAGTAAATATTCCTAATAAATGAGTCTTATAGCAAATATTCCTAATAAATGAGTCTTATAGTAAATATTCCTAATAAATGAGTCTTATAGCAAATATTCCTAATAAATGAGTCTTATAGCAGATATTCCTAATAAATTAGTCTTATAGTAAACATTCCTAATAAATTAGTCTTATAGTAAATATTCCTAATTTATGAGTCTTATAGTAAATATTCCTAATAAATGAGTCTTATAGTAAATATTCCTAATGTATGAGTCTTATAGTAAATATTCCCAATAAATGAGTCTTATAGCAGATATTCCTAATAAATGATTCTTATAGTAAATATTCCTAATATATGAGTCTTATAGCAAATATTCCTAATAAATGAGTCTTATAGCAAATATTCCTAATAAATGAGTCTTATAGTAAATATTCCTAATAAATGAGTCTTATAGCAGATATTCCTAATAAATAAGTCTCATAGCAAATATTCCTAATAAATGAGTCTTATAGCAAATATTCCTAATAAATGAGTCTTATAGTAAATATTCATAATAAATGAGTCTTATAGCAAATATTCCTAATAAATGAGTCTTATAGTAAATATTCCTAATAAATGAGTCTTATAGTAAATATTCCTAATAAATGAGTCTTATAGTAAATATTCATAATAAATGAGTCTTATAGCAAATATTCTGTGGTGCTAATAGTTTCATATTTTAGGAATCATTTGGTTACTTTTAGGAAACAACAAATATTGGTGATCCATTCAACAATCTTGCAGTTATTGTAATATTTAGTGACATAGGTTGGATTTTTGTTAGCTACAAAGGATAAATATTCACCGTGTTGTACATGAACATCATCTTTATCTGCGTGGTGTGTAGGATGTAATAAACACGCCCGACACCAGGGGGCGCTGCTCGGCTGCACTTGACTCGTGTTAATGCATCTGATCATACAGGAAATACAAATGTACTCAAGCTTTTTCTGCAAACTGTCGAACCTTACACAAATATAATAATACACAAATATAATAATACAGAGCTCCTACACAAATATAATAATACACAAATATAATAATACAGAACCCCTACACAAATATAATAATACACAAATATAATAATACAGAACCCCTACACAAATATAATAATACAGAACCTCTACACAAATATAATAATACACAAATATAATAATACAGAACCCCTACACAAATATAATAATACAGAACCCCTACACAAATATAATAATACACAAATATAATAATACAGAACCCCTACACAAATATAATAATACAGAACCCCTACACAAATATAATAATACACAAATATAATAATACAGAACCCCTACACAAATATAATACAGAACCCCTACACAAATATAATAATACAGAACCTCTACACAAATATAATAATACAGAACCCCTACACAAATATAATAATACACAAATATAATAATACAGAACCCCTACACAAATATAATAATACAGAACCTCTACACAAATATAATAATACAGAACCCCTACACAAATATAATAATACAGAACCTCTACACAAATATAATAATACAGAACCCTTACACAAATATAATAATACAGAACCCCTACACAAATATAATAATACAGAACCTCTACTTAAATATAATAATACAGAACCTCTACACAAATATAAGAATACAGAACCCCTACACAAATATAAGAATACAGAACCCCTACACAAATATAATAATACGGAACCCCTACACAAATATAATAATACAGAGGCCCTACACAAATATAATAATACAGAACCGCTACACAAATATAATAATACAGAGCCCCTACACAAATATAATAATACAGAACCCCTACACAAATATAATAATACACAAATATAATAATACAGAACCCCTACACAAATATAATAATACAGAACCCCTACACAAATATAATAATACACAAATATAATAATACAGAACCCCTACACAAATATAATAATATAGAACCCCTACACAAATATAATAATACAGAACCTCTACACAAATATAATAATACAGAACCCCTACACAAATATATGAATACAGAACCCCTACACAAATATAATAATGCAGAACCCCTACACAAATATAATAATACAGAACCTCTACACAAATATAATAATACAGAACCCTTACACAAATATAGTAATATAGAACCCCTACACAAATATAGTAATACAGAACCCCTACACAAATATAATAATACAGAACCTCTACACAAATATAATAATACAGAACCGCTACACAAATATAATAATACAGAACCGCTACACAAATATAATAATACAGAACCCCTACACAAATATAATAATACAGAGCCCCTACACAAATATAATAATACAGAACCACTACACAAATATAATAATACAGAGCCCCTACACAAATATAATAATACAGAACCTCTACACAAATATAATAATACAGAACCCCTACACAAATATAATACAGAACCCCTACACAAATATAATAATGCAGAACCCTACACAAATATAATAATGCAGAACCCTTACACAAATATAATAGTACAGAACCTCTACACAAATATAGTAATACAGAACCCCTACACAAATATAATAATACAGAACCTCTACACAAATATAAGAATACAGAACCGCTACACAAATATAATAATACAGAACCCCTACACAAATATAATAATACAGAACCCCTACACAAATATAATAATAATACAGAGCAAGAAATAGTCAACTTAAGTTCCTAATGAGACAATAAATACACTTTTCTGTCCTTCCTCTCACGTTGAGAGTGTGGACAAAAGGGAAGTAGAAAGGCGTGTCCAACACATATAAAGAGGAATTAGAAAGGCGCGTCCAACACATATAAAGGGAAGTAGAAAGGCGTGTCCAACACATATAAAGGGAAGTAGAAAGGCGTGTCCAACACATATAAAGGGAAGTAGAAAGGCATGTCCAACACATATAAAGGGAAGTAGAAAGGCGTGTCCAACACATATAAAGGGAAGTAGAAAGGCGTGTCCAACACATACAAAGGGAAGTAGAAAGGCGTGTCCAACACATATAAAGGGAAGTAGAAAGGCATGTCCAACACATATAAAGGGAAGTAGAAAGGCATGTCCAACACATATAAAGGGAAGTAGAAAGGCGTGTCCAACACATATAAAGAGGAAGTAGAAAGGCGTGTCCAACACATATAAAGGGAAGTAGAAAGGCGTGTCCAACACATATAAAGGGAAGTAGAAAGGCGTGTCCAACACATATAAAGGGAAGTAGAAAGGCGTGTCCAACACATATAAAGAGGAAGTAGAAAGGCGTGTCCAACACATATAAAGGGATGTAGAAAGGTGTGTCCAACACATATAAAGGGAAGTAGAAAGGCGTGTCCAACACATATAAAGAGGAAGTAGAAAGGCGTGTCCAACACATATAAAGGGAAGTAGAAAGGCGTGTCCAACACATATAAAGAGGAAGTAGGAAGGCGTGTCCAACACATATAAAGAGGAAGTAGAAAGGCGTGTCCAACACATATAAAGGGAAGTAGAAAGGCGTGTCCAACACATATAAAGAGGAAGTAGAAAGGCGTGTCCAACACATATAAAGAGGAAGTAGAAAGGCGTGTCCAACACATATAAAGGGAAGTAGAAAGGCGTGTCCAACACATATAAAGAGGAAGGTGTCACAACAATTATTGCAGTAGGAGGAACACAAGCAGACAATGGTTCCACATATTGACAAAACATCAAACAACCTTCAGGTATTTTCATGTAACTTACACATTTAGTGTAATTATAACAATAATACATCATTTTATTTACATGACATTACATCTGTAAATGGCTACCACTTTTGTTGCCACTCATTCAGGAGATTTTGGACAAATAATGTCAGAATGTCTTCAAGCATGCACAGTTCAGTGTACATTGATATTCATATAAAGCCACCAATGACATGTTCTTGTATGAAATGTACATTGATATTCATATAAAGGTACCAGTGACATGTTGTTGTATGAAATGGGGCAGAACCGTTATTTGATTTGATTGTGTCATAGCAAAGCTAAATAGAATTGACTTCTGATAGTTTCAGAAGGTAAGGTGTTTTGTTTCAAGGAAAACCTCCTCTGTAACTGCTGAGAGTGCTGTGAGAATGACAGAGTTTGAAGTGTTCTCTTTTAATCCATACACACCGTCGTCATGTTCAAAGCAGCTAGTATTTCCCATGTAGTGTGTCGTCTCGTGACCTCCTTGCTTTTATCTTATGTCCGCTAGCATTGGCGTTGTTAGGCCTATTTTAGGGGGGCTCAAGCCCCCCTAAAATGTTCTTAAGCCCCCCTAAAAAATTTGGTGTTAAAAAAAAACTTTATTTATTTATTTATTTATTTTTTTACAAATACATGCCGACATATTCATTATAAAGTGGCCCGAATATGAGTTTAAATAAATAATCATATAACCTGTCATTATTCACTCAGTTTCCCCTCACTTCATAGTGTAAGGTAGAGAGCCCCTTTAGTGCGTCGCTATCTAATCCATTCCACTTGTTCATATAGAAAATGCCCACATCGCTCAAAATCCAGTCTGCATTTTCTCTGCGACCTTGCTTGCGGTCCTGCAGGTGTACGAAGTACATTAGCACACAGCACTGCACAACAAGAACCTTGTGTCTGCAATTGTAAATAATTTAGTTTTTAAGTTTTGTGTTTCTTGTAGAATCTATATAAAGTAATATACATTATTCAATTGTTAAAATAATGAAAACAACATCATTAAATATATTTGTTTTATTGTATTGTTACATTAATAGCTGTTGTATTATTATAGGATGGCTTGTTAAACATTTCATAGGATTTTCAGAGGGAGGAAAAACCAAGACATTTAATACAAAATGTAAAATGAATAAATAAAGAAAAAGAAAAAAAATGGTTAAAAACCATCATCCCGGGGAGCATTTAATTTCGTCCCGTGCATTTTTTTTACCGTCCCCGGGACGACGGGACTACGTTAATCTCAAGCTCTGGAAGTTACATTTTATTGTTTGCATTATTTGTTTCAGCATTGCACTTTGAAGACGGTCCCTCAGCTCTTTGGCTCTTTTTCAGATCAGCAGACGGACTCTAAGTCTTTCGTATTTACAGTATATATAAAAGTTTCTCATTTCTATTCAGACTTCCAAATATATTTAATTTCCTTAACGGCTTGCCATAATATATTTATTTAAATATATTATATACAAGCCAAATTATCCCGATCCAGATATTACTTTAATTCAAGTAATTAAGTAATATTTCCAGGGCTTGAATTTACAACCATTTTAGTCAAATATGTGCCCAAAATGTAATCTGTGCAACTTCAAAATATTTGTGAACAAACAATGATTGTATTGTGAGCTAAAGTGGTGGCATTAGCCTCTATGTTGTGAAGTAATAACATAGAGGCTAATGCCATGACTTTCATTGTGTTTCAGTGTATCGTGAAGGATCATGCAAGTCATTGTTTCTTGTTGATGTGTAAACAAAATGTCACTGTGCTAACCTATGTTTGTTGTTGTACTCAACACACATTGAAAATAAACCCACTGAAATAATAATAATAACAATGATTAATTTCTAAGTCTCTGTTAGCCGTTTGTGAAGTTTTGTGCTTGTGCGCTACGTTCGCTCGCATCCTGTGCATCTCCTGGGGGCTAAGCCCCCCCCCCCCCCCCCCTGTCCTTAAAAGCTAGTGACACCCCTGTCCGCTAATGAACTCTGTGTTTTGTCTAAAGGGCTCCTGTTTGTGGGCTCACAGAGCTGTTTTGGCCAGTTCCTTATCTGTTTTGGAGAAGCAGCTGTGCTCCTTTCTGGGCGAGAGGGGCTGTTTTCGCTCTATAAAAGCTGACTCTTTTTGTTTGGATTGAGACCTCTTCTTGCTGTAAGGGCTGGTCTCCTAAAGCTTTAGTAAAACTTGGTATTGCAGCATTCTGTCTCGGGAACCTTTTTACTCAACATTTGTCATCCAAAAGAACTTTGGATTGACCCAAGTGTTGTATTCCCTGTGAGGAAGACAGGTCGTGCGCAACAGTACCCAGACCTAAACCTTTATTATTTCATTTATATAGGGTTCAACTACCAATATGTACCTTTCAGAATAAAGTAGTTTTGTACTTGATAGCCATATCTAGACTACTGGGGAGAACATCCAGAAGCTGCAATACATCCAGAATAGTGCTGCTAGGATCCTGATCAGAGTGTGGAAATATGACCATATCACACCAACTCTCAAATCCCTTCACTGGCTTCCTGTTCCACTCAGGATTGAATACAAAGTCTCCCTACTAACCCACCAGTGCCTCCATGGAAATGCCCCCCTCTACCTCAAAGAACTACTCACCCCCAAATCCTCCACACCACACCTCCGCTCCGGACAGGCTAACCTCAGAGGACAAAGCTGCGAACAATGGGAGACCGGGCTTTCTGCTCCGCCGCTCCCAGTCTGTGGAACGCTCTCCCTGACCACCTGAGGGCACCACAGACTGTTGATGCTTTTAAAAAAGGCTTAAAACCCCCTTTTTTTTTTTTTTTTTAAAAAGCCTTTTTTTAGATATATGCATATTAGGGCTGCAACTAACGATTAATTTGATAATCGATTAATCTGTCGATTATTACTTCGATTAATCGATTAATAATCGGATAAAAGAGACTAACTACATTTCTATCCTATCCAGTATTTTATTGGGGAAAAAAACAGCATACTGGCACCATACTTATTTTGATTATTGTTTCTCAGCTGTTTGTACATGTTGCAGTTTATAAATAAAGGTTTATTTAAAAAAAAAAAATGCATAGCATAGAGCCAACGAATCGATGACTAAATTAATCGGCAACTATTTTATTAATCGATTTTAATCGATTTAATCGATTAGTTGTTGCAGCCCTAATGCATACTAGTTCTAGCTATTTGGCTGTTCTAGTTTTTATTTTTAATATTTTTCATTATCTTTTTATTTTAATTTTTTTAATACACTGTAGCACTTTGAGGTTGCTTACTCTATGTAAAGTGATTTTTTACAAATAAAATCTATTATTATTATTAGGGATGTCCGATAATGGCTTTTTGCCGATATCCGATATTCCGATATTGTCCAACTCTTTAATTACTGATACTGATATCAACCGATATATGCAGTCGTGGAATCAACACATTATTATGCCTAATTTGGACAACCATGTATGGTGAAGATAAGGTACTTTTTAAAAAAATTATTAAAATAAGATAAATAATTTAAAAACATTTTCTTGAATAAAAAAGAAAGTAAAACAATATAAAAACAGTTACATAGAAACTAGTAATTAATGAAAATGAGTCAAATGAAGTGTTAAAGGTTAGTACTATTAGTGGAGCAGCAGCACGCACAATCATGTGTGCTTACGGACTGTATCCCTTGCAGACTGTATTGATATATATTGATATATAATGTAGGAAGCAGAATATTAATAACAAAGAAACAACCCTTTTGTGTGAATGAGTGTAAATGGGGGAGGGAGGTTTTTTGGCTTGGTGTACTAATTGTAAGTGTATCTTGTGTTTTTTATGTTGATTTAATTTAAAAAAAAAAAAAAAAAAAAAAAACGATACCGATAAAAAAAACAAAACGATACCGATAATTTCCGATATTACATTTTAACGCATATATCGGCCGATAATATCGGCAGGCCGATATTATCGGACATCTGTAATCATTATATATCCAAAATAAGCGCTGAAAAGGCGTGGACAAAAAGGCTATGCGTAGCAAGAAAAGCATCGATGTTTCCCGGCGCCCCCTAGCTGTCGGGATGAGCGCGGTGCGACTTCAAAGCCAGCTGGCGAGCGGCGTCACAGAAGGGGTGTGTGGATGACGTGGAGAAGAAGCAAAAACAAGCGAGGTTAACACAGAGCTTCTGAACAAGCGCGGCCTTGTGCGTGCCAGAGTCAACACCGCGCGGCTGCCCTCCAAAAGAAAAATAATCCCAAAGCGGAAAAGCTGCACTTACTTCAGATGATTCTTGCAATTATTTGCACAGGCCCCAATGTTTGGAGGATTCTTCAGCAGCTGCCAAGTGAAGGAAGCTGTCAGGATGAAGAGCAAAGTGAGGAAAGGAGCACAAGTCGGTGCGTAAGATAACAAATAGCAGAAAGATAATATGACAGTTTTTTGTTTAACGCTGTTAAAAAATGTGTCATCTTTGCTCTTTTCCTGTAAGAACTAAGAAGCTTTCATTGTGGATGAATTACACTCGGACTTGTTTTTCAAACGCAAAAGTAGTTTGGGTAGAGATGTCCGATAATATCGGTCTGCCGATATTATCGGCCGATAAATGCGTTAAAATGTAATATCGGGAATTATCGGTATCGTTTTTTTTATTATCAGTATCGGTTTTTTAATTTTTTTAAATTTTTTGTATTAAATCCACATAAAAAACACAAGATACACTTACAATTAGTGCACCAAGCCAAAAACCCTCCCTCCCCCATTTACACTCATTCACACAAAAGTGTTGTTTCTTTCTGTTATTAATATTCTGCTTCCTACATTATATATCAATATATATCAATACAGTCTGCAAGGGATACAGTCCGTAAGCACACATGATTGTGTGTGCTGCTGCTCCACTAATAGTACTAACCTTTAACACTTCATTTTACAAATTGTCATTAATTACTAGTTTCTATGTAACTGTTTTTATATTGTTTTACTTTCTTTTTTATTCAAGAAAATGTTTTTAAATTATTTATCTTATTTTAATAATTTTTTAAAAAAGTACCTTATCTTCACCATACATGGTTGTCCAAAGTAGGCATAATAATGTGTTAATTCCACGACTGTATATATCGGTTGATGTCGGTATCGGTTGATATCGGTATCGGTAATTAAAGAGTTGGACAATATCGGCATATCGGATATCGGCAAAAAGCCATTATCGGACATCCCTAATTTTGGGTAATGCGTTGAATTAAATACTGTAATTTTGAATGTAAAATGTAAAATTCAAGTTTATTCACAATACCATTACACTAGGGGTGTAACGGTACACACAAATTTTGGTTCGGTACGTACCTCGGTTTAGAGGTCACGGTACGGTTCATTTTCGGTACAGTAAGAAAACAACAAAATATACATTTTTTGGTTATTTATTTACCAAATGTGTACATATACACACAGGGTCCATTGCCAGGGTTCATGTGGTCAACATATATACAATAAAAACTAAATAAGATAAGGCTCAGAATGGTTTCTTAACAAAACCTTTCTACATATAAAGGGCTTTTTTTGATTGATTGATTGAGACTTTTATTAGTAGATTGCACAGTACAGTACATATTCCGTACAATTGACCACTAAATGGTAACACCAGGTGAGCACGGGTGTTGATGAGCAGATGAGGGCTGGCGTAGGTGGATAGCTAATGTTTTTATCATAGCTCTGTGAGGTCCGGTTGCTAAGTTAGCTTCAATGGCGTCGTTAGCAACAGCATTGTTAAGCTTCGCCAGGTTGGAAAGCATTAACCGTGTAGTTACATGTCCATGGTTTAATAGTATTGTTGATCTTCTGTCTATCCTTCCAGTCAGGGGCTTATTTCGTCTGTTTCTATATGCAGTTAAGCCCGATGCTATCACGTTAGCTCCGTAGCTAAAGTGTTTCGCCGATGTATTGTCGTGGAGATATAAGTCACTCTGAATGTCCATTTCGCGTTCTCGACTCTCATTTTCAAGAGGATATAGTATCCCAGGTGGTTTAAAATACAAATCCGTGATCCACAATAGAAAAAGGAGAGAGTGTGGAATCCAATGAGCCAGCTTGTACCTAAGTTACGGTCAGAGCGAAAAAAAGATGCGTCCTGCACTGCACTCTAGTCCTTCACTCTCACGTTCCTCATCCACGAATCTTTCATCCTGGCTCAAATTAATGGGGTAATCGTCGCTTTCTCGGTCCGAATCTCTCTCGCTGCTGGTGTAAACAATGGGGAAATGTGAGGAGCCTTTCAACCTGTGACGTCACGCTACTTCCGGTACAGGCAAGGCTTTTTTTTATCAGCGACCAAAAGTTGCGAACTTTATGGTCGATGTTCTCTACTAAATCCTTTCAGCAAAAATATGGCAATATCGCGAAATGATCAAGTATGACACATAGAATGGATCTGCTATCCCCGTTTAAATAAAAAAAAAATCATTTCAGTAGGCCTTTAATGGAAAGGCAACAAGTTTCCTTGCCGCTCAGGCAAATCATATTGTCTAAAAATGCATTTTTCCATGGATAACATGACATCATCGCGCCAAGTGCGTGCTCTTTCAGTCAATTAGTGTGCATATATACAGCCCGGCCCCCAGCCAACATATTTTTAATTGTAATTTTGAGGAATTGATCTGAATGTGCATGAACTATTTCTGTTCAAAATTGTTTGAAATGTCACGTTAAATGTTTAAATAATAACTGTCGTCAAGACTTGGTTCTCGGGTTTTGTTTCTCCAGAAGGCAACGGAAAATTGGCGCGGGCAAGGCGTGAATTTAAATACATTATTTATTGTAACACTAATAAACTACAAAAAAGGGAAGCAAACAAAAGGCGCGCACATAAGGCGGAAATACAAAACTTGGGTATAAACACAAAACTTGCGCAAAGGCAGAAACTATGAACAATAAAACAAAAACACAAACTGTGGCATTAATAAACAAAAACTTACTTGGCAAAGAACTGTGAACATGGGATGAAAAAGTGCGAGGTCGCCAGGACCAACAGAAACAGACAGATTTAAATAGTGACATGATCAGTGAAAACAGGTGCGTGACAGGACAGGTGAAAACTAATGAGTTGCTATGGAAACGAACAAACAAGGAAGTGCAACCAGGAACTAAAAAGAGTCCAAAAAACAAACACATGGCCAAAACAAAAACATGAACAGACATGACAACTGTCAGTTTACTGTACTGTGCCAACTGTACTACTATATGAGTACATATTTTCTATTGTTTCATTGGAAATAAAACAGCAAAGTCCATTTGGCTGTCATCTGTTTTAATTATGAGACACAATTGTGTCAAAGTCATGATTTTTTGTTCATGCTTGAAGTAAGAAATGATGACTTTAAAAAAGTAGTTTTCTACTTGTGAGTGTTGATGACACAACACTTGATATTCTAGTTTCAAGCATGTTTTACTCAATATAGCTCATCAAATCTCAGCAACAAGCTGTAATATCTTACTGACATCATTTAGGACCAAAACCCTTCAAACAAGTAAAACACTCTAACATCAAATCTGCTTAGTGAGAAGAAAATAAGCAAATATCACCCTTATTTGAGATATTTCATCTTACTTAGATGTCACTTTTTGCAGTGTAGTCTAGTCTGATAAGTCCATTTAAAATAGAACATGACTAAAACAAGCCTTAGATTGTGTTCACAATAAATCTTGAAAAGGTCAAATGAGTGCCAAAGCCTTAATTTATAGGGCGTTTCATATCAAAGTGAGCCGATCTAGTATTTCCAAAACGAAGCATTTGGCGGGGAGTTAGCGTGTCTTCATGGACTGCTTGTATTTGCAGCTTTCAACGCCACGCTGTAACCCAATCCAGACAAGAAGCCACCGCCTCTGAGGGAGTCCTATAAATAAACGGGCCACACTTGGCGACACGGCCCGTGGAATGATTAGCTCATGGCAGCACACCCTCTGATCCCGGGCCGCGTGTGTAGCCGCAACTATTTTTCTCCCGCTCGCTTCCAGGAGTGTGTGAAGAATGTGTGGTCTCGCAGGAATCCCCAAACTCCCAACTTTATCTTGTAACGCACCATTTGCTAATGGATGCCGCTTGTTAGCTTGAGGTGGCACTCCAGCTACACTATGTTGCCAAAAGTATTTGGCCAGCCATCCAAATGATGAGAATCAGGTGTCCTAATCACTTGGCCCGGTGTATCAAATCAAGCACTTAGGCATGGAGACTGTTTCTACAAACATGTGTGAAAGAATGGGCCGCTCTCAGTGATTTCCAGCGTGGAACTGTCACAGGATGCCACCTGTGCAACAAATCTAGTCGTGAAATGTCCTCGCTCCTAAATATTCCAAAGTCAACTTTATTATAAGAAAAGTGAAGAGTTTGGGAACAACAGCAACTCAGCCAGCAAGTGGTAGGCCAGGTAAACTGACAGAGAGGTCAGCATAGTGCAGGGGTCGGCAACCCAAAATGTTGAAAGAGCCATATTGGACCAAAAATACAAAAACAAATCTGTCTGGAGCCGCAAAAAATTAAAAGCCATATTACATGTGTCATGAGATATAAATGTAATTAAGAGGACTTAAAGGAAACTAAATGACCTCAAATATAGCTACAAATGAGGCATAATGATGCAATATGTACACATCGCTAGCCTAAATAGCATGTTAGCATCGATTAGCTTGCAGTCATGCAGTGACCAAATATGTCTGATTAGCACTCCACACAAGTCAATAACATCAACAAAACTCACCTTTGTGCACTCATGCACAACGTTAAAAGTGTGGTGGACAAAATGAGACAGAAAAAGTGGCATAAAACACGTCCTAGAAAGTCGGAGAAAGTTATACATGTAAACAAACTATACGGTGAGTTCAAGGACCGCCAAAATAAGTAGGACAAAACGGCGCTCGCCAAATACTCGAATCAGTGAAGCATGTTTAATATAAACAGTGTGATTTATAACAATTAGCGAGGTTTGTGTCATGTTTGTCCTCCTACAGAAAACATTCTAAAACAAAAAAATATATTTTTTTCCCCTCATCTTTTTCCATTCTTCATACATTTTTGAAAAATTTCCAGAGAGCCACTAGGGCGGCGCTAAAGAGCCGCATGCGGCTCTAGAGCCGCGGGTTGCCGACCCCCGGCATAGTGCAAAGACTTTCTGCACAGCTCCAAACTTCATGTCACCTTCCAATTAGCCCACGTACAGTACGCAGAGAGCTTCATGGAATGGGTTTCCATGGCCGGGCGGCTGCATCTAAGCCATACATCACCAAGTCCAATACAAAGCGTGGGATGCAGTGGTGTAAAGGACATCACCACTGGACTCTAGAGCAGTGGAGACACCTTCTCTGGACTGATGAATCACACTTTTCCATCTGGCAATCTGGTGGACCAGTCTGGGTTTGGAGGTTGCCAGGTGAACGCTACATTTCGGGCTGCATTGTGCCGAGTGTGAAATTTGGTGGAGGAGGAATTATGGTGTGGGGTTGTTTTTCAGGAGTTGAGCTGGGCCCCTTAGTTCCAGTGAAAGGAACTTTGAATGCTCCAGGATACCAGCTTTAACTCTTCTGGGAAGGCTGTCCACAAGGTTGCGGAGTGTGTTTATAGCAATGTTCCACCATTCTTCCAAAAGCGCATTGGTGAGGTCACACACTGATGTTGGTGGAGAAGGCCTGGCTCTCAGCCTCCGTTCTAATTCATACCAAAGGTGTTCTATCGGGTTCAGGTCAGGACTCTGTGCAGGCCAGTCAAGTTCATCCACACCAGACTCTGTCATCCATGTCTTTATGGACCTTGCTTTGTAACCTGGTGCACAGTCATGTTGGAAGAGGAAGGGGCCCGCTCCAGAGGTTGGGCTTGGCCCCTTAGTTCCAGTGAAAGGAACTTTGAATGCTCCAGGATACCAAAACATTTTGGACAATTCCATGCTCCCAACCTTGTGGGACCAGTTTGGAGCGGGCCCCTTCCTCTTCCAACATGACTGTGCACCAGTGCACCAAGCAAGGTCCATACGGCCTACGGATCACGATTGAAGCCAACAAGCAAACCGTCAACTTCCTCGACGTCACTTTCAACCTGAGAAATAAGAGCTACCAACCATTCACGAAACCCAACACAACACTCCAATACGTGCACCATGACAGCAACCACCCACCCACCCACCACCACGAAAAGAATACCTACCGGAATTAATAAAAGACTATCGATGCTGTCATCTAGCAAAGCTGAATTCGACAAAGCAACCCCCCCCGTACCAAAAAGCACTTGATGAAAGCGGATACAACTTCACCCTCACCTACGAACCCACGCCAGGAAACCAACCAAAGAAGAGCAGAAAACGAAACAACATTATCTGGTACAACCCCCCCATACAGTAAAAACCATACTTGCCAACCCTCCCGTTTTTACCGGGAGACTCCCGGTATTCAGCGCCTCTCCCGATATCCTCCCGGCAGAAATTTTCTCCCGACAAACTCCCGGTATTCAGCCGGAGCTGGAGGCCACGCCCCCTCCAGCTCAATGCGGACCTGAGTGGGGAAAGCCTGTTCTCACGTCCGCTTTCCCACAATATAAACAGCGTGCCTGCCCAATGACGTCATAACTGTAGAATGATCGAGGGCGAGTTCTTGGTTTCTTATGTGGGTTTATTGTTAGGCAGTTTCATTAAAGTCCTCCCAGTGCGGTAACAACACACAACAACAGCAGTCACGTTTAGTCTACCCGTAAAGCAGTTTGTCTGCCGTAAACAGCAATGTTGTGACACTCTTAAACAGGACAATACTGCCATCTACTGGATAGCCTCCAGAACACTGAAATTCAAGTATTTATTTTATTTATATGTATAATAAAAAATATATATATATATGTATATATATATATATATATATATATATATATATATATATATATATATATATATATATATATATATATATATATATATATATATAGCTAGAATTCACTGAAAGTCAAGTATTTCATACATATATACACACACATATATATATGTTTATGAAATACTTGAGTTGGTGAATTCTAGCTTAAATATATTCCCCTCTTAACCACGCCCCCAACCACGCCCCCCGCCCCACCCCCGACAACGCCCCCAACCCACCCCCCGGTATCGGAGGTCTCAAGGTTGGCAAGTATGGTAAAAACGTCTCAACTAATATCGGCCACAAATTCCTCACCCTGATCGACAAACACTTCCCCAAAGGCAACACCCTAAGAAAAGTATTCAACAAGAACAACATTAAATTGAGCTACAGCTGCATGAACAACATGCGACAAATCATTTCAAACCACAATAAAGCAATTGAAAAGGAGCCGTCCACCACCAGGCAGAACGACTCCAAAACCGACAAAGGCTGTAACTGCCGCAAGAAACCTGATTGCCCTCTCAACGGGGGGTGCTTACAACCATCAGTCGTTTACCAAGCAAAGGTAACACGCAAGGACATTAACACATCCGACACATACGTAGGATTAACTGAGGGAGAATTCAAAACCAGATGGAACAATCACAAAGCCTCTTTCAGATGCAAAAGCCTGCGGAACACTACAGAACTCAGCAAACACATTTGGAATCTCAAAGACAATAATGTTGAATACTCAATAACATGGCAAATTCTTGCATCCAGCACACCTTACAACAGTGGTAATAAAAGATGCAACCTATGCTTAAAAGAGAAACTGTTTATTATATACCGCCCAGACCTGTCATCCCTCAACAAGCGCAGCGAAATTATATCAGCATGCCGTCACAGAAGGAAACACCTCCTAGGTAACACATGAGCCAATCACCACGCCCCCACGCCTGCCCGCTCTGTGCCCTATATAAACCATGGTGTGTGAATGCTTCTATTAAAAATCTCCTAATGATTGAGGGAAACCCCTCATGAAACAGGCCTGTAGAGATGAAATAGTCTTGTGATTTTTCCCACACATACATATATACGTTCATGAAGTATTATTTCATGTTTTGTTTGTACACAGCTAGCCAGACAGTGTATGTAGTGTAGTGTACAGTTATGTGCAGCATGTATCATGATCAATAGTATCGTGACTCACTCCACTACATTTGGTCCAGCAGGCCGAGGATGTTTCCCGTTGATTTGGGTAAGCACTCCATTAATTCGACATAGTCTGAGATTTGCAGCGTGACCATGTCACACTCCCTCGGCTTCTGTCTGCTCCAACGTTTCAGCCTCTTCTTCTCGCTCACTTCTGTAAGCAGCAGGTCATCCTCCGTATACTCAGCTTCAAAAAGGTAAGGTTGTGAATCTTCATTTGTCCAAAAACAGTCTTCTTCGTTGTCAGTTACCAAGTCTGTCATGATTAGAAAACACTCTTGTGTGTTGTTTGTGGAAGTAGGAACACATTTGTTGTAGGAAGTCGGAAATGCGCTGCTATGGAAACAGAAATAAATGTGCCAAAACATTAGTTCTGGCTGTGCATAAAATGACCAAAATACAGTAAATATTGTTCATATTACATATTGTTATGAAGGTGTCTGTTACTACATGATATATATACTTGCAGTGTGTATATTGTACATATTACGTATTGTTATGAAGGTGTCTGTTACTACATTATATATATACTTGCAGTGTGTATATTGTACATATTACATATTGTTATGAAGGTGTCTGTTACTACATTATATATATACTTGCAGTGTGTATATTGTACATATTACATATTGTTATGAAGGTGTCTGTTACTACATGATATATACACTTGCAGTGTGTATATTGTACATATTACATATTGTTATGAAGGTGTCTGTTACTACATTATATATATACTTGCAGTGTGTATATTGTACATACTACATATTGTTATGAAGGTGTCTGTTACTACATGATATATATACTTGCAGTGTGTATATTGTACATATTACATATTGTTATGAAGGTGTCTGTTACTACATGATATATACACTTGCAGTGTGTATATTGTACATATTACATATTGTTATGAAGGTGTCTGTTACTACATTATATATATACTTGCAGTGTGTATATTGTACATACTACATATTGTTATGAAGGTGTCTGTTACTACATGATATATATACTTGCAGTGTGTATATTGTACATATTACATATTGTTATGAAGGTGTCTGTTACTACATTATATATATACTTGCAGTGTGTATATTGTACATATTACATATTGTTATGAAGGTGTCTGTTACTACATTATATATATATACTTGCAGTGTGTATATTGTACATATTACATATTGTTATGAAGGTGTCTGTTACTACATTATATATATACTTGCAGTGTGTATATTGTACATATTACATATTGTTATGAAGGTGTCTGTTACTACATTATATATATACTTGCAGTGTGTATATTGTACATATTACATATTGTTATGAAGGTGTCTGTTACTACATTATATATATACTTGCAGTGTGTATATTGTACATATTACATATTGTTATGAAGGTGTCTGTTACTACATTATATATATACTTGCAGTGTGTATATTGTACATATTACATATTGTTATGAAGGTGTCTGTTACTACATTATATATATATACTTGCAGTGTGTATATTGTACATATTACATATTGTTATGAAGGTGTCTGTTACTACATTATATATATTCTTGCAGTGTGTATATTGTACATATTACATATTGTTATGAAGGTGTCTGTTACTACATTATATATATTCTTGCAGTGTGTATATTGTACATATTACATATTGTTATGAAGGTGTCTGTTACTACATTATATATATATATACTTGCAGTGTGTATATTGTACATATTACATATTGTTATGAAGGTGTCTGTTACTACATTATATAGATGTACTTGCGGTGTGTATATTGTACATATTACATATTGTTATGAAGGTGTCTGTTACTACATTATATATATACTTGCAGTGTGTATATTGTACATATTACATATTGTTATGAAGGTGTCTGTTACTACATTATATATATACTTGCAGTGTGTATATTGTACATATTACATATTGTTATGAAGGTGTCTGTTACTACATTATATATATACTTGCAGTGTGTATATTGTACATACTACATATTGTTATGAAGGTGTCTGTTACTACATGATATATATACTTGCAGTGTGTATATTGTACATATTACATATTGTTATGAAGGTGTCTGTTACTACATTATATATATACTTGCAGTGTGTATATTGTACATATTACATATTGTTATGAAGGTGTCTGTTACTACATTATATATATTCTTGCAGTGTGTATATTGTACATATTACATATTGTTATGAAGGTGTCTGTTACTACATTATATATATATATATACTTGCAGTGTGTATATTGTACATATTACATATTGTTATGAAGGTGTCTGTTACTACATTATATAGATGTACTTGCGGTGTGTATATTGTACATATTACATATTGTTATGAAGGTGTCTGTTACTACATTATATATATACTTGCAGTGTGTATATTGTACATATTACATATTGTTATGAAGGTGTCTGTTACTACATTATATATATACTTGCAGTGTGTATATTGTACATATTACATATTATGAAGGTGTCTGTTACTACATTATATATATACTTGCAGTGTGTATATTGTACATATTACATATTGTTATGAAGGTGTCTGTTACTACATTATATATATACTTGCAGTGTGTATATTGTACATATTACATATTGTTATGAAGGTGTCTGTTACTACATTATATATATACTTGCAGTGTGTATATTGTACATATTACATATTGTTATGAAGGTGTCTGCTACTACATTATATATATATATATATATATATATATATATATATATATATATATATATATATATATATATATATATATATATATATATATATATATATATATATATATATATATATACTTGCAGTGTGTATATAAAACGTTGTTTTAGAGACTTTGAAGGTTATAACAGTGACTCCCATCTTTCAAGCGTTTTTTATCATCTTTAAAATCCTAATAAAAAAAAAAAAAGACGTGTCTTCTTGTCTCTCATAAAGATTGTGAGTGATAGACAAAAAGCTCAGCTCCCTTTAACATTCCTGAAAATCATTAAAGGCCAACACAGACATTTTTTTGAACAATTTCCACACTTTTCACTTCAATCATGTGGAGTTTATGGCTTTTCCATATCTCATCCACGGTGAGGGTGGCGTCCAGATGACCACGCAGCAGGAGGCCATAGAGAGAAGGTCAAAGGTCAGGGGGAGGCTCTCGTGGCAGAGTATGTAGGCAGAGTACAGTCTGTCAGTACTACTGGGGGAACATCTCAGCTTTCAATGTTGATGAAAGAATGATTTTATTATTAAACAATTAACAATTGAACACACAAAAGTACCAAAAAAGTGCTACCGTTAAATATCTTTTTCAAATTTTCTTGTAAGGTTGTGAGTTCAAACCCCGGCCGAGTCATACCAAAGACTATAAAAAAATGGGAGCCATTACCTCCCTGCTTGGCACTCAGCACCAAGGGTTGGAATTGGGGGTTAAATCACCAACAACGATTCAAGGGGGCGGCCACCGCTGCTGCTCACTGCTCCCCTCACCTCCCAGGGTCACATGCAGAGGGTAGTTTCACCACACCTAGTGTGTGTGTGACTATCATTGGTACTTTAACTTTAATCAGACTGTATTTTGGGTATATTAGATGGAATCTTGACCTGACATGTTTGGTCTGTCATCACCAGTCTTCTTCAGAAGGGTCACCTGACCACTGTCACGTGTTGCCTAGCAACTGTTCCTATAGGCAACACCTTCGTGTCCAAGTCTTTCTTAAAGTTGCTCCAAAATGTCTTCTTATTCGTATACTTCTTCAAATGTTCTTGTAATCAGACCACGTCTTCGGTATATCAGATGGAAGTCTGATTTTATGGTCTGATTACAAGGACATTTGAGAAAGTATATGAATAAGAAGACATAACGAACCTTTCTGAGCAACAGTTAAATATCGTTTTCGATTCCCAAGTACTGTGAATTGAAATGTGAAAATACCTGTCCCTATACTTAGTGATTCATACTTCTGTTGCCAAGGGAAGCTCTTTGGCCGATTCGCCAACCAGGAAAGATTCCTTGAGTCTTGCTGAAGCCGTGTTTTTGTTTCCAAAGATGTTGAAACATGGCAACAGATACTTTTCTGTTTCTCAAATCCTGGCACCAGACTGCGTTGAAAAACCATGGGGACGAACAATGTGTGTCCTCAGTCTAGCCTTTTTTAAAGGGAGTTTTGTATCCAACAAGTTGATTACGAAATGTGAGCCGAACTGTCCGCGGACGCGCTGATGATCTGCGGCCGCACTCTGTTCCGGCGACAGCCGAAGAGCCGGGCCGCCCTCCTGTGGCGCCTGGACAGCAGCACGTAGAGGAGAGGGTTGATGCAGGGGTGCAGGTACTGGAGCACCGTGCACATAAAGTAGAAGAGCTCCCAGGCTCGTCCGTGTCGGTAGACCCCTAAGTAGACGCATAGCTCCAGCACGTAGCCTGGTAGCCAGCACACTGAGAAGGTCGCGGCCGCCAAGAAGACCATGACCGAGGCTCGCCGAGTGTTCCTGGCGCTAGGTATGGACATGACTGGACTCTTGTGGAGAAACAGAGCCAGGCGGATGTAATTGAAGGCAATGACCAGCATGGGTACAAAGTAGAAGAGCACAAACTGGCTGAGGACCACCTGGTAGTGATGCTCGTGGAGGGTAGGAAGGCAGAAGGAGAAGTCGACCAGGCTGGAGCTCAGGATCTCTTTGGTGGCAAACATTCTCAGGGGAAGGCTGATGAGGAAGCTCAGGGCCCAGACCAGAACGAACATGAGGATGACCAGGTCCATAGCTGGAGGCTGGTAGGGGTTGGTGATGATCATGGCCCTCGCCATGGACACGGCGCACAGCGAGTAGGTGCTGGCCGCCAAGCTGAAGGCCAACAGGAATTGGTAGACCTTACAGGCCACGTCGTCCAGAGGCCAGGAGTGGCTGAGGGCTGAGTGCAAGGTGAGGGGGATGAGCAGCAGGGTGAGGAAGTCGGCCAGGGACATGCTGAGCAGGAGGATGTCCAGGCGGTTCTTACGCAGCGTCTTGTACTTGGCGAATAAGGAGAAGACCAGCAGGTTGGCGCCCAGTCCCACACCCAGGATCATGGCGCAGGTGCAGGCGAACACCAGGCCGTAGGTGTTGGGAACTGACATGTTCACTCCACTCCACCTGCCAACTGTCAAATAGCATTTAGGTCATGTTTTTATACACTTTGTGGTCACAACATGTCAAACTGATTATCAGCTTTAACTGTTCTTAACTTGTGTGGACAATTGCAACGTGATAGTTTTACACAATTGACCCTTCCATTTGATTTCCATGGTCTTGTATGCCATCAAACTGATCACAGACTTGTTGTGCAATCATAAAAGCAGACGTCAACCAAATTGGTCAACAAACGAACGAGATTTCTCTACAGAATCTCCTCTCTGGTCAACAAAAGCACCTTTAAGATTCTAGCGGGAACTCTCGTTCAACCCTTTTTCGCTTGCACCTCCTGGTACCCTAGCACCTCCAAAACCCTCAAATCTAGACTCCAAACATCCCAGGACAAAATAGTCAGGTTACTTGTAGACCTCCACCCCAGATCACACCTCACTCCTACCCACTTCTCCAAAGTGGGCTGGCTCAGGGTGGAGGACAGAGTGAAACAACTTGCACTGAGCCTAGTCTATAAAATCCGCTACACCTCCCTGATACCGAAGTACATGTCAAACTACTTCCTTAACGTAAATGACCGCCATAACCACAACACCAGGGGGAGCTCCACTAACGACGTTAAACCCAGATTCCGAACTAACAAAGGTCTTAACTCATTCTCCTTCTATGCCACATCAATGTGGAATGCACTCCCAACAGGTGGAAAAGAAAGGGCATCTCTATCCTCCTTCAAAACTGCACTAAAAGAACACCTCCAGGCAACTTCAACCCTAAACTAACACCCTCCCTTCCACATCATACCTCTTCGGATTGTAAATAATCAAATGTAAATAATCAAATGTATATACTGAACTCACTATGTTCTCTGCTCGCTGTACATAGCCTACCAAGTCAGACCTACACTGTTTCAATGTCCATTTCTCTGATGATGCAATTGTTGATGACTGAAGTGCTGATATCCACCAAACCTAACCCCCCCCCCCCCCGTCCCCCCCGTCCGAACCCCACTGCCCCCTCCACATCCCACCCCCCGGATTGTAAATAATGTAAATAATTCAATGTATATACTCTGATGATTAACTTGTGTGATGACTGTATTATGATGATAGTATATATTTGTATCATAAATAGATTTACGTGGACCCGACTTAAACAAGTTGAAAAACTTAATTCGGGTGTTACCATTTAGTGGTCAATTGTATGGAATATGTACTGTACTGTGCAATCTACTAATACAAGTTTCAATCAATCAATCAATCAATGTTGAAGCTAATGGAGGGTTTGTCTTCTTGGCAGACTCCATCGACACCACGGTCAAGCAGCATTAACACAAGTGAGAGGGAGTGTAGAGTTTGATCAGAAAATGTTGTATTGTTGTTCTGTTCTTGGCTGTTCCAGTCCTTCAAAAAGAGAGATAGTAAATAACTTTCATAGAGTCCTGAAAGAAGTGGTTCAGAAAGCTCATAAAGTCAGGAAAATAACAAAAATGTGTGGAAGGAAATGGCTCTTAAAAATATCACTTTCATCATCTTGTGGAATACAATCAGACCGCTTGTGTCTGCAGAGATCACTTTGTAAAATGTTTGTTTGAACATTTGATTTGTTTCAGAAACTTTCTGTGATGCAATCCAGTTTATTGTCTACTACATTAGTAGTGTTTGAGAGCAGAACTAAACGTAAAGAAAGGACAATTAGTTAGTGTTCTTTTGTGGTTGCTATGCCTAAATAAGTTAAGTTAAGTCCTGGTAATAAATGTTGTGATTGTTGGTCCAATACACACTATTTTTGTTGTCCTTTTTCATAACAAACTACAAGTTAGTAGTTGTTGTGCAGGAAAGCCTTACGTGTTTGATTCTACACAGATGAGCACATTATAGCATCTTTGGTGATATTTGTTAGCATGAAGGAAATATCCTTCATAGTATTAATAAAGTAGATGAATAAATGTCAACAGCATAAAGTGAATCTTGATATCGCTCGCAAACATCTACAGATAAATAATGAGACCAAATATCAACTTCAAACATAAAAACAACATGAATTGTAGATAGACTAATATTTGTAGCAGGAAATCAACTGCAAACTAACTTTCTCTCATTAGCGTCACCATCACAGCAGCACTGGTTATGTCAATCAAATACGTTCCACTCCACTCCATCCCATTTTAGGGATGGAGTGGAGTGGAACGCATTTGGGCTGTATAAGTAAACATTGATTGATTGATTTGAATATTTCTTCATGATCACTTTTATATTCGCCTCTAAACCTTTCAAAATAAGTCTAAATCTGCACTGATTCAGGGAAATAAACAATAGCCTAATGGGGCTCAGACCATCGCCCGAATGTGCCTCTAGGTCAGTGTTTTTCAATCACTGTGCCGCGGCACACTAGTGTGCCGTGAGATATTGTCTGGTGTGCCGTGGGAAATAATGCAACTTCACCTAATTGGTCCCAAAAAATATTTTTTTCAAATCAATAATTTATAATCTGCAAATAATGTGCTGTTGCTTAGTGTCTGTGCTGTGTAAAACTCGGCAGGGTAACCACGTAATACTCCATGTCAGCAGGTGGCAGCAGGTAGTTAATTGCTTTGTAAAAGTCGGAATGTGTCGGGTGAGACGAGGATGGTTTGTTGTGATCCCAGTATGCAGGTAAAAACGTATATAATGCTTAAACCAAAAATGAAATAAGGAAAAGGCAATGAAGCATAGGAATGGCTATGCAAAACACAAGTAAAACTGAACTGGCTACCAAGTAAACAGAAACAGAATTCTGGATGACAGCAAAAACTTACGGCGTCCACAAAGTACATCCGTACATGACATGACAATCAACAATGTCCACACAAAGAAGGGTAGCAACAACTTAAATAGTCTTGCTTGCTAACACAAAGCAGGTGCGGGGAATAGCGCTCAAAGGAAGACATGAAACTGCTACAGGAACACACCAACAAAACAGGAAGGGCCACCAAAATAACAGCGCAAGACAAGAACTAAAGCACTACACACAGGAAAACAGCAACAAATTTAAAATTAGGCACGACGACCTGGTGGAGTTTCATTTTTTAACGTTTTCTGCTGGGAATTTTTAATGAAAAAAACGTGCCTTGCCTCAAAAAAGGTTGAAAAACACTGCTTTAGGTAGGGGTGTAACGGTACGTGTATTTGTATTGAACCGTTTCGGTACGGGGGTTTCGGTTCAGTTCGTAGGTGTACCGAACGAGTTTCCACACGGACATATTAAGTAGCCGCCTCCGCTTCCTTCTGCCTCTGTCTCTGTCAGTCCTCTACACAGCACCCAGCATTGTCACACCCACACAACCATCTGATTGGTTACAAACAGAGCGGTAACAGCCAATCAGCAGTGCGTATTCAGAGCGCATGTAGTCAGTGCTTAGCGTTTAGCAGGTAATCATCAGGCTGCGGACTCTCCCCAAATGATGATAAACACCTCCCAGTCAACTACTAGTAACATCACTATGAGCCCGTTGACCTTCTAGAAATATAAAAGGCAGCTCAGCTCGCTCGCAGTCCAGGCTTGAGGTGAAGGCTAATTCGCGTTGACCGTAACGTGTGTGTGTGTGTTACGGACAGCAAAGCCCTGTCTGTCTGTTATTTCACTTGACCTTTTTCTGTGTTGATTGAGCTGTGTTGAAGCAGCAAAAAAGGACATTATGTTAAATGAAGAGTTTCTGTCTCTGATAGTTGATATAATAATGTAAGTGCATCATTAAGCCTACATGAACTCCATGGTGTTCAGGGATGAATAGTCTCTCCTATTGCTATTGTACCATTTTTTCAGCTATAGTTACATGAATCATTAGTAATGCAGCAGCCTAGTTTTGAATGGCAGGGTCCCTGCTATCACATGTTGATAAAAATATAACATTTACATCATAAAAATCAACTACAGGCTTCCCAAATGCTGTAATAAATTTAGCATGATGAGTTGACTTGAAACTATTTAATGTTGCACTTTTTATATGTAGAAGAAAAGTTGTGTCATTTTATTTAATCTGAGCAACAACTTGAGGCAGTTTAATGTTGATTAACGTGGGCAGAATTATTATAGTGTTGCCAATGTTAAAAAGATAAAGCCATTGTTTACAAATTTGGTAAATAAATAACCAAAACATTTATATTTTGTTGTTTTCTTACTGTACCGAAAATGAACCGAACCGTGACCTCTAAACCGAGGTACGTACCGAACCAAAATTATTGTGTACCGTTACACCCTTAGCTCTAGGTCATGTGACTGCAACCCACCTATTGTAGAATTCATTTCAAAAAGTGTCGTAATGACAAAAATACGTTAGGAATAGCTTCTTCAATATTGAGTCAAGAAGAACTGCAGTTGCGTGCGCTGAAGTTTTTCCGGTCAAAGTTGAAACACATTTAGCAAAATGGACCAAATTCCTTTTTGCGGGCCACATAAAATGATGTGGCGGGCCAGCTTTGGCCCCTCCGGGCCTTGAGTTTGACAGCTGTGTTATATATTCTACTCTGGTGGAAAGAAAAAAAGGGATTTAATATCGTTTGTCTGGAACTTAAAGATGCAAGAAAGAAATATAAAGAAGGAAACACGATCATATTGCCTTTGTCTCCTCCAGGCTGGACGACTGCAACACACTTCTTGTGGGGAGAACATCCAGAAGCTGCAATACTCACAGAATAATGCTGCTCGGATCCTGATCAGAGTGTCCGAAATACCACCATATCACACCAACTCTCAAATCCCTTCACTGGCTTCCTGTTCCACTCAGGATTGAATTCAAAGTCTCCCTACTAACCCACCAGTGCCTCCATGGAAATGCCCCCCTCTACCTCAAAGAACTACTCACCCCCAAATCCTCCACACCACACCTCCGCTCCGGACAGGCTAACCTCCTCCAACCTCCGAGGACAAAGCTACGAACAATGGGTGACCGGGCTTTCTGCTCCGCCGCTCCCAGTCTGTGGAACGCTCTCCCTGACCACCTGAGGGCACCACAGACTGTTGATGCTTTTAAAAAAGGCTTAAAAACCCTTCTTTTTAAAAAAGCCTTTTTTTTTTTTTTTTTAGATATATGCATACTAGTTTTAGCTATTTGGCTGTTGTAGTTTTTATTTGTATTTATTTTTACACTGTAGCACTTTGAGGTCGTTTACTCAATGTAAAGTGCTTTTTTACAAATAAAATCTATTATTAGGGACCGAGTCCCTTTGGGACTGAGGACCCTATTGAATTTCTAGCGTTTTATTATAATACCTCCACCTCTTTGAGCTGTAATTTGACCCCCTTAACATGCTTCAAAACTCACCAAATTGGACACACACATCAGGACTGGCCAAAATTGCAATCTAATCAAAAAACCAAACCCCAAAACTCAAAATTGTGCTCTAGCGCCCCCTAGGAAGAAAACACAGACAAAACTGCCTCTAACTCCCAGTAGGAATGTCATAGAGCAGGGGTCACCAACGCGTTGCCCGCGTGCACCAGGTAGCCCGTAAGGACCAGATGAGTAGCCCGCTGGCCTGTTCTAAAAATAGCTCAAATAGCAGCACTTACCAGTGAGCTGCCTCTATTTTTTAAATTGTATTTATTTACTAACAAGCTGGTCTCGCTTTGCCCGACATTTTTAATTCTAAGAGAGACAAAACTCAAATAGAATTTGAAAATCCAAGAAAATATTTTAAAGACTTGGTCTTCACTTGTTTAAATAAATTCATTAATTGTTTTACTTTGTTTCTTATAACTTTCAGAAAGACAATTTTAGAGAAAAAATACAACCTTAAAAATGATTTTAGGATTTTTAAACACATATACCTTTTTACCTTTTGAATTCCTTCCTCTTCTTTCCTGACAATTTAAATCAATGTTCAAGTAAATTTATTTTTTTTATTGTAAAGAATAATAAATAAATGTTAATTTAATTCTTCATTTTAGCTTCTGTTTTTTCGACGAAGAATATTTGTGAAATATTTCTTCAAACTTATGATTAAAATTCAAAAAAATTATTCTGGCAAATCTAGAAAATCTGTAGAATCAAATTTAAATCTTATTTCAAAGTCTTTTGAATTTCTTTTAAAATTTTTGTTCTGAAAAATCTAGAAGAAATAATGATTTGTCTTTGTTATAAATATAGCTTGGTACAATTTGTTATATATTCTAACAAAGTGCAGATTGGATTTTAACCTATTTAAAACTTGTCATCAAAATTCTAAAATTAATCTTAATCAGGAAAAATTACTAATGATGTTCCATAAATCCTTTTTTTATTTTTTTCAAAAAGATTCGAATTAGCTAGTTTTTCTCTTCTTTTTTTCGGTTGAATTTTGAATTTTAAAGAGTCGAAATTGAAGATAAACTATGTTTCAAAATTTTAATGTCATTTGTTTCGGGTTTTCTTCTCTTTTAAACCGTTCAATTAAGTGTAAATATCATTAATTATTAATAATAACATAGAGTTAAAGGTAAATTGAGCAAATTGGCTATTTCTGGCAATTTATTTAAGTGTGTATCAAACTGGTAGCCCTTCGCATTAATCAGTACCCAAGAAGTAGCTCTTGCTTTCAAAAAGGTTGGTGACCCCTGACATAGAGACATGAAACAAAAACCTCTATGTAGTTCTCACTTAGACCTAGATTTCATACACTGACAACCCCCAGCAAAAATCAACAGGAAGTTTGCAATTCCCCCTTCAAAACAAAACTTGTGTAAAAACAGTCACCTTTTTTCAAACAGCGCGTTTGTCGTGTCGGCTTCAAATTAGCACAGGAGAGAGATTGAACCCTTCTGATTAAAAGTTGATGAAAGAGTTTTAATTACTGCTCTGGTTTGGATTTTATGAGCCCTCAAAGTCGGTCCCGTCCATCGCAGCTTTAATTATTATTATTATTATTATAATTGCAGTTTGATCTGACAAAGTCTCAACTTTTTTTCACCTCAGCTCAAATTGATCAGATGTTGTTGACACATGTTGACGTCATGTGACTTTTAAAATGTCCCCCCCAGTTCTGAGTTGTGTCATCTCCTCCATGGTACTTTATATGTCGTGTCACTCACCGTCATAGTCTGTCCTTCATTCTCCGAGTCCGTCGTGTGGCGTCCTGGCGCTCGGAGCTGGCGTCCATCGCAGCTTGGCTTCCTGGGCCCAGCTGAGCGTGTGATTGTTACAGGTGGAACAGCAAACATCATCAGTCATTCTGCATGAGTGGCTTTAAAGGCTGCACACACACCAGCTGCTGGCAAAACAAACTCCTTTCTGCGGGGCTTCATCATGGAAGAAGAGAATGTTTACTTAGAATATTAACGGCCATATTTTATACTATTTCATGTGAACTAGATTTATTGGACCTATTAAAAGCTCGGTGTGCATAAACAAGCCAGTTTAGGAACTCCGAGGAGTAAATGAAGTCATGACTCAAGTCAGGTTTTCCACGTCTTTCACTACATTATACTGCATGTATTTGACTACATTATACTGCATGTATCTGACTACATTATACTGCATGTATTTGACTACATTATACTGCATGTATTTGACTACATTATACTGCATGTATTTGACTACATTATACTGCATGTATTTGACTACATTATACTGCATGTATCTGACTACATTATACTGCATGTATTTGACTACATTATACTGCATGTATTTGACTACATTATACTGCATGTATTTGACTACATTATACTGCATGTATTTGACTACATTATACTGCATGTATTTGACTACATTATACTGCATGTATTTGACTACATTATACTGCATGTATTTGACTACATTATACTGCATGTATCTGACTACATTATACTGCATGTATCTGACTACATTATACTGCATGTATCTGACTACATTATACTGCATGTATTTGACTACATTATACTGCATGTATTTGACTACATTATACTGCATGCATTTGACTACATTATACTGCATGTATTTGACTACAGTATACTGCATGTATTTGACTACATTATACTGCATGTATTTGACTACATTATACTGTATGTATTTGACTACATTATACTGCATGTATTTGACTACATTATACTGCATGTATTTGACTACATTATACTGCACGTATTTAACTACATTATACTGCACGTATTTGACTACATTATACTGCATGTATTTGACTACATTATACTGCATGTATCTGACTACATTATACTGCATGTATTTGACTACATTATACTGCATGTATTTGACTACATTATACTGCATGTATTTGACTACATTATACTGCATGTATTTGACTACATTATACTGCATGTATTTGACTACATTATACTGCATGTATTTGACTACATTATACTGCATGTATTTGACTACATTATACTGCATGTATTTGACTACATTATACTGCATGTATCTGACTACATTATACTGCATGTATCTGACTACATTATACTGCACGTATTTGACTACATTATACTGCACGTATTTGACTACATTATACTGCAAGTATTTGACTACATTATACTGCATGTATTTGACTACATTATACTGCAAGTATTTGACTACATTATACTGCATGTATTTGACTACATTATACTGCAAGTATTTGACTACATTATACTGCATGTATTTGACTACATTATACTGCATGTATCTGACTATATTATACTGCATGTATCTGACTACATTATACTGCATGTATCTGACTACATTATACTGCATGTATTCGACTACATTATACTACATGTATTTGACTACATTATACTGCATGTATTTGACTACATTATACTGCATGTATCTGACTACATTATACTGCATGTATTTGACTACATTATACTGCACGTATTTGACTACATTATACTGCATGTATTTGACTACATTATACTGCACGTATTTGACTACATTATACTGCATGTATTTGACTACATTATACTGCATGTATTTGACTACATTATACTGCATGTATCTGACTACATTATACTGCATGTATCTGACTACATTATACTGCACGTATTTGACTACATTATACTGCACGTATTTGACTACATTATACTGCAAGTATTTGACTACATTATACTGCATGTATTTGACTACATTATACTGCAAGTATTTGACTACATTATACTGCATGTATTTGACTACATTATACTGCAAGTATTTGACTACATTATACTGCATGTATTTGACTACATTATACTGCATGTATCTGACTACATTATACTGCATGTATCTGACTACATTATACTGCATGTATCTGACTACATTATACTGCATGTATTCGACTACATTATACTACATGTATTTGACTACATTATACTGCATGTATTTGACTACATTATACTGCATGTATCTGACTACATTATACTGCATGTATTTGACTACATTATACTGCATGTATTTGACTACATTATACTGCACGTATTTGACTACATTATACTGCATGTATTTGACTACATTATACTGCATGTATTTGACTACATTATACTGCATGTATTTGACTACATTATACTGCACGTATTTGACTACATTATACTGCATGTATTTGACTACATTATACTGCATGTATCTGACTACATTATACTGCATGTATTTGACTACATTATACTGCATGTATTTGACTACATTATACTGCATGTATCTGACTACATTATACTGCATGTATTTGACTACATTATACTGCATGTATTTGACTACATTATACTGCATGTATTTGACTACATTATACTGCATGTATTTGACTACATTATACTGCATGTATTTGACTACATTATACTGCATGTATTTGACTACATTATACTGCATGTATTTGACTACATTATACTGCATGTATTTGACTACATTATACTGCATGTATTTGACTACATTATACTGCATGTATTTGACTACATTATACTGCATGTATTTGACTACATTATACTGCATGTATTCGGCCAAAAAACATCCTAGACTTTCCAGAAAGAGACTTATTGATGATTGGTCACTTTTGCTCTTCCTCATTCTGATGTTTTGATTGATTTTCAAGGCTTTATCAGCTATTCTGCAGCGTTTATGACCGTGTCAGCTAATGGCCCATGCTCTTATAGCACCGGATGTAGCAGAGCGTGATGCATTCACCGTCCCTGGCATTATTCTCTACCCTGTGTGTGTGTGTGTGTGTGTGTGTGTGTGTGTGTGTGTGTGTGTGTGTGTGTGTGTGTGTGTGTGTGTGTGTGTGTGTGTGTGTGTGTGTGTGTGTGTGTGTGTGTGTGTGTGTGTGTGTGTGTGTGTGTGTGTGTGTCAACAACAATATGGTTTGTTTCAAATCAAAGCTGCTCAGACCATATGTCATCGCTAAATGACAATTTAAGCAATATAATACATATATATATATATATATTTTTTTTTAAAACCCTTTTTCGAGCAGCAACATGGAAAGAAGCAGAAAAGCTTTTTTTTTTGTTTTGTTTTTTTTGGAAATGGTGCGTCTTCCCTCCACACTGTGGTCCAACATCACCTGTCTTACAAATACTTAATTTCCACTAACAATCAGTCAGAGCATATTATTATTATTAGTATTATTATTATTATTATTGTTATCATGCATCATCATTATTTATTACCATCGTTTACCTGCTTAATAATTTTTTAAAATACACGACAAATGTATCTCTAATAACCCCCCACCATATTCCCGCCATATTTTCAGATGTTTTTTTATCCGTTTGTACCAAATCTCACGAGTGACTAAGCTCATTGAAAGTACATGCAATTGTGGTTATTTAATGTATGTTCTAGGAAATCTATTATTATTTTTGGATTGATTTTTGTCAAGCAAACCTCTCAATAAACCTCAAAATATGTCTATTTTATTTCTAATTGCTGTACATTTTTGTACCAAATCCTACTAAACTACCAACAACAAAATAAATGGTATCTTGGCTATTTGATGTTGTTAGTGGACACATGTCATAGCTTCATTTCATTTTTCTTTCAAAAGCAAAATATCAACAAAAATTGTTATCGTATTTCATGGCTGCAACACGTGCCAAAGTAGTTGGGAAAGGGCATGTTCACCACTGTGTTACATGGCCTTTCCTTTTAACAACACTCAGTAAAGGTTTGGGAACTGAGCAGACACATTTTTGAAGTGGAATTCTTTCCCATTCTTGCTTGATGTACAGCTTAAGTTGTTCAACAGTCCGGGGGTCTCCCTTCTGCTATTTTAGGTGCCACACATTTTCAATGGGAGACAGGTCTGGACTACAGGCAGGCCAGTGTAGTACCCGCACTCTTTTACTATGAAGCCACGTTGATGTAACACCTGGCTTGGCATTGTCTTGCTGAAATAAGCAGGGGCGTCCATGGTAACGTTGCTTGGATGGCAACATATGTTGCTCCAAAAGCTGTATGTACCTTTCAGCATTAATGGTGCCTTCACAGATGTGTAAGTTACCCATGTCTTGGCCACTAATACACCCCCATACCATCACACATGCTGCCTTTTACACTTTGCGCCTATACCAATCCGGATGGTTCTTTTCCTCTTTGGTCCGGAGGACACGACGTCCACAGTTTCCAAAAACAATGTGAAATGTGGACTCGTCAGACCACAGAACACTTTTCCACTTTGTATCAGTCCATCTTAGATGAGCTCAGGCCCAGCGAAGCCGACGGCGTTTCTGGGTGTTGTTGATAAACGGTTTTCGCCTTGCATAGGAGAGTCTTAACTTGCACTTACAGATGTAGCGACCAACTGTAGTTACTGACAGTGGGTTTCTGAAGTGTTCCATGTGGTGATATCCTTTACACACTGATGTGGCTTGTTGATGCAGTACAGCCTGAGGGATGGAAGGTCACGGGCTTAGCTGCTTACGTGCAGTGATTTCTCCACATTCTCTGAACCCTTTGATGATATTACGGAGCGTAGATGGGGAAATCCCTAAATTCCTTGCAATAGCTGCTTGAGAAAGGTTGTTCTTAAACCGTTCAACAATTTGCTCAGGCATTTGTTGACAAAGTGGTGACCCTCGCCCCATCCTTGTTTGTGAATGACTGAGCATTTCATGGAATCTACTTTTATACCCAATCATGGCACCCACCTGTTCCCAATTTGCCTGTTCACCTGTGGGATGTTCCAAATAAGTGTTTGATGAGCATTCCTCAACTTTATCAGTATTTATTGCCACCTTTCCCAACTTCTTTGTCACGTGTTGCTGCCATCAAATTCTAAAGTTAATGATTATTTGCAAAAAAAACAAATGTTTATCAGTTTGAACATGAAATATGTTGTCTTTGTAGCATATTCAACTGAATATGGCTTGAAAAGGATTTGCAAATCATTGTATTCTGTTTATATTTACATCTAACACCATTTCCCAACTCATATGGAAACGGGGTTTGTACCTTAAGGCCGTTGTTGAAGGTGCTGAGTGTTTTCATGGTTGCAGACAACGGAGCGGTGCCGAGCAATAGAACTTCCAAAGTGTTTCCTTGGCTTTGCCCGCACAGTCCCTGACTCAACTTGTCCATTTTGTAGAAACTACCGTTTATAACCTGACTTTTAATTCATCCAATGGTTTTTAGAAAGTGCTCAAATGAAGGCTATTATGTTTAATATACTGAAATAAATCAGTATTGATTATTGAATGACCACAGAAAGGTGTGGTTTTTGGCAAGTAATTGAACAAATAGTTGACTTCCAATCCAAAAATGTGTTGCCTAATATGACGCGGTGGTGCTGTGAGAAGGTATTGAGTATCATGTATGACTTCCAGCAGCTTCAACAATGATTCACTTCATCAAGATGGTTTGGTTTTGTTTTCCAGGATTCTTCTTTCACTCTGCCCAATGATGTTCATGTCTGGTCAGTCCTGGAGCACCTGGATCTTCTTGGCCGGGAGGAACCCTGATGGAAGTATGCCATGGAGCGCCAAATGTCAACTCTTCTATGCTTTGGAATGTAAGAGGTGGCTAATGTTTGACCTTCTCCCACACACTCCTTACTGGACCAGGACTGTTCCCACCACCTGACTTAACTGTTGTCTGGGCGAGTCTCAGATCCATTGCCAGCTCCAGCAAGTCTCCTGCAATATTTGGTATCTCCAGTGTACGGTTGCAAAATTCCGGGAATATTCAAAGTTGGAAACTTTCCATGGGAATTAACGGGAAATTAAGAGGAATAAACATTGAATGCAACATGCTTCATCTTGCCAACCCTCCTGAATTTTCCGGGAAACTCCCGAATTTCAGTGCCTCTCCCGAAAATCTCCCGGGACAACCATTCTCCCGAATTTCTCCCGATTTCCAGCCTTACAACTATATTGGGGGCGTGCCTTAAAGGCACTGCCTTTAGCGTCCTCTCACCTGAAAAGGAGACTATTATATATGTCTCTGTTATCCATAGCTTTATCTATAACCCATAAAGTAGGCAGGCCAAAGCTATTTCTCAGCGTGTGTTTATTCCAGCCGGCACGTTAATACACTGACACACAACATCCCCATTCCCATCATGCATTGCTACAAAACTATGGCAAGTAGTCATGTCCAAAATTTCCAGCCGGACAAAGAATATTGAGGGCACTGCCTTTAGCGTCCTCTCACCTGAAAAGGAGACTATTATATATGTCTCCGTTATCCATAGCTTTATCTATAACCCATAACACGGTGGCGGAGTGGATTTAGTCACTCATGAACGGTCAGAGAAGCACAAGGCAGTATTATGGGCCACCTTACGAGCAACATCCCGTTCTCATTTGCGGATGTTTTCAACAAATCCGTGAAGGATATGTTCCCGGATTCAGAGATCGCTCGCCAGTACTCAAATGGCAGAACAAAAGCTACTCAAATAGTGAAAGGTAAGTGTTATTTTTCTTTTAAAGTAAGCAGCAAGTACAGTACAGTTAGTAGAACAACTGTGTTTTCATTACTGTGTACTGTACTATATATACACTACTGTTCAAAAGTTTGGGGTCACCCAAACAATTTAGTGGAATAGCCTTCATTTCTAAGAACAAGAATAGACTGTCGAGTTTCAGATGAAAGTTCTCTTTTTCTGGCCATTTTTAGCGTTTAATTGACCCCACAAATGTGATGCTCCAGAAAGTCAATCTGCTCAAAGGAAGGTCAGTTTTGTAGCTTCTGTAAGGAGCTAAAGTGTTTTCAGATGTGTGAACATGATTGCACAAGGGTTTTCTAATCATCAATTAGCCTTCTGAGCCAATGAGCAAACACATTGTACCATTGGAACACTGGAGTGATAGTTGCCGGAAATGGGCCTCTATACACCTATGTAGATATTGCACCAAATAGCAGACATTTGCAGCTAGAATAGTCATTTACCACATTAGCAATGTATAGAGTGTATTTCTTTCAAGTTAAGAATAGTTTAAAGTTATCTTCATTGAAAAATAAGGACATTTTAATGTGACCCCAAACTTTTGAACAGTAGTGTATATATAAGAAATACTTTAATTTCAGTGAATTCTAGCTATAAATATAGTCCTCCCCCTTTAAACCCCCCCGGAATACCCCCCAATCTCCTGAAATCGGAGGTCTCAAAGTTGGCAAGTATGAGACAAGTGCCCAATAATATATCTTTATTGTAATTCCCCATTAACTCCCATATACTGGTACTCCTCAGGGCTGTGTACTCTCCCCCTGGCTCTTCTCCCTGTATACAAACTGCTGCACCTCCAGTCACCAATCCGTAAAACTGCTCAAGTTTGCGGATGACACCACCTGCATCGGGCTCATCTCGGATGGCGATGAGTCCGCCTACAGGAGAGAGGTGGACCGGCTGACGTCCTGGTGCAGCCTCAACAACCTGGAGCTGAACGCCCAGAAAACAGTGGAGATGATCATGGACTTCAGGAAAGTCACAGCCCCACCATCCCCCCTCACCCTGATTGACTCTTCCACCCCCGTCCCCAGTGTGGACTCCTTCCGTTTCTTGGGCACCACCATCACCCAGGACCTCAAGTGGGAGCCGACCATCAGCTCCCTCATCAAGAAGGCCCAGGAGAGGATGTACTTCCTGCGGCAGCTGAGGAAACTTAAGGTGCCGACCGAGATGCTGGTGCAGTTTTACTCAGTCATCATAGAGTCCATCCTGACCTCCTCCATCACAGTGTGGTTCTCCGGTGCCACAGTCCAGGATAAGCATCGACTGCAGCGCATGGTACGTGCTGCTGAGAAGGTGATTGGCTGCAAGCTCCCATCCCTCCAGGACCTGTTCTCCTCCAGGACGTGTGGGTCGGATCACAGCTGACTCTTCTCACCCTGGACACAAACTATTCTCCCCTCTCCCCTCAGGCAGGAGACTACGCTCCATCCAGACCCACACCTCCTGCCACCTCAACAGTTTTTTCCCCTCGGCCATCAGGCAAATGAACAATAACTCCTAACAGCAGCTCCTTGAATTCCTTGAATCCCTTCTAAGTCTATCTGATAGCTCAGTCACAGTTCTTTTTATACCAAATATGTGTTATATGTGTTTTATGTTGCACGTTTGCACCAAGAAAAATTCCTAGTTTGTGAACCCGTTCTCAAACAATGGCAATAAAACTATTCTGATTCTGATTCTGATTCTGATATTCCCAGTAATTCCCATGGACGGTGTCCAACTCCGAATAATTAAAAAATGGTCAATATTTCCAAACTTCCTGAGGCAAATTTCGGGGAAACTTTCCAGCCCTTTCCAGCCCCACTCCAGTGTCCATCCTTTCAGCAAGTCTTGGCAAACACGTTTTTTCTAATTGCCTTTTTTAGTGCTGCTTTCTGGGCACTGATTGGACCATGAAGTGAATTTAAGTGAATTATATTTATATAGCGCTTTTCTCTAGAGACAGAATTCTCCAAACTGTTGTAGGGACTTGAGGTGAGGATTTAGAACGGGGGCTGGCCTTGGATTTTCCAGCCAACAAATGGTTTTGCCGAGCAGTTGTCTGATGGACCTGGGCTGGTCAAAAACATCTCCAGTCCCTTCACATCTTCTTCTACTTGACGCTGAGTAACTCAGCAGCAGATCTGGGGCCGTACTTATCAAGCTTCTTAGAGTGCCATTTTACACTTAAGTCCTGAGAATTTGCGAAATTTAGTCCTACTCTCAAACTTAAGAATAAAAGCTTTTTATCAACGTTCTTAAGTCTAAGAATCACTCCTACTCTCCACGATATTTAAGAGACCTTCAGAGGTGTCTTAAGTGGTTAGGAGTTGCCAGCAGGGGACGGCACTGAGGCGAGAGAGACGTGTGCGAACGTTCAGGGAACGGAACAATGTTTTTTGTTTTTTTTGATGACGAGCAGCTGATCAAACGGTATCGTTTAGACAGAGCGGATATTATTTTTGTCACAGATTTAATACTTTTCGATTCTTTGTTGATTTCTGCATGTGGTTGCAGTGGGCTAGTATATATAGAGCCACCCACACCAGTTTCAAATTAGTTGCCTAATTAATGAATTGGAAAGAAAATGTTATGACAGTAGCGTATGTGTGTGGCCGTGAGGTGAGTGACGTCAGTGAGTGTGTGGGCGATAGAAGAGAGGGAGCGGTAGCGTGAGTGCCGGCGGGGACTAGTTTGTTTTGTATTATTTTGTAGTTTATTGTCAAAATATAAACTCCCATTTTCCACTTAAATATTTCCAAGATATTTCTTTATTCTTAGACAACGGATTCCCTTCCGTGATTGGTCATTTCTATGGACACAGAAATGACGTCACCTAAAATTCCGTTTACGGCACATAGTAATGTCGTAATTCAGCTCTGAGTGTGACACTTAAGATTCAGTCCTACACTTCGCTGAACGTGTGAGTAAGACGCTTGATAACTAACTTTTAAGTGCAGCTTTCAGCGAAGAATTTATTTACTCTTAAGTCAACTCTTAGCAGACTTCTTAGGAGTAATTCTAAGAAGCTTGATAAGTGCGGCCCCTGGTCTTCAACGCTTTGGTCTCCGGGTGAATCTTAGGCATCACAAGCCAAGTTGCAGTTGCTGCGAAGGTCCGGTGTGCTGGGTTATTTTTTTACACACCCTCACTAATTGATTGATCAATGAATGACCACAGGTGAGGCTGTGATCTAGGATCAGGTGTGATCTAGGATCAGGTGCATCACAGGATGAGACTTTTGTCTTGGCTCAGTACCAAGCTGTGAAGGTTGGAATGTTTTTGTCTGCTACCAAAACATTCTTTCAAAAGCTGTTGGGATTGAAATGAGTCATTTCTTGTCCAAAAACAAATGATTGAACATATATTTGAGGGGCACTCAAGGTGAACTTGTATCCAACACTTTTGTCAGGACTGCATGACAAGCCAAAACTGGTAAAGATGGATCCAAAACAGCATGAACCTTATTATTTGGCATGGTTTAAGACAGGGGTCGGCAACCTTTACCACTCAAAGAGCCATTTTGGCAAGTTTCACACATTAAAGAAAGTAATGGGAGCCACAAAAATGTTTTTAAAATTTAAAATGAAAAACACCGCATACAAAGCTTAGACGCTTTGTGCTATGTTAACCAGGGGTCTCAGACACACGCACCGGTACGCACTTTAATGTGGGAATTTGATGTTAGTGCAGCCCGCGAGTTTTGGATGAATGTCGCTTGCGTCACACTTGCCAACCCTCTCATTTTTCCCGGGAGACTCCCGAATATCACAGTGTGATGACACTGCATTTGGCGCCCTCTACAGTCTGCCCAATCAGTGTACCTGCTTGGCCACAAGTGGAATGCAGCTTTAGCTTGCTCACGTAAGAGACAGCAAGGCTAGTAAATCAACAGCCACACATCTTACACTGACGGTACCAATACCCAGAATCCCATGCAGCCCTAACTCTTCCGCTCAACCAACCACGAAGAGGGGGGGGGGGGGTTGATGTGTGGGGGGATTTGGTGGTAGCGGGGTGTATAATGTAGACCGGAAGAGTTAGGACTGCATGGGATTCTGGGTAATGGTTGTGTTGTGTTTATGTTGTGTTACAGTGGGATGTTCTCCAGAAATGTGTTTTTCATTCTTTTTTGGTGTGGGTTCACAGTGTGGCGCATATTTGTAACGTAACAATGTTGAAGTTGTTTGATACGGCTACCGTCAGTGTAAGCTGTGTGGCTGATGAGTAAGTATGCTTTGCTGTCTCCTGTGTGAGCAAGTAATAACAACATGCAACATGTGGCTGGCCTGGCATGCTGTAAGTAAATGCTATAGAGGTCAATTACTGTAGTGCAATTAGGGCACGCCCTTTATATAGTAATTACAGTGTTAATAGGATTATTTTTCCCTGGGAGTATTCTATGAGAGACACTGCCATCAATAAGTCTCCTGGGAAAATCGAGGGGGTCGGCATGCATGTAGCTGAGCCGCATCAGAGTGGTCAAGGAGCCGCATGCGGCTCCGGAGCCGCGGGTTGCCGACCCCTGGTTTAAGAGGACATTGGAACAACATCCAGAGGTCAAAGGAGGAGGACACACATAACAGGTCCCCTTTAAAAACAAACTTCATCACTGCAAATGTTTACATTTATTTAGGGAGAGCATTTTGGAAACATTTTTACTTTGCAAATTGTCTTTAATAACCCCCCAAAATGTGCTTTCTAAATTGTTGCTTATTTATTTGTACCAAATCCTACTAAAACAACAAATGCAATCTTGTCTAATTGATGTTTCCACGTAGTAAAATAATATTATTTTCATTAAACACAATTTTATCTAATAACCTCCAAAATATTTGCATATTTCTTCTGTTTAATTTTTTGGTTTTTATGAAATTGCACTAAACTAATGAGGTTTTATTTTTATGTTTCTATGGGCAAAAAAAGTATGTCTATGTTTCCATCAAACAAATATATATATATATATATATATATATATATATATATATATATATATATATATATATATATATATATATATATATATATATGTATATATATATATATATATATATATATATATATATATATATATATATATATATATATATATAAATGATAAATGGGTTGTACTTGTATAGCGCTTTTCTACCTTCAAGGTACTCAAAGTGCTTTGACACTATTTCCACATTCAGAATCAGAATCAGAATCAGAATCAGAATAGTTTTATTGCCATTGTTTGAGAACGGGTTCACAAACTAGGAATTTTTCACGGCGGGAGCTGCCATGCGAGGCGCTAACCAGCAGCCATCAGGAGCAAGGGTGAAGTGTCTTGCCCAAGGACACAACGGACATGACTAGGATGGTAGAAGGTGGGGATTGAACCCCACCTTCTATATATATATATATATATATATATATATATATGTATATATATATATATATATATATATATATATATATATATATATATATATATATATATATATATATATATATATATATATATATATATATATATATATATATATATAATACAAATAAAACCTCATTAGTTTAGTGCAATTTAATAAAAAAAAAAAATTTAAACAAGAAATATGGAAATATTTTAAAGGTTAATAGATAAAATGTATATATATATATATATATATATATATATATATATATATATATATATATATATATATATATAATACAAATAAAACCTCATTAGTTTAGTGCAATTTAATAAAAAAAAAATTTTAAACAAGAAATATGGAAATATTTTAAAGGTTAATAGATAAAATGTATTTATATATATATATATATATATATATATATATATATATATATATATATATATATATATATATATATATATATATATATATATATATATATATATATATATATATATATATATATATATATATATATATATATATATATAAAAATAAAACCTCATTAGTTTAGTGCAATTTAATACCAAAAAAAATTTAAACAGAAGAAATATGGAAATATTTTGAAGGTTAATAGATAAAATGTATATATATATATATATATATATATATATATATATATATATATATATATATATATATATATATATATATATATATATATATATATATAAATATATATATATATAAATATATATATATATATATATATATATATATATATATATATATATATATATATATATATATATATATAAATATATATATATATATATATATATATATATATATATATATATATATATATATATATAATCAAAATAAAACCTCATTAGTTTAGTGCAATTTAATACCAAAAAAATTTTAAACAGAAGAAATATGCAAATATTTTGAAGGTTAATAGATAAAATGTATATATATATATATATATATATATATATATATATATATATATGTATATATATATATATATATTTTTTTTAAAGGAAGCTTCTATCTAATAAATTACAAATCTTGTGTCTTTTTGTTTTTGAATTACAAATATTCTACTGTATTATGTTCCAATCGCAGCACATTTTTTTTGTGCCAAATTCTACTAAACTAACTAAAAATAGATCAAATTGTGGCAAATTTATCTGAACAGATTTCAAGAAAGAAAATACATCCATAAAAATATCCATCTTTGCTCTCAGAATTGTTCAGTGGACCCAAGATGTTTGACAGAGTCTATAAATTTGCTGAAAACCCTGTTTTTTTGTCCAGAAAATGCAAGATTATAATAATGGCATCCAAATAAATGATAGCAGGGGCTTGAGAAAGCAAAGCAGCACTAATCAGTCCTTATAACTACATTTTTAATGCTTGATGATGAATAATAACGTACATTTATAAGCTCTCAGTGCAAGTCAAGAACATTAAATGACTGACAGCCCCCGACTCCTTCTATAAAAATATAAACTATATACGTGATGAGAGTGGGTTGGACAATAAATTACCTCCAGGAGAGATCTTAGGCGGGAAAGGAAAGCGGGACCACAAAAGAACATCCATGTACGTGACAGAACTAAAGTGCATTATGGATTCAGTCAGCAGCACCACCATACATTCACCAAATAAATAGAGACTTTCAAAAAGGAAATAAATTATGGCGGATGTTCCAGGTGATGGTTGTGAAGGTTGTCCAAATAAATATGGAGATGTTGGAACTGAGAGGTGCCATTAAAAAATACAAAGGCAAAAAAAAAATCTATCATACAAGCAAAAGGCCGCAAAAGGAGCCCCGGTTGGTGTCAGTGTCTTCTGGTGCTCCACCCGTCTCAGCCTCCAGTCCGAGCCGAGCGGGCCCGCCTGCGCTTCTTGTCGCCCTCTCGGCGCCGGCCCAGCCTGGCCTTTTTTTTCCTCTTGGTGGCCACCTTCAGCGGCTGGTCCTTGTAAGCCAGCGCCTTGTTGGTCTCCTGCGGCAGGTTGGGGCCCTCCTGCTCGGGCCGGAACCTGTGGGGGAGGTTCTTGGTGGCCTCCGGGGGCTTCTGGAGGTGGAGGTCGTTCCCGCTGAAGTCGGGGGTCCTGTTCTGCACGGGCGGCGACTGCTCGCGGGCCGTGTGCACCTCGTCCAGCAGCTCCTGCAGCCACAGGCGGCGCTTGAACTCCTGCATGCTGCGGCCCTTGTCGTGCATCAGCTGGGCGTGGCTCACCGACCTCCTCCTGCCAACATAGACAAAGTCAGGGTTTTTGCATGAGGAGAGATGTTTGTTTTCAACACCTCACGGAGCCCTACTGTGTCTGCATTAAAGGCCTACTGAAAGCCACTACTAGCGACCACGCAGTCTGATAGTTTATATATCAATGATGAAATCTTAACATTGCAACACATGCCAATACGGCCGTGTTAACTTATAAAGTGACATTTTAAAATTCCCGCCACACTTCCGGTTGAAAATCTCCTTTGGATATGACTTATGCGCGTGACGTCACAAAATCCACGGAAGTGGTTGGACCCCATCGGACCCGATACAAAAACCTCTTGTTTTCTTCGACAAAATTCCACAGTATTCTGGACTTCTGTGTTGGTGAATCTTTTGCAATTTGTTTAATGAACAATGGAGGCTGCAAAGAAGAACGTTGTAGGTGGGATCGATCGGTGTATTAGCGGCTAAGTACAATACTTACAGCAACACAACAAGGACTACTTACCCTGATAGAAGACGCCTAGCTGATGCTTGCCGCCAAACCCACGGATGAAGTCCTTCGTCGCGCCGTCGATCGCTGGAACGCAGGTGAGCACGGCTGTTGATGGGAAGATGAGGGCTGGCTGGCGTAGGTGGAGCGCTAATGTTTTATCATAGTTCTGTGAGGTCCGGTTGCTAAGTTGCTAAATTAGCCTTAGCGTCGTTAGCAACAGCATTGTTAAGCCTTACCAGGCTGAGAATTTTTAACCGTGTAGTTACATGTACATGGTTTAATAGTATTGTTGGTCTTCTGTCTATCCTTCCAGTCAGGGGTTTATTTATTTTGTTTCTATCTTCATTTGAGAACGATGCTAGCATGTTAGCTCAGTAGCTAAGTGTGTCACCGATGTATTGTCTTGGAGATAAAAGTCACTTTAAATGTCCATTTCGCGTTCTCGACTCTCATTTTCAAGAGGATATAGTATCCGAGGTGGTTTAAAATACAAATCCGTGATACACAATAGAAAAAGGAGAGAGTACATAGTTCTGTGAGTTCCGGTTGCTAAGTTGCTAAATTAGCCTTAGCGTGGTTAGCAACAGCATTGTTAATCCTTACCAGGCTGACAATTTTTAACCATGTAGTTACATGTACATGGTTTAATAGTATTGTTGGTCTTCTGTCTATCCTTCCAGTCAGGGGTTTATTTATTTTGTTTCTATCTTCATTTGAGAACGATGCTAGCACGTTAGCTCAGTAGCTAAGTGTGTCACCGATGTATTGCCGTGGAGATAAAAGTCACTTTAAATGTCCATTTCGCGTTCTCGACTCTCATTTTCAAGAGGATATAGTATCCGAGGTGGTTTAAAATACAAATCCGTGATACACAATAGAAAAAGGAGAGAGTACATAGTTCTGTGAGTTCCGGTTGCTAAGTTGCTAAATTAGCCTTAGCGTCGTTAGCAACAGCATTGTTAAGCCTTACCAGGCTGAGAATTTTTAACCGTGTAGTTACATGTACATGGTTTAATAGTATTGTTGGTCTTCTGTCTATCCTTCCAGTCAGGGGTTTATTTATTTTGTTTCTATCTTCATTTGAGAACGATGCTAGCACGTTAGCTCAGTAGCTAAGTTTGTCACCGATGTATTGTCGTGGAGATAAAAGTCACTTTAAATGTCCATTTCGTGTTCTCGACTCTCATTTTCAAGAGGATATAGTATCCGAGGTGGTTTAAAATACAAATCCGTGATACACAATAGAAAAAGGAGAGAGTACATAGTTCTGTGAGTTCCGGTTGCTAAGTTGCTAAATTAGCCTTAGCGTCGTTAGCAACAGCATTGTTAAGCCTTACCAGGCTGAGAATTTTTAACCATGTAGTTACATGTACATGGTTTAATAGTATTGTTGGTCTTCTGTCTATCCTTCCAGTCAGGGGTTTATTTATTTTGTTTCTATCTTCATTTGAGAACGATGCTAGCACGTTAGCTCAGTAGCTAAGTGTGTCACCGATGTATTGTCGTGGAGATAAAAGTCACTTTAAATGTCCATTTCGCGTTCTCGACTCTCATTTTCAAGAGGATATAGTATCTGAGGTGGTTTAAAATACAAATCCGTGATACACATTAGAAAAAGGAGAGAGTACATAGTTCTGTGAGTTCCGGTTGCTAAGTTGCTAAATTAGCCTTAGCGTCGTTAGCAACAGCATTGTTAAGCCTTACCAGGCTGAGAATTTTTAACCGTGTAGTTACATGTACATGGTTTAATAGTATTGTTGGTCTTCTGTCTATCCTTCCAGTCAGGGGTTTATTTATTTTGTTTCTATCTTCATTTGAGAACGATGCTAGCACGTTAGCTCAGTAGCTAAGTGTGTCACCGATGTATTGTCGTGGAGATAAAAGTCACTTTAAATGTCCATTTCGCGTTCTCGACTCTCATTTTCAAGAGGATATAGTATCTGAGGTGGTTTAAAATACAAATCTGTGATACACATTAGAAAAAGGAGAGAGTACATAGTTCTGTGAGTTCCGGTTGCTAAGTTGCTAAATTAGCCTTAGCGTGGTTAGCAACAGCATTGTTAAGCCTTACCAGGCTGAGAATTTTTAACCGTGTAGTTACATGTACATGGTTTAATAGTATTGTTGGTCTTCTGTCTATCCTTCCAGTCAGGGGTTTATTTATTTTGTTTCTATCTTCATTTGAGAACGATGCTAGCACGTTAGCTCAGTAGCTAAGTGTGTCACCGATGTATTGTCGTGGAGATAAAAGTCACTTTAAATGTCCATTTCGCGTTCTCGACTCTCATTTTCAAGAGGATATAGTATCCGAGGTGGTTTAAAATACAAATCCGTGATACACAATAGAAAAAGGAGAGAGTACATAGTTCTGTGAGTTCCGGTTGCTAAGTTGCTAAATTAGCCTTAGCGTCGTTAGCAACAGCATTGTTAAGCCTTACCAGGCTGAGAATTTTTAACCGTGTAGTTACATGTACATGGTTTAATAGTATTGTTGGTCTTCTGTCTATCCTTCCAGTCAGGGGTTTATTTCTTTTGTTTCTATCTTCATTTGAGAACGATGCTAGCACGTTAGCTCAGTAGCTAAGTGTGTCACCGATGTATTGTTGTGGAGATAAAAGTCACTTTAAATGTCCATTTCGCGTTCTCGACTCTCATTTTCAAGAGGATATAGTATCCGAGGTGGTTTAAAATACAAATCCGTGATACACAATAGAAAAAGGAGAGAGTACATAGTTCTGTGAGTTCCGGTTGCTAAGTTGCTAAATTAGCCTTAGCGTCGTTAGCAACAGCATTGTTAAGCCTTACCAGGCTGAGAATTTTTAACCGTGTAGTTACATGTACATGGTTTAATAGTATTGTTGGTCTTCTGTCTATCCTTCCAGTCAGGGGTTTATTTCTTTTGTTTCTATCTTCATTTGAGAACGATGCTAGCACGTTAGCTCAGTAGCTAAGTGTGTCACCGATGTATTGTTGTGGAGATAAAAGTCACTTTAAATGTCCATTTCGCGTTCTCGACTCTCATTTTCAAGAGGATATAGTATCCGAGGTGGTTTAAAATACAAATCCGTGATACACAATATAAAAAGGAGAGAGTACATAGTTCTGTGAGTTCCGGTTGCTAAGTTGCTAAATTAGCCTTAGCGTCGTTAGCAACAGCATTGTTAAGCCTTACCAGGCTGAGAATTTTTAACCGTGTAGTTACATGTACATGGTTTAATAGTATTGTTGGTCTTCTGTCTATCCTTCCAGTCAGGGGTTTATTTATTTTGTTTCTATCTTCATTTGAGAACGATGCTAGCACGTTAGCTCAGTAGCTAAGTGTGTCACCGATGTATTGTCGTGGAGATAAAAGTCACTTTAAATGTCCATTTCGTGTTCTCGACTCTCATTTTCAAGAGGATATAGTATCCGAGGTGGTTTAAAATACAAATCCGTGATACACAATAGAAAAAGGAGAGAGTACATAGTTCTGTGAGTTCCGGTTGCTAAGTTGCTAAATTAGCCTTAGCGTCGTTAGCAACAGCATTGTTAAGCCTTACCAGGCTGAGAATTTTTAACCATGTAGTTACATGTACATGGTTTAATAGTATTGTTGGTCTTCTGTCTATCCTTCCAGTCAGGGGTTTATTTATTTTGTTTCTATCTTCATTTGAGAACGATGCTAGCACGTTAGCTCAGTAGCTAAGTGTGTCACCGATGTATTGTCGTGGAGATAAAAGTCACTTTAAATGTCCATTTCGCGTTCTCGACTCTCATTTTCAAGAGGATATAGTATCTGAGGTGGTTTAAAATACAAATCTGTGATACACATTAGAAAAAGGAGAGAGTACATAGTTCTGTGAGTTCCGGTTGCTAAGTTGCTAAATTAGCCTTAGCGTGGTTAGCAACAGCATTGTTAAGCCTTACCAGGCTGAGAATTTTTAACCGTGTAGTTACATGTACATGGTTTAATAGTATTGTTGGTCTTCTGTCTATCCTTCCAGTCAGGGGTTTATTTATTTTGTTTCTATCTTCATTTGAGAACGATGCTAGCACGTTAGCTCAGTAGCTAAGTGTGTCACCGATGTATTGTCGTGGAGATAAAAGTCACTTTAAATGTCCATTTCGCGTTCTCGACTCTCATTTTCAAGAGGATATAGTATCCGAGGTGGTTTAAAATACAAATCCGTGATACACAATAGAAAAAGGAGAGAGTACATAGTTCTGTGAGTTCCGGTTGCTAAGTTGCTAAATTAGCCTTAGCGTCGTTAGCAACAGCATTGTTAAGCCTTACCAGGCTGAGAATTTTTAACCGTGTAGTTACATGTACATGGTTTAATAGTATTGTTGGTCTTCTGTCTATCCTTCCAGTCAGGGGTTTATTTCTTTTGTTTCTATCTTCATTTGAGAACGATGCTAGCACGTTAGCTCAGTAGCTAAGTGTGTCACCGATGTATTGTTGTGGAGATAAAAGTCACTTTAAATGTCCATTTCGCGTTCTCGACTCTCATTTTCAAGAGGATATAGTATCCGAGGTGGTTTAAAATACAAATCCGTGATACACAATAGAAAAAGGAGAGAGTACATAGTTCTGTGAGTTCCGGTTGCTAAGTTGCTAAATTAGCCTTAGCGTCGTTAGCAACAGCATTGTTAAGCCTTACCAGGCTGAGAATTTTTAACCGTGTAGTTACATGTACATGGTTTAATAGTATTGTTGGTCTTCTGTCTATCCTTCCAGTCAGGGGTTTATTTCTTTTGTTTCTATCTTCATTTGAGAACGATGCTAGCACGTTAGCTCAGTAGCTAAGTGTGTCACCGATGTATTGTTGTGGAGATAAAAGTCACTTTAAATGTCCATTTCGCGTTCTCGACTCTCATTTTCAAGAGGATATAGTATCCGAGGTGGTTTAAAATACAAATCCGTGATACACAATATAAAAAGGAGAGAGTACATAGTTCTGTGAGTTCCGGTTGATAAGTTGCTAAATTAGCCTTAGCGTCGTTAGCAACAGCATTGTTAAGCCTTACCAGGCTGAGAATTTTTAACCTTGTAGTTACATGTACATGGTTTAATAGTATTGTTGGTCTTCTGTCTATCCTTCCAGTCAGGGGTTTATTTCTTTTGTTTCTATCTTCATTTGAGAACGATGCTAGCACGTTAGCTCAGTAGCTAAGTGTGTCACCGATGTATTGTCGTAGAGATAAAAGTCACTTTAAATGTCCATTTCGCGTTCTCGACTCTCATTTTCAAGAGGATATAGTATCCGAGGTGGTTTAAAATACAAATCCGTGATCCACAATAGAAAAAGGAGAGAGTGTGGAATCCAATGAGCCAGCTTGTACCTAAGTTACGGTCAGAGCGAAAAAAGATACGTCCATCACTGCCTCTCAAGTCCTTCACTGTAACGTTCCTCATCTACGAATCTTTCATCCTCGCTCAAATTAATGGGGTAATCGTCACTTTCTCGGTCCGAATCTCTCTCGCTCCATTGTAAACAATGGGGAATTGTGAGTAATACTAGCTCCGGTGACGTCACGCTACTTCCGGTACAGGCAAGGCTTTTTTTTATCAGCGAGCAAAAGTTGCGAACTTTATCGTCGATTTTCTCTACTAAATCCTTTCAGCAAAAATATGGCAATATCGCGAAATGATCAAGTATGACACATAGAATGGATCTGCTATTCCCGTTTAAATAAAAAAAAAATCATTTCAGTAGGCCTTTAAGTGGGACAGATGTCAGTGGAGGCCAGTAGGGGGCAGCATAAACAAGTGTTGCTTGAGCTCAAACCTGCAGAGTCCAGAGTCTTCTCCGGACTAAAACTTGATGGAATTTTCTCACACACTGGAATCGGCGCATAAAAAGTGCAAAACACTCACATTCTGCTACTCGCTCCATCCAGCGGCATCCCGTGAGGCGTCACCGGAGAACACAGCAAGAACACGGCCAAAGTCCACTGATGAAGTAAGACCGCCGAGCACATCCTTCCACCCGAAAGTCTGCAAAACAAACCTTTTTTTTTTCTTGCTTCTAACGGAGCATTTTTGCATTTGGCAGCCATTAATGAGAGGCACACTTACATGTTGATTTTGAAAAGATCCTTCAAAGACGATCCCCTTGTTGCTACGATGAGAAGCAGGTCTTAGGACTTGTGTGCCTGTCCATTGGTCTGAGGGCAGCCTGGGGAAACCCCCCTCCGGTCTTTTGCGTTCATTTGCCTCCCCACAGTGGACTATTTCTTTCTCCCAGGTGTCCCAATTAAAAAAGCAAAAGCAGGATCAGGATAGTCGCGCGGCAGCAGCCCACCAGCTGCACTCCGGTCTGAGGTGGTCTCATGAAGAGCGGAGCATCTTCTGCGGTGGTCCGCATGCACACCCAGCTTCTGAGAGGCTTTTTTCACTCTGAGTCAGCCTGTGTCTGAGAGGAGGGGAGGGGGGACTCCAAAGTTTTGGGTTTGAAGATGCAGGCACCACCTCGACCTACCAGTTTGTGCCTCGCACCCTCCCCCGTCCTGGGAGCCCCCGCCTCTCCTCGCTTATCCCCTCCTTGGCACTCACCTGCAGCTCACAGGCCCCCGGGTCAGAGTCTCTTGGCATCTGGATGTGGACCAGCATCTCAGCCCCTCTGGCTCGCAAGGAATCAAGATGTCACCAGGACTGCGATACGGGCGGCGGTCACACCGCTGAAGTACCTCATTTGTAAGCCAGCCAACATCCGAGCAGTCACTCACTTCTTGTGGCAGACTTTCTTACAAACCCCGTTTCCATATGAGTTGGGAAATGGTGTTAAATGTAAATATAAACGGAATACAATGATTTGCAAATCCTTTTCAAGCCATATTCAGTTGAATATGCTACAAAGACAACATATTTCATGTTCAAACTCATAAACATTTTTTTTTTTTTGCAAATAATCATTAACTTTAGAATTTGATGGCAGCAACACGTGACAAAGAAGTTGGGAAAGGTGGCAATAAATACTGATAAAGTTGAGGAATGCTCATCAAACACTTATTTGGAACATCCCACAGGTGAACAGGCTAATTGGGAACAGGTGGGTGCCATGATTGGGTATAAAAGTAGATTCCATGAAATGCTCAGTCATTCACAAACAAGGATGGGGCGAGGGTCACCACTTTGTCAACAAATGCCTGAGCAAATTGTTGAACAGTTTAAGAACAACCTTTCTCAAGCAGCTATTGCAAGGAATTTAGGGATTTCACCATCTACGCTCCGTAATATCATCAAAGGGTTCAGAGAATGTGGAGAAATCACTGCACGTAAGCAGCTAAGCCCGTGACCTTCCATCCCTCAGGCTGTACTGCATCAACAAGTGACATCAGTGTGTAAAGGATATCACCACATGGGCTCAGGAACACTTCAGAAAACCACTGTCAGTAACTACAGTTGGTGGCTACATCTGTAAGTGCAAGTTAAAACTCTCCTATGCAAGGCGAAAACCGTTTATCAACAACACCCAGAAACGCCGTCGGCTTCGCTGGGCCCGAGCTCATCTAAGATGGACTGATACAAAGTGGAAAAGTGTTCTGTGGTCTGACGAGTCCACATTTCAAATTGTTTTTGGAAACTGTGGACGTCGTGTCCTCCGGACCAAGGAGGAAAAGAACCATCTGGATTGTTCTAGGGTGAAAGTGTAAAAGGCAGCATGTGTGATGGTATGGGGGTGTATTAGTGGCCAAGACATGGGTAACTTACACATCTGTGAAGGCACCATTAATGCTGAAAGGTATATACAGCTTTTGGAGCAACATATGTTGCCATCCAAACAACGTTACCATGGACGCCCCTGCTTATTTCAGCAAGACAATACCAAGTAGACTGGCCTGCCTGTAGTCCAGACCTGTCTCCCATTGAAAATGTGTGGCACCTAAAATAGCAGAAGGGAGACCCCCGGACTGTTGAACAACTTAAGCTGTACATCAAGCAAGAATGGGAAAGAATTCCACTTCAAAAATGTGTCTCCTCAGTTCCCAAACCTTTACTGAGTGTTGTTAAAAGGAAAGGCCATGTAACACAGTGGTGAACATGCCCTTTCCCAACTACTTTGGCACGTGTTGCAGCCATGAAATTCTAAGTTCATTATTATTTGCAAAAAAAAATAAAAATGTATGAGTTTGAACATGAAATATGTTGTCTTTGTAGCATATTCAACTGAATATGGCTTGAAAAGGATTAGCAAATCATTGTATTCCGTTTATATTTACATCTAACACCATTTCCCAACTCATATGGAAACAGGGTTTGTACAAGCCCTGGGAAAATATGCGATAAGCAGTCTTGGTTCAGTTGTTGAATTGTGTAGAGAAATATCACAAACATTCAGGCTTTAAGAGAGACTAAAATACGCCAAGAATATAATTGTGGTAGTCACTCTCAGTTTCAAGTGTAGGTCAAGCAGAGTGAAAAAGTTATGGAATCATGACAAACCAAACAAACACACCACTAGTACTAAGTTGCACCACCTCTGGCTTTTATGACTGTCAGCTTCAAACACTGATGGCATCAAATGAGCAGACAAGAAGCAAGGAATCATGCAGAGACAGAGTTCAATTTAGCTGGAGGAGACACGTGTTTTGGGCTGTATTCTAGTTACACATCCAAACTACCTTCTAAAAGTCAAGCCTCCTCTATTTATTTGGAAGGGCCCTATTACATCACTGAAGCTGTCGCTGAGGGAAGGAAGGGGGTCATCTCCACAACTCCACTTAGACACTATATATCAGGGGTCACCAACGCGGTGCCCGCGGGCACCAGGTAGCCCGTAAGGACCAGATGAGTAGCCCGCTGGCCTGTTGTAAAAATAGCTCAAATAGCAGCACTTACCAGTGAGCTGCCTCTATTTTTTAAATTGTATTTATTTACTAGCAAGCTGGTCTCGCTTTGCCCGACATTTTTAATTCTAAGAGAGACAAAACTCAAATAGAATTTGAAAATCCAAGAAAATATTCTAAAGACTAGGTCTTCACTTGTTTAAATAAATTCATTTTTTTTTTTTACTTTGCTTCTTATAACTTTCAGAAAGACAATTTTAGAGAAAAAATACAACCTTAAAAATGATTTTAGGATTTTAAACACATATACCTTTTTACCTTTTAAATTCCTTCCTCTTCTTTCCTGACAATTTAAATCAATGTTCAAGTAAATTATTCTTTTTTATTGTAAAGAGTAATAAATACATTTTAATTTAATGCTTCATTTTAGCTTCTGTTTTTTCGACGAAGAATATTTGTGAAATATTTCTTCAAACTTCTTATGATCAAAATTTAAAAAAAATATTCTGGCAAATCTAGAAATTCTGTAGAATCAAATTTAAATCTTATTTCAAAGTCTTTTGAATTTGTTTTAAAATTTTTGTTCTGGAAAATCTAGAAGAAATAATGATTTGTCTTTGTTAGAAATATAGCTTGGTCCAATTTGTTATATATTCTAACAAAGTGCAGATTGGATTTTAACCTATTTAAAACATGTCATCAAAATTCTAAAATTAATCTTAATCAGGAAAAATTACTATTGATGTTCCATAAATTCTTTTAAAAAAAAATTCAAAATGATTCTAATTAGCTAGTTTTTCTCTTCTTTTTTTCTGTTGAATTTTGAATTTTAAAGAGTCGAAATTGAAGATAAACTATGTTTCAAAATTTTATTGTAATTTTTTTCGTGTTTTCTCCTCTTTTAAACCGTTCAATTAAGTGTAAATATCATTAATTATTAATAATAACAGAATTAAAGGTAAATTGAGCAAATTGGCTATTTTTGGCAATTTATTTAAGTGTTTATCAAACTGGTAGCCCTTCGCATTAATCACTACCCAAGAAGTAGCTCTTGATTTCAAAAAGGTTGGTGACCCCTGCTATATATGATTATAGAATAAATGAAAATTAGTTGACGCAGGTCATATCGCCTTGTCTCTGCTCTGTCTGCGTCACGGCGGTGTTCGGCCTTGTCTCTGCTCTGTCTGCGTCACGGCGGTGTTCGGCCTTGGCAGCCAGCAGGCCGAGTCTGGACACGACACTGATAAAGTCGGCTGGCAATCTTTTGGACTGCCATCTTTGCACAGATACAAAAATACCACTTCAGCACAATTGACAATAATTCATAGCAATGGCCCTTAAGCATAAAGTTAGTGTGATAATATATAGATAATTATTCTAACAATGACAGATTGCAGTCTCCGAGGTATGGACTTACCCTCATCAGTCTTTCTCTGCTTGCTGTTGTCAGATCAACTTTGCACGTCGGACTCTCCTCATCCACCATTTTCTTCCGTTTCCACCACAGATTTGACTCTGGATTGAGATTGGGACAATTTACAGGCCATGACTTCATTCGTCTTTCTTCAAGGAACATTTTTACAGTTTTTTGCTCCTCTGGCAAGATGCATTATCATCTTGAAAAATGATGTCGTCACAACAAACATCCTTCCCATTGATGGAATACGAGACGTGTCCAAAATGTCAAAGTAAAAACTCCCCAGTGCCGTGGCCTGACATGTCATCAATGGCTGTGCAAATGTGCACCTTTTCTTCAGGCAGTCGTCTTCATAAATCTCCTTGCAACGCCACCAAGAAAAAGTTCCGGCCTCATCACCTTGTCCAACGCAGATTGGCGATTCCTCACTGAATATGGCTTCCAGTCCACCATTGTTGTTCCTTTTCCCTTGTTTTTTACTCTTTGTTTTTCATTTATTTTGCTGTTTTCCAGATATATTGCTGTTACCATGAATTGATTAACGTGGACCCCGACTTAAACAAGTTGAAAAACGTATTGGGGTGTTACCATTTAGTGGTCAATTGTACGGAATATGTACTGTACTGTGCAATCTACTAATAAAACTTTCAATAAATCAATCAAAAAACATTTCTGTCTTGACGCTTAGTTGTTGTCTTTGGTCTAGCTGTAGGCTTGTCTTTGGTCTAGCAGTAGGCTTGTCCTTGGTCTAGCTGTAGGCTTGTCTTTGGTCTAGCAGTAGGCTTGTCCTTGGTCTAGCTGTAGGCTTGTCCTTTGTCTAGCTGTAGGCTTGTCCTTGGTCTAGCTGTAGGCTTGTATTTGGTCTAGCAGTAGGCTTGTCCTTGGTCTAGCTGTAGGCTTGTCCTTGGTCTAGCTGTAGGCTTGCCTTTTGCAACCGTCCCATCTTGTTTGCACTTGGTCCAGATTTGGCACCCAGTTGACATCTTTGGCAACGTTGCGTGATGCTTTACCTTCTTGAAGACGGTTGATAATCCTCTCCTTTGCTTCTATTGACATCTCTGGTGTCGGACCCATGATTCATGTCAACTCACCTGCTGCAACAGCCGTCCGAGGTGTGAACACTCCTTTTTACCTGCAGACTAATGAGCGGATTTGATCTGATGCAGGTGTTGGCTTTGGAAAAGAACAACTACAGGGTGATTCCATTCTTTACCTCAGAATGAAGTGATTCCATATTTTTTTTCACTTTGCTTGATCTAAAATGAAAACTGTTACTGACTATCACAATTAATATTCTTGATTTATTTGAGTGTTTCTGAAAGGCAGAAAGCTGTCATTTGAAATGAGTTTGCTTTGGTCTGCTATGTTGTTTCCTACATTTGAAAAGGCCATATCAATCCAGGAGGTGAAGGTGTGTGGCGTCATGTAGTGTGTGTATGCACGCCACAACAGCTTCTTCTTCCTGGCTGGCAGTGAGCGAAAAGTCCGTAGATTAAACTTTTGTTTAACAACACAACACATCGGGTGTTCTTGGTCATGTTAAGAGTTCTGTGTAGTCCAACATGTTTGTCAAGTGGTGACTGGACAGCTGTTAGTTTGTGCTCGTAGTCTTGACAGTTTCATATTAACATAAAAAAAATCAATTGCTAGACCGGGGGTGCCCATTTTTCAGCAGGCGAGCTACTTTTCAAACTTTTCTATATATACATATATATATACAGTATATATTTTATATATATATATATATATATATATATATATATATATATATATATATATATATATATATATATATATATATATATATATATATATATATATATATATATATATATATATATATATATATATATATATATATACATATATATATATGTATGTGTGGGAATAAAATCACAAGACTATTTCATCTCTACAGGCCTGTTTCATGAGGGGTTTCCTCAATCCTCAGGAGATTTTTTTTTTTTTTTTTTTTAAATAAATACATATAAATTATAAATATATGTACATATAAATTATAAATATATATGTATGTATATATATATATATATATATATATATATATATATATATATATATATATATATATATATATATATATATATGCATATCTATATATATGCATATCTATGTATATATATATATATATATATATATATATATATATATATATATATATATATATATATATATATATATATATATACATATATATATATATATATATATATATATATATATATATATATATATATATATATATATATATATATATATATATATATACATACATATATATTTATAATTTATATGTATATATATTTATAATTTATATTTATTTATTTATTTATGAAACAGATGTTTTTGTCAACATGTTAAAGGTGTTAAATAAAAACACAAGCATGTTTAACACCGGCATCATGTTGTAATTGTATGCATGTTCGAAATAAACTCAAACCATAACATATAGATTCCTTTCTTCCATGAAGACAAGAATATAAGTTGGTATGATTGTGATGACTTGCATTGATTGGAATCAGACAGTAGTGATGATAACCTCCACATTTTACAATGGAGGAGAAAATAAAGTCCTCCTTTCTGTCCAATACCACATGAAAGTTTGTCCAGCTTCCATACTCCTTTTCATGCACATCACAAGAAATACATCGGCGGCAAACTCCGCAGCTTGCTAGCTTGTGCGTGCTAGCTTTCTGAAACTCTTTAT
>NC_084740.1:61637864-61640364 GCF_033978785.1 Entelurus aequoreus
TTTATTGACAGTTATTTAAGAAACATGTATATATTAAAGCTGCAAGCAGCGATGGACGGGACCGACTTTGAGGGCTCATAAAATCCAAACCGGAGCAGTAATTAAAACTTTTTCATCAACTTTTAATCAGAAGGGTTCAATCTCTCTCCTGTGCTAATTCGAAGCCGACACGACAAACACGCTCAGAGGAGATAATGTTTGAAAAAAGGTGACTGTTTTTACACAACTTTTGTTTTGAAGGGGGAATTGCAAACTTCCTGTTGATTTTTGCTGGCGGTTGTCAGTGTATAAAATATAGGTTTGAGACTTTTATTGAGACTTTTATTAGTAGGTTGCACAGTGAAGTACATATTCCGTACAATTGACCACTAAATGGTAACACCCGAATAAGTTTTTCAACTTGTTTAAGTCCCGACTTAAACAAGTTGAAAAACTTATTCGGGTGTTACCACTTAAATTGATTCATGATACAGATATATACTGTCATATATACTATCATCATAATACAGTCATCACACAAGATAATCACAATGAATTATTTACATTATTTACAATCAGGGGTGTGGAGGGGGGGGGGATATGGACATCAAGTAGTGGACATAGAGAGAGAGAGAGAGAGAGAGAGAGAGAGAGAGAGAGAGAGAGAGAGAGAGAGAGAGAGAGAGAGAGAGAGAGAGAGAGAGAGAGAGAGATCAGAAGGCATAAGAAAAAGTATCTGCATTTGATTGTTTACATTTGATTATTAGCAATCCGGGGAGGGTGTAGCTGCCTGGAGGTAAACTTTTATTGCGGTTTTGAAGGAGGATAGAGATGCCCTTTCTTTTACACCTGTTGGTAGCGCATTCCACATTGATGTGGCATAGAAAGAGAATGAGTTAAGACCTTTGTTAGTTCGGAATCTGGGTTTAACGTGGTTAGTGGAGCTCCCCCTGGTGTTGTGGTTATGGCGGTCATTTACGTTAAGGAAGTAGTTTGACATGTACTTCGCTATCAGGGAGGTGTAGGTGTGGTCTGTCCTCCACCCTGAGCCAGCCCACTTTAGAGAAGTGGGTAGGAGTGAGGTGGGATCTGGGGTGGAGGTCTAGAAGTAATCTGACTAGCTTGTTCTGAGATGTTTGGAGTTTAGATTTGAGGGTTTTGGAGGTGCTAGGGTACCAGGAGGTGCATGCGTAATCGAAAAAGGGTTGAACGAGAGTTCCCGCCAGAATCCTCAAGGTGCTTTTGTTGACCAGAGAGGAAATTCTGTAGAGAAATCTCGTTCGTTGGTTAACCTTTTTGATTACCTTGGTTGCCATTTTATCACAGGGAAGGTCTAAGTGAGAACTACATAGAGGTTTTTGTTTCATGTCTCTACGACATTCCTACTGGGAGTTACAGGCAGTTTTGTCTGTGTTTTCTTCCTAGGGGGTGCTAGAGCGCAATTTTGAGTTTTGGGGTTTGGTTTTTTGATTAGATGGCAATTGTTGCCAGACCTGACGTGTGTGTCCAATTTGGTGAGTTTTGAAGCATGTTAAGGGGGTCAAATTACAGCTCAAAGAGGCGGCGGTATAATAATAAAACACTAGAAATACAATAGGGTCCTCTGTCCCAAAGGGACTCGGTCCCTAATTATTGTTATTCATTTAGATAGAATATATTACCTTATAATTGTATGTCAATTCATTTTTCATCAGTTCTTAGGAGTCCCTTCTTTTGCAGTATATTTGATTCGTATTTATTTTTCAAATCAGCCTGACCAAATCCTTGATGATAATATTTGCAATGATCATGCTTTCATATCAGTTGACAAGGTTCATCTTGTTAAACTATAAGTAGGTTATATATTGTCAGAAAAATTGTCTGTAAAGTATCAAAAAACTTTCCGTTCTGAGTTCCCAATGAACAGACAAGAGGATGTCTTTGTTGCACCAAGCAAAGGCTTGAAAAATTCCATTGTGTACAATGGGAGGAGACGGGAGGGGGTTATCTATTGTCATCCAAGACCTGCCCAGGCTGAAGCCAGGACCAGCCCAAGCCCGAGGCATCTTTTTCTTTTGTGTCAATGTGACCGAAAACAATGACTGTTTGTTTACATACTCCCCATTCCTTTAGAAACAGATGTGTTGTTATGTAAACATTGTATATCTAAATAAAGAAGGAGACGTTAACCTTTTTCGTCAGAGCTTGGTGAAAGACTGTACAGAGAGTACAGTCGCCGTGTCTCTCCTCAATATTGAGTCCAAATTGAAGTCTGTCTTTGTTTGATTCTTTGCTTCTTGTCTTGTTTAAAATATGTCAACAGTGTTTGAACCTGACATATATAATTATTGAATCTGATGAAAATGAACAGTAAGATAGCTATTTCAGTGTCAATATTTGAGCGGGCCCCGGATCCATCTGCAGTGGAAAGGTTGGGCCCTGACGTCAAAAGAGCTAAAAACCCCTGAAATCAAGAATACATTTTGTGCTTGCATGTGTTTTAGGCATCAGCAAGCATAAAAAAGACTGTTAATTTGTGGAT
>NC_084740.1:61645364-61701890 GCF_033978785.1 Entelurus aequoreus
TAGCTAGTACTTTTCATTTGTTTATTCTAACAGTCTCTCTTTGTCTTCAGATTGTCTGTTTAGTGTCTTACGTTGGAATGTGAAGACAACCCCCACGTCTCTCTCCTTATCAGTGTTGAGAGGGGGGTGATGGGGGCTTCTTTGTGTGAAATGGGTGGGCTTTTCCGTTGGAATACCAGATCAACTAGAGTAGCCGATATGAATGTATTGGTTAAGTTGAACTCCTAAAGCTTTAGTAAAACTTGAAAATATTCCAATTCTGTCTTGATGGTCCTTCTTACGCAGCGTATATGTCATCGAAAGAACTTGGGATTGACCAGAAACTTAGATTCCCTTGGAGGAAGAACTGGTCCGACACAACAGTCCCCAGTAAGAATGATCAGCACATTACTTCATCAATCCAGAGATTTAAAGACTTGGTGCCCATTCCAAATGATAACCAGTATGTGTGTGTGTGTGTGTGTGTGTGTGTGTGTGTGTGTGTGTGTGTGTGTGTGTGTGTGTGTGTGTGTGTGTGTGTGTGTGTGTGTGTGTGTGTGTGTGTGTTCTGGCAATGCTTACTTAATGGGGACGTCGCTGTGTTTACACAGTCACCTTCAGGGGACCTCTGACGGTATGGGGACAAAAAAACAGGTCCCCTAAAGGGAAAGCTTTTTAAATGATGGACGGATCCATTCTGTATTCTGAGGATCATGTCATATTTAATTGTAACTTCTTTTTTTTTTTAAATGGTCCTCAATAGTCACGTACACATTTGTGTGAATTATGCAAAGTTATTTAAATTTGGTCCCCATGAACCATATTAACTCTTTTTCCCCAGGGTCCTGTGGAAGGATGCAGATATGTTTAAGAGTTCTTTCTTTTTACATAGCCATGTTTAGAGTAGCTAGTACTTTTCATTTGTTTATTCTAACAGTCTCTCTTTGTCTTCAGATTGTCTGTTTAGTGTCTTACGTTGGAATGTGAAGACAACCCCCACGTCTCTCTCCTTATCAGTGTTGAGAGGGAGGAGATGGGGGCTTTCTTTATGTGAAAAGGGTGGGCTTTTCCGTTGGAATACCAGATCAACTAGAGTAGCCGATATGAATGTATTGGTTAAGTTGAACTCCTAAAGCTTTAGTAAAACTTGAAAATATTCCAATTCTGTCTTGATGGTCCTTCTTATGTCATCCAAAGAACTTGGGATTGACCAGAAACTTAGATTCCCTTGGATGAAGAACTGGTCCGACTTAACAGTCCCCAGTAAGAATGATCAGCACATTACTTCATCAATCCAGAGATTTAAAGACTTGGTGCCCATTCCAAATGATAACCAGTATGTGTGTGTGTGTGTGTGTGTTCTGGCAATGCTTACTTAATGGGGACGTCGCTGTGTTTACACAGTCCCCTTTAGGGGACCTCTGATGGTATGGGGACCAAAAAACAGGTCCCCTAAAGGGAAAGCTTTTGAAATGATAGACAGATCCATTCTGTATTCTGAGGATCATGTCATATTTAATTGTAACTTCTTTTTTTTTTTTTTTTTTTTTAAATGGTCCTCAATAGTCACGTACACGTTTGTGTGAATTATGCAAAGTTATTTAAATTTTGTCCCCATGAACCATATTAACTCTTTTTCCCCAGGATCCTGTGGAAGGATGCATATATGTTTAAGAGATCTTTCTTTTTACATAGCCATGTTTAGAGTAGCTAGTACTTTTCATTTGTTTATTCTAACAGTCTCTCTTTGTCTTCAGATTGTCTGTTTAGTGTCTTACGTTGGAATGTGAAGACAACCCCCACGTCTCTCTACTTATCAGTGTTGAGAGGGAGGAGATGGGGGCTTTCTTTATGTGAAAAGGGTGGGCTTTTCCGTTGGAATACCAGATCAACTAGAGTAGCCGATATGAATGTATTGGTTAAGTTGAACTCCTAAAGCTTTAGTAAAACTTGAAAATATTCCAATTCTGTCTTGATGGTCCTTCTTACGCAGCGTATATGTATACACTGCAAAAAGTCAGTGTTCAAAAAAAAGAAAAAAAATACAAAAATGAGGGGTATTTTATTTGAACTAAGCAAAATTATCTGCCAATAGAACAAGAACATTTGGCTCGTCAAGACATTCCAAAACAAGTAAAATTAGCTAACCTCAATTAACCCAAAAATAGCTTAAAATAAGTATATTCTCACTAATAACAAGTGCACTTATCTTGGTAGAAAGAAAAATATGAGACGTTTTTTCTCAATTTGTTGAAAAATATTCTTAAATGAAGTAAATGCTAGTGCCATTATCTTGACATAATGATATGCACTCGGCATTACATTTCTTGAAACCAGCAAACTTATACTAAAAACTAATTTATTGTTCTTAATGGAAAGGCAACAAGGCAAGCGCTTGTTACTCTCGGGGTCTCCTAGCCGCTCAGGCAAATCATATTGTCTAAAAATGCATTTTTCCATGGATAACATGACATCATCGCGCCAAGTGCGTGCTCTTTCAGTCAATTAGTGTGCATATATACAGCCCGGCCCCCGGACAAACATTTTTTAATTGTAATTTTGAAGAATTTATCTGAATGTGCATGAACTATTTCTGTTCAAAATTGTTAGAAATGTCAAATGTTTAAATATTAACATCAGTTTACTGTACTGTGCCAACTGTACTACTATATGAGTACATATTTTCTATTGTTTCATTGAAAATAAAACAGCAAAGTCCATTTGGCTGTCATCTGTTTTAATTATGAGACACAATTGTGTCAAAGTCATGATTTTTTATTTCATGCTTGAAATAAGAAATGATGACTTTAAAAAAGTAGTTTTATACTTGTGAGTGTTGATGACACAACACTTGATATTCTAGTTTCAAGCATGTTTTACTCAATATAGCTCATCAAATCTCAGCAACAAGCTGTAATATCTTACTGACATCATTTAGGAGCAAAACCCTTAAAACAAGTAAAACACTCTAACATCAAATCTGCTTAGTGAGAAGAATGATCTTATCAGAGAGAAAATAAGCAAATATCACCCTTATTTGAGATATTTCATCTTACTTGGATTTCAGTTTTTGCAGTGTATATATATATATATATATATATATATATATATATATATATATATATATATATATATATATATATATATATATATATATATATATATATATATATATATACTATACCGTTCAAAAGTTTGGGGTCACCCAAACAATTTAGTGGAATAGCCTTCATTTCTAAGAACAAGAATAGACTGTGGAGTTTCAGATGAAAGTTCTCTTTTTCTGGCCATTTTGAGCGTTTAATTGACCCCACAAATGTGATGCTCCAGAAAGTCAATCTGCTCAAAGGAAGGTCAGTTTTGTAGCTTCTGTAACGAGCTAAAGTGTTTTCAGATGTGTGAACATGATTGCACAAGGGTTTTCTAATCATCAATTAGCCTTCTGAGCCAATGAGCAAACACATTGTACCATTAGAACACTGGAGTGATAGTTCCTGGAAATGGGCCTCTATACACCTATGTAGATATTGCACCAAAAAGCAGACATTTGCAGCTAGAATAGTCATTTAGCACATTAGCAATGTATAGAGTGTATTTCTTTCAAGTTAAGACTAGTTTCAAGTTATCTTCATTGAAAAGTACAGTGCTTTTCCTGCAAAAATAAGGACATTTACATGTGACCCCAAACTTTTGAACGCTAGTGTATATATATATATATATATATACACTACATACATATATGTGTGTGTGGTGTATTTGAGGGGCGGTATTAGATATGTTGTAGTCCAGATATGTTATTCCCATAAGTCGAAAACCTAATGAAGGTTTTAACAATTATGTTAGGATGAAATAAATATAACCTTATTAGTATTCCCACACATCAGCAGCATTTGGAACAAGGATGAGGTGATTGAAGAAAGGTAAAAACAAATCTTACCTGTACTTTTGTATCTCATTGCCCATAACTGTGGCGCAGTCAAGAACCCTATGTACAAGTTGTTGAGCCCTGGTAATAAACTTTACAACTCAGATGACAGATATTATGAAAATAATCGAATATGCTCTTGTAGTTTGTGGTGATGAAGCTTGTATTTATAGCCATATCAAATATTTATAGCCATATCAAATATTTCCTTCGTAAATCTCACGTTCACTTTTGCCGCCAGTGAGATTTTTCTTGAGCTGCGTGGAAACTTGTGCATCCAGGTTGTAACATGCGCACATCCTGGCATTACCTAACTCCTGCTCAGGGTTAGCCAAACACGGCCTCCCCTCTTACGCACGTCTTCACCTCCAAGATGTTGCTGATATATGATCGTCCTCCTCAAAGGCTCACTTCCTTATTTACAACCCGGCTTCTTTTTTTTCTTTTCTTTCCTGCTAAGCATAAATGTCAGGCTGCTGGAGTCGGGGAGGTCCTAGCAGGACAAAAGCCTGTTGTCCAGACTCCGTCTCCAGTGCAGGTACATTAAATCATTATTTTTCAGACAGGAAATATCTGCCAATGCACATTTTGCCGGTGAAATATGTTTCTAAGATGAAATGATTCCAGCTTGGCACGGCCTCTCAGCGGGAGACTTTTCAACTTGATTCTTTTTAGTGGGAAGTAGACGTTTTCTTTTGCTCCAGGGCGCCACCTACATCTTCCCCTTTTCCACTAATCTGCTACACAAAGTGTGTGTTATTGTCCCATATTATGGACATACTTTGGTGACTCAACAACAAAAAGGCAACTGTTGAGGGTTGTACGGTATACCAGTACTAGTATAGTATCGCAGTACTAATGCGTCAAAAGCGGTACCATACTCTGTTTGAAAAGTACCAGTTCCCCTATATATAGTATATTGTTATATTTTGATAAACAATCATTAATGAATCTTTCAGCACGTACACAATGTTGACATCTATAGTTATATTTTGATAAACAATCATAAATGAATCTTTCAGCACGTACACAATGTTGACATCTATAGTTATATTTTGATAAACAATCATAAATGAATCTTTCAGCACGTACACAATGTTGACATATATAGTTATATTTTGATAAACAATCATAAATGAATCTTTCAGCACGTACACAATGTTGACATCTATAGTTATATTTTGATAAACAATCATAAATGAATCTTTCAGCACGTACACAATGTTGACATATATAGTTATATTTTGATAAACAATCATAAATGAATCTTTCAGCACGTACACAATGTTGACATCTATAGTTATATTTTGATAAACAATCACAAATGAATCTTTCAGCACGTACACAATGTTGACGTCTATAGTTATATTTTGATAAACAATCATAAATGAATCTTTCAGCACGTACACAATGTTGACATATATAGTTATATTTTGATAAACAATCATGAATGAATCTTTCAGCATGTACACAATGTTGACATCTATAGTTATATTTTGATAAACAATCATAAATTAATCTTTCAGGACATACACAATGTTGACATCTATAGTTATATTTTGATAAACAATCATAAATGAATCTTTCAGCACATACACAATGTTGACATCTATAGTTATATTTTGATAAAAAATCATAAATGAATCTTTCAGCACGTACACAAAGTTGACATCTATAGTTATATTTTGATAAACAATCATAAATGAATCTTTCAGCACGTACACAATGTTGACGTCTATAGTTATATTTTCATAAACAATCACAAATGAATCTTTCAGCACGTACACAATGTTGACGTCTATAGTTATATTTTGATAAACAATCATAAATGAATCTTTCAGCACGTACACAATGTTGACATATATAGTTATATTTTGATAAACAATCATAAATGAATCTTTCAGCACGTACACAATGTTGACATCTATAGTTATATTTTGATAAACAATCATAAATTAATCTTTCAGGACATACACAATGTTGACATCTATAGTTATATTTTGATAAACAATCATAAATGAATCTTTCAGCACGTACACAATGTTGACATCTATAGTTATATTTTGATAAACAATCATAAATGAATCTTTCAGCACGTACACAATGTTGACATCTATAGTTATATTTTGATAAACAATCATAAATGAATCTTTCAGCACGTACACAATGTTGACACCAATAGTTATATTTTGATAAACAATCATAAATGAATCTTTCAGCACGTACACAATGTTGACGTCTATAGTTATATTTTGATAAACAATCATAAATGAATCTTTCAGCACGTACACAATGTTGACGTCTATAGTTATATTTTGATAAACAATCATAAATGAATCTTTCAGCACGTACACAATGTTGACATCTATAGTTATATTTTGATAAACAATCATAAATGAATCTTTCAGCACATACACAATGTTGACATCTATAGTTATATTTTGATAAACAATCATAAATTAATCTTTCAGCACGTACACAATGTTGACATCTATAGTTATATTTTGATAAACAATCATAAATGAATCTTTCAGCAAGTACACAATGTTGACATCTATAGTTATATTTTGATAAACAATCATAAATGAATCTTTCAGCACGTACACAATGTTGACATCTATAGTTATATTTTGATAAACAATCATAAATGAATCTTTCAGCACGTACACAATGTTGACACCAATAGTTATATTTTGATAAACAATCATAAATGAATCTTTCAGCACGTACACAATGTTGACGTCTATAGTTATATTTTGATAAACAATCATAAATGAATCTTTCAGCACGTACACAATGTTGACACCAATAGTTATATTTTGATAAACAATCATAAATGAATCTTTCAGCACGTACACAATGTTGACGTCTATAGTTATATTTTGATAAACAATCATAAATGAATCTTTCAGCACGTACACAATGTTGACATCTTCTTCTTCTTCATCGTATGGGCAGCTGTTTTCCGGCACCCGGACCTGAGGCCGAGGGTCTATGCCTTTTACCACCCCAGGCCCGGGGGGCCCTCCCGTTCATATGTCAGGACACACAGAAGTGAGCCAGGTCACCGAGCAGTCATCCAGGTCCGCCAGGCCACGCAAACCATTAGGAGCACGATAAATCGGGCAACGCAGGATCACGTGGTCGGCAGTCTGCTCCTCCGCGCCACACTCACACGTCGCGTTAGGTGCTAAGCCCCACTGGAACATGTTTGAGCGAAAGCGACCGACACCAGTTCGGAGGCGGTTAAGCCTCACCCAGGCCACTCGTGGTAGTGAGAGGCCTGGTATTGAGCCGGTGTCAGGTATGAAGTCACGGAGTCTGGAGGAGATGGTATGCTCCAGGTCCGTGCTCCATTTGTGATTCGCCCAGTGAGCCGCCCTGATGTTGTTGTCACTGCATTGCTGCAGGAGCTTCAGGGCGGCTGGTACCAGTGGGTCTCTGGAGGGGAGGCGGGGCGTTGGCTCTGAGGAGAGTGTGAGCCTTTCATGGAGCAGGTGGTTCTCATCCATGTTTGCCCGGCCCGCCAGAGTTGCTACAGCACCTTGGCGACGAAGCTCAGCGGGTTGGATGCCTGCTAAGATGGGCAGTAGCTCCACAGGGGTGGGGCGCAGGCATCCAGTGATAACACGCAAGGCTTCGTTGATCGGGACATCAAGTTGTTTAGAGTGAGCACTGCGCGCCCAGACAGGTGCGCAGTACTCAGCAGTTGAGTAGACCAGGGCAAGTGCTGCTGTTCGCAGAGTTCTTGCCCCGGCACCCCAACCGGACCCGACCAACCGTCTCAGCAGTGAGACGCGGGTGTTGAGTTTCTTGCGTGTTGCCAAGAGGTGTTTACGGAAAGTGAGCGACCTGTCCAGGGTGACCCCAAGGTATTTAGGGTCAGGACGAGGGTCTTCAGGTGTAGGACGAGGCCGGCATAGGGTAAGGGAAGCCCCATCCGGCTTCCGCACCTCGAACCTGATCTCACGATCCGCTTCCCAATTGTATAGGTGGAAAGCTTGTGTCACCGTCTTGGATTCGCTGAGCTTCAATCTCCAGTTATGGAGGTAAGCCACTAAAGTCTCCATGTCCTGGCTTAGAGTTCCCTCCAAGGCCTGCCAGTCCCTGTCGGAGTGCAGCAGCGCGAGATCGTCTGCGTATGCGAACCTCCGTGAGACTGTGGCAGGCAGGTCGTATGTATAGATGTTATACAGGAGGGGAGCCAGGACAGATCCCTGGGGGACGCCATTTTTCAGGCGCCGCAACCTGCTTTTATCTCCGTTACTGGTGGTGAGAGTAAAGCTGCGGTTCCAGACAAGCTCCATGATCATTTTGACCATGTGCCTGTCTGGAAGCAGGCGGAGAAGTTTGCAGGTGAGGCCGCGGTGCCAGACTGTGTCATAGGCAGCAGTCAGGTCTATGAAGACGGCACCGGCCTTCTTTTTCGCCTCAAAGCAGTCCTCGATGTCCTGGGTAAGGAGGGCGACCTGATCCACCGTGGACTTCCCACGTCGAAAACCCGCCTGCTCCCGGGGGAGGTGGGGGTCTATGATGGGCTCGACACGGGCGTGAATCAGGCGCTCGAGGACTTTAAAGGGGACGCAGAGCAAGGAGATTGGTCTGTAGCTCGTTACGTCATCCTTTGGCTTGTTCGGCTTGGGGATAGCGACAACAGTGGCCCTTCTCCAAATCCTGGGGATCCGGAGTTGGCGCAGGCAAGAAGACAGGAAAACTCTCAGCCAGGACTTCATTGCAGGGGCAGCGTGGAGCACGAGTTCTGGGCAGATGTTGTCAGGCCCAGCAGACTTGCCTGGTTTGGTATACTGGAGGGCAGCTGTGAACTCCTCCGGTGAAAACTCACCGGAGATGTTACACTCGCTAGATGTTGTTGTCCTCCAGAGGTCTGCAGTTTCCTGGCGCACCGCCCGGGAAAAATCTCGATTTATCCCGGTATATGCCCCGTTTTTCACAACCTGTGCTGCAATAGCATTTGCGGTAACGGGGCATGTTCGGGGTGCGCGCTCAGACCTACCAGTCAAGTTGTTCAAAGTGCTCCACGCGATACGGCTAGTGTGCGAGAAGTCGATGGAGTGGACTGCCTCTTTCCAGCGCTGGTGCCTCTTCCTTCCAAGAGTGGAAAGAAGGGCAGTGGCTGAATTGTTAGCCTCCGGGCCATAGGGAGCCCGGAGGAAGGCGCTGTAGAGGGTCTCGCACTCGCCATCCCAGCATGGTTTGTAGTTCTTACGCCGGCCGCGTGGGATGGCTTTTTTGGCCGCAGATGTTAGTGCCCTACAGAAGTCCTGGTATGCCTCGTCCACGTTGGGTGTGTCTGGTGGTGGGAGACACCGTGTGGACTTGTTGGTATGGAGGCGATAGAGTTTCCAATTGGCCTTTCGGAAGTTCCATCGCTTCATCGGTCCGCTCGGAACTGTTGTCACGAGGTCGGGCACCGATATCAGTGACGGTCGGTGTTGCGACCTGGGGAACATTCCTAGAACACGTCTGTCGGGGAGCTGGGTGTCCACACCGACACTCACGAAAGCCAGGTCAGGGTTCGTGTCAGTGTTATGCCGAGCGGAGTGAAAGCTGGCTGGGCCCTTCGGGTTGTAGAGAAGGTTGAGCGAGTTGCGCTCTGCCCAGTCAGAAAGAGTTTCCCCGCTCGGTGAGGTGGTACTGTATCCCCACCGTGTATGCCGGCAGTTGAAATCACCAGCATATACACACGGTGGTTCAAGCACTGGCAGTGACACTGGCGTGAGTTGTGAGGGTGGTGGTTTGTAGACGTTGACAATTTTGATGTCGCCAACGTCCACTCGCAGCCACTCGATCTCGGAGTTGTCCGGTGATCGATCGGCGAGGGTCCAGCTCAGATCGTTGTGGACAAACGTGGCAAGGCCATGCTTCTTGCTCAGGATTGACCCAGCTAGCGTGAAGTTGGGGATCGCTAGCTTGTCCGCTGTTGGGCGGTGGGTTTCCTGAAGGAGGATGACCATGGCTTGGGTGGTGTGGGCCATGTGCTCGATGACGGATGTTTTGGCATCTGTGAGCCCTTCAACGTTCAGTTGCAGTATTCTTGATTGGAGACCGGCAGCAGTGTTGCTACCAGATCTCCGCCCAGACTGCCCCTGGACGCCAGAACGGGAGGGTACCCGAGTTGAAAGTTTTTTGTTTCGCCGCGTTGCCATGGAGTAGAGCAGCGCGGTTACTTGCAGGGATCACGGCGTGGACGTAAACTTTCTCGATCCCGATGTTGACATCTATAGTTATATTTTGATAAACAATCATAAATGAATCTTTCAGCACATACACAATGTTGACATCTATAGTTATATTTTGATAAACAATCATAAATGAATCTTTCAGCACGTACACAATGTTGACATCTATAGTTATATTTTGATAATCAATCATAAATGAATCTTTCAGCACGTACACAATGTTGACATCTATAGTTATATTTTGATAAACAATCATAAATGACTCTTTCAGCACATACACAATGTTGACATCTATAGTTATATTTTGATAAACAATCATAAATTAATCTTTCAGCACATACACAATGTTGACATCTATAGTTATATTTTGATAAACAATCATAAATGAATCTTTCAGCACGTACACAATGTTGACATCTATAGTTATATTTTGATAAACAATCATAAATGAATATTTCAGCACATACACAATGTTGACATCTATAGTTAGATTTTGATAAACAATCATAATTGAATCTTTCAGCACTTACACAATGTTGACATCTATAGTTATATTTTGATAAACAATCATAAATGAATCTTTCAGCACATACACAATGTTGACATCTATAGTTATATTTTGATAAACAATCATAAATTAATCTTTCAGCACGTACACAATGTTGACATCTATAGTTATATTTTGATAAACAATCATAAATGAATATTTCAGCACATACACAATGTTGACATCTATAGTTATATTTTGATAAACAATCATAATTGAATCTTTCAGCACTTACACAATGTTGACATCTATAGTTATATTTTGATAAACAATCATAAATGAATCTTTTAGCACGTACACAATGTTGACATCTATAGTTATATTTTGATAAACAATCATAAATGAATCTTTCAGCACGTACACAATGTTGACATCTATAGTTATATTTTGTTAAACAATCATAAATGAATCTTTCAGCACGTACACAATGTTGACATCTATACTTATATTTTTGGGGACATTTGTATCAGGATGGAGAGACTCTTATACATCCATGTGAATGGACCAAGGGGTTTCTAATAAGTATGTATGTGTTACAATAATTATGTATAAGTTATCACACAACTCTTATGCTTAAAGGCCGTTGCTGTGGTTATTATCAATTGTGCTGAAGTTGTACTTTTCTATCCGTTGCAAAGGCACAACTTGACATCTTCCATTGCGAGTTGTCTCGTATCAGCAGTTTGTTTCCAGACCCCGCCTGCTGACAGCCAAGGACGGACATCGAGTACCTCGACGTGGACAGGACAGCGACAGGGCGAGATCTACGAGTGTCAGCACATGTCCATTCTGAATAATCACGTATTTTGTCTACCGGGGCTGCTTGCATTAACTAGGGACCTCCCGAATAAATAGAGGAGCACGTGCACTGCAAAAAGTCAGTGTTCAAAAACAAGAAAAAAAATACAAAAATGAGGGGTATTTTATTTGAACTAAGCAAAATTATATGCTAATAGAACAAGAAAATCGTGCATTACATCCTGTCGGACTAACAAAGTGAAGAAGCGATGACATATTACCTGTTTTATTTTGCACTTGAAAAAACAATACCTACACTGCAAAAAGTCAGTGTTCAAAAACAAGAAAAAAACACAGAAAAATGAGGGGTATTTTATTTGAACTAAGCAAAATTATATGCCAATAGAACAAGAACATTTGGCTTGTCAAGACTTTCCAAAACAAGTAAAATTAGCTAACCTCAATGAACCCCAAAATACCTTAAAATAAGTATATTCTCACTAATTGATTTGATTTGTATTAAGGATCCTCATTAGCTGGTTGCCACAGCAACCCACTAGTCTTCCTGGGGTCCACAAACTCAATACAATTACAAGTAAAAGCATATCATTATAACTACACCAGGGGTCACCAACGCGGTGCCCGCGGGCACCAGGTAGCCCGTAAGGACCAGATGAGTAGCCCGCTGGCCTGTTGTAAAAATAGCTCAAATAGCAGCACTTACCAGTGAGCTGCCTCTATTTTTTAAATTGTATTTATTTACTAACAAGCTGGTCTCGCTTTGCCCGACATTTTTAATTCTAAGAGAGACAAAACTCAAATAGAATTTGAAAATCCAAGAAAATATTTGAAAGACTTGGTCTTCACTTGTTTAAATAAATTAATTATTTTTTTTACTTTGCTTCTTATAACTTCCAGAAAGACAATTTTAGAGAAAAAATACAACCTTAAAAATGATTTTAGGATTTTTAAACACATATACCTTTTTACTTTTTAAATTCCTTCCTCTTCTTTCCTGACAATTTAAATCAATGTTGAAGTAATTTTTTTTGTTTCATTGTAAAGAATAATAAATACATTTTAATTTAATTCTTAATTTTAGCTTCTGTTTTTTCGACGAAGAATATTTGTGAAATATTTCTTCAAACTTATTATGATTAAAATTCAAAAAAATTATTCTGGCAAATCTAGAAAATCTGTAGAATCAAATTTGAATCTTATTTCAAAGTCTTTTGAATTTCTTTTAAAATTTTTGTTCTGGAAAATCTAGAAGAAATAATGATTTGTCTTTGTTAGAAATATAGCTTGGTCCAATTTGTTATATATTCTAACAAAGTGTAGATTGAATTTTAACCTATTTAAAACATGTCATCAAAATTCTAAAATTAATCTTAATCAGGAAAAATTACTAATGATGTTCCATAAATTATTTTTTTAAGTTTTTCTCTTCTTTTTTTCGGTTGAATTTTGAATTTTAAAGAGTCGAAATTGAAGATAAACTATGTTTCAAAATTTAATTGTCATTTTTTTTCGTGTTTTCTCCTCTTTTAAACCGTTCATTTAAGTGTAAATATCATTAATAATTAATAATAACATAGAGTTAAAGGTAAATTGAGCAAATTGGCTATTTCTGGCAATTTATTTAAGTGTGTATCAAACTGGTAGCCCTTCGCATTAATCAGTACCCAAGAAGTAGCTCTTGGTTTCAAAAAGGTTGGTGACCCCTGAACTACACAATACAGTAAAAATGATAAAAACATCAATTAGAAAACAAGCAAACAATTTACAGCCACAGAATAATAATTACCATATAAATATAACTACACAATACTAAACCAAATAAAAATCATCAACAAGCAAACTAAAGACTCAGATAAAATATTACCGGTACTTTCCTTTTAAAAACCTGTTTACTTTCAATGCCGGTGAGAATTCCAGACAGGTTATTCCAGAGCGATACAGATCTATAAATAAATAAATAACAACTGTACTACTATATGAGTACATATTTTCTATTGTTTCATTGAAAATAAAACAGCAAAGTCCATTTGGCTGTCATCTGTTTTAATTATGAGACACAATTGTGTCAAAGTCATGATTTTTTTATGTCATGCTTGAAATAAGAAAGTATTACCGTATTTCCTTGAATAGCCGCAGGGGCGCTAATTCATTTAAAACCTCCTGTCATTCCGGCGTTTACCGGAAGCCTGCGGGATGGCTGTGCATGCGCTAATTATTTTAAAACCTCTTCTCACCCCGGCGTTTACCAAAAGGAATGCGGTAAATTTAGGCGTGCGCTTTGAGTGTGATGTAAGCATACCATCATGAAAAGCACATTTAATAAAAAAAAACGTTATTATGGTCTTACCTGTACTTATAAATGGAGTCCATTTGCAGCTCCTTCTGACCAAAAGCATCGATAACTTGTTTATAGAAGTCTTCCTTATTTTCTTTCTTCAGTTTTAAAAGTCTCGATGGAGATATTCCTTTAATTATTACCTCCTGCTTCCATTGAAAGTCCAGTTTAGAAAAGTGTTTTATTTTAGATACCGGTATGTAATCCTCCATGTTAAAAGTTCAGGTGAGAGGGAAAAAAAGATGATCTGTTGCTGCGTGTTGTCACTTCTTCTGCAGTACCGGAAGTCGCAAGAAGGATCACTAGCGCCCTCTACCACCAGGAGGCGGGAGTCATTTAATGACTCATACAGTATTTGACACACGCAGCTACGGTATATTAATACAACATAGCTGCTTACTGTTCTTTTTAGCATACCGTACCGGTATTCAATAGGTTGGACCTTAAATCCTAGTGAATAGCTCTTTATCTTTTTTCCTTTGTGCGATTGCAAACTACTGAAAGCAGCTTCCTCCATTTTGAAAATGAGGACAGGTAAATCGTCACTCTTGACGTAACAAATTTGACCCGGCGGAAGTTCTAGACATATGCTAAATATTTTGCGAAACGAGTTTGACCCGGCGAAAATTATAGACATGCGATAATAAAATTGATATTTTGCGAAACGAATTTGATCCGGCGTTAATAATGAACCGGCGATAAGGCCAAGCATGCGTTAATTATTTTGAGAAACGAGTTTGACCCGGCAGTAATTCTAGACGTGCGAATACTATATTCCCTGCGCCAATTCAAGGAAATACGGTACTTTAAAAAAGTAGTTTTCTACTTGTGAGTGTTGATGACACAGCTTTGCAACAGTTGATATTCTAGTTTCAAGCATGTTTTACTCAATATAGCTCATCAAATCTCAGCAACAAGCTGTAATATCTTACTGACATCATTTAGGAGCAAAACACTTCAAACAAGTAAAACACTCTAACATCAAATCTGCTTAGTGAGAAGAATGATCTTATCAGACAGAAAGTAAGCAAATATCACCCTTATTTGACATATTTCATCTTACTTAGATTTCACTTTTTGCAGTGTGTGCTGTGCCTAATGCCTGGTTCACACCAACGGCGCTTGCCGCGCTTTAAAGCGGCAAGCAAAGCGCCGCCATTTTTGTCAATTTTTCCACGAATATCCCGATCTCCGAAGTAATGTTATGCTTTGATACGCTCTGATACGCTCTGATACGAATTAGTTGCCGCTTTGTTACCATTCCTCACGATTTGATCCCGCTTTGATACGCTTGAAATCACGCTTTGATACGTTTTATTACGCTTTATTGAACTTTATTATGCTTTGATGCGGTCATGACGCTTTAAATCAGTTTCTGACACGATTATCAAGCTCTGTTGTGCATTGTTACAACAAAAATAAGAAAAAAATGTGAAAAACTCAGTATACTGTTTTCCACACATTTTTTATATTCATTTATTTTTTCAATTCCTCTTTTTTTTTCGTTATATTATGTTTATTATTTATTATGTTTTATATCTTCATTTCTTTTATTTCTTTGTCATCTTAATAAATATCTATCTTTCATTTCTTATGCTAGTTGACAATAATAAAAGGCATTTCTTTTATTTTTTATATTCATTTATTTTTTCAATTTCTCTTTTTTTTCCGTTATATTATGTTTTATATCTTCATTTGTTTTATTTCTTTGTCATCTTAATAAATATGTATCTTTCATTTCTTATGCTAGTTGACAATAATAAAAGGCATTTCTTTTATTTTTTATATTCATTTATTTTTTCAATTTCTCTTTTTTTTCCGTTATATTATGTTTTATATCTTCATTTCTTTTATTTCTTTGTCATCTTAATAAATATCTATCTTTCATTTCTTATGCTAGTTGACAATAATAAAAGGCATTTCTTTTATTTTTTATATTCATTTATTTTTTCAATTTCTCTTTTTTCCCCGTTATATTATGTTTTATATCCTCATTTCTTTTATTTCTTTGTCATCTTAATAAATATTTATCTTTCATTTCTTATGCTAGTTGACAATAATAAAAGGCATTTCTTTTATTTTTTATATTCATTTATTTTTTCAATTTCTCTTTTTTTCCCGTTATATTATGTTTTATATCTTCATTTCTTTTATTTTTTTGTCATCTTAATAAATATCTATCTTTCATTTCTTATGCTAGTTGACAATAATAAAAGGCATTTCTTTTATTTTTTATATTCATTTATTTTTTCAATTTCTCTTTTTTTCCGTTATATTATGTTTTATATCTTCATTTCTTTTATTTCTTTGTCATCTTAATAAATATCTATCTTTCATTTCTTATGCTAGTTGACAATAATAAAAGGCATTTCTTTTATTTTTTATATTCATTTATTTTTTCAATTTCTCTTTTTTTCCCGTTATATTATGTTTTATATCTTCATTTGTTTTATTTCTTTGTCATCTTAATAAATATGTATCTTTCATTTCTTATGCTAGTTGACAATAATAAAAGGCATTTCTTTTATTTTTTATATTCATTTATTTTTTCAATTTCTCTTTTTTTTCCGTTATATTATGTTTTATATCTTCATTTCTTTTATTTCTTTGTCATCTTAATAAATATCTATCTTTCATTTCTTATGCTAGTTGACAATAATAAAAGGCATTTCTTTTATTTTTTATATTCATTTATTTTTTCAATTTCTCTTTTTTTTCCGTTATATTATGTTTTATATCCTCATTTCTTTTATTTCTTTGTCATCTTAATAAATATTTATCTTTCATTTCTTATGCTAGTTGACAATAATAAAAGGCATTTCTTTTATTTTTTATATTCATTTATTTTTTCAATTTCTCTTTTTTTCCCGTTATATTATGTTTTATATCTTCATTTCTTTTATTTTTTTGTCATCTTAATAAATATCTATCTTTCATTTCTTATGCTAGTTGACAATAATAAAAGGCATTTCTTTTATTTTTTATATTCATTTATTTTTTCAATTTCTCTTTTTTTTCCGTTATATTATGTTTTATATCCTCATTTCTTTTATTTCTTTGTCCTCTTAATAAATATTTATCTTTCATTTCTTATGCTAGTTGACAATAATAAAAGGCATTTCTTTTATTTTTTATATTCATTTATTTTTTCAATTTCTCTTTTTTTCCCGTTATATTATGTTTTATATCTTCATTTCTTTTATTTTTTTGTCATCTTAATAAATATCTATCTTTCATTTCTTATGCTAGTTGACAACAATAAAAGGCATTTCTTTTAAACGTAACATAATCTCTTTATTATTAACATTTTCATACAGAAAAATGATAGACAGTAATGTCAAAGTGCAACATCAAACAGCAGAAGTACAGAAACAATGATCATGGTATAAAAAAGGCAATGATGCAAAAGAGAATGGATTTGTAATCCTGTGTTGGTTTTACATCAAGTTTCAATGTCACTCGTCAATATCACAGTCACTTCCTATTGCGCTTTGAACCAAGATCTGTTAAGCTTTCCTACGCTTTGAGTCAAGCTTTGCTGAGCTTTGTCAGGCTTTGCCACGCTTTGATACGCTCTCGGCGCTTTATTCCATTCTTGACAGAACGCAGAATTTTTTTAAAGCGTTTAAAAAATTTTGGCGAACTTGCCGCATGTCCCGCTTCACTACAAGCTTTCCCACGATCCATTAGGACCCTCACGCTTTAATCACGCTTTGTTGCGCTTTAACGCCGCTTTAAAGCGCCGTCAAAGCGGCGTTGGTGTGAACCTAGCATCAGAGCGTAGGGTGAAACTGTAACTGAGTGTGCAGCCCCATACGTCTCTCCTCATGAGTAAAATTGAACTCTGTCTCTGCCTGATTCCTTCTTCTTGTCTTGTGTAATAGATAGTTGGGTGTTTGAACCTGACAGTATGCGAATGGAGCGACTTACTGAGAGTATGTGGAGTCAGTCGAAGTAAAAAATAACATTTTGGCCTGTTGACCAAACTATAAGGTGCCCCCACCTCTGGTTTAGCTGACCTCAAAGGCAAGACCCCCGCCAGCTGGATGTCTGGTGAAAACCCCCACACAGCCACCACCGATGCCCCCGACCCATCACCCGAGACATTAGCATAAACCTCAGCCATGCTGCCAAGCTACACACACGCCCGCCCATGCAAAGACATCTCTGTGCAGCTCCCGGGTTGAGATGGGATTTTTACAAGCGACGTGAAAACCCCACTGTGGTGTTTTATGCCTCTGTGGCTTGCGGCGATGCCGTGGCATGGCCCGTGGAACACTCTGACCGCACGCCGCTGTCCACCCCCGCCGGCAGTGTGAAGTGTTTGGAAGGTGCCACCAGGCAGCGCGCTCGCCGTCCTCGACTTTACACGCTTGACAGGCGCTGAGGTTTTTCACACGGCCTCAAGTTGGGAGACTTTTTTTTTTTTTTTTAAGAAGAAGAAAGCTGACAAATCAATAGAGGGGCTGATTGAGGAGGCGGCACGCGTGTGCGGCGTTACGGTAATGATGGCCGCCGCGCTCTGTTTGTTTACACGAGTTAAGAGCGGGCTCAAATCATTAATGAGTGCTTTGCGTCCAGCGTGTAACCACAGCTAAGCCAGTGGGTCAACAAGGTTGGCCAGGCTAACCACTGTGTGTGTGTGTGTGTGTGTGTGTGTGTGTGTGTGTGTGTGTGTGTGTGTGTGTGTGTGTGTGTGTGTGTGTGTGTGTGTGTGTGTGTGTGTGTGTGTGTGTGTGTGTGTGTGTGTGTGTGTGTGTGTTTGTATTTCTACCCTTCTTGAGACATCAACAAGGAAAAGTACAAACCCCGTTTCCATATGAGTTGGGAAATGGTGTTAGATGTAAATATAAACGGAATACAATGATTTGCAAATCCTTTTCAAGCCATATTCAGTTGAATATGCTACAAAGACAACATATTTCATGTTCAAACTCATAAACTTTATTTTTGTGCAAATAATCATTAACTTTATAATTTGATGGCAGCAACACGTGACAAAGAAGTTGGGAAAGGTGGCAATAAATACTGATAACGTTGAGGAATGCTCATCAAACACTTATTTGGAACATCCCACAGGTGAACAGGCTAATTGGGAACAGGTGGGTGCCATGATTGGGTATAAAAGTAGATTCATTCATTCACAAACAAGGATGGGGCGAGGGTCACCACTTTGTCAACAAATGCCTGAGCAAATTGTTGAACAGTTTAAGAACAACCTTTCTCAAGCAGCTATTGCAAGGAACAGGATCAAACATTACAGGGAGACGGAACAGGATCAAACATTACAGAGAGACGGAACAGGATCAAACATTACAGGGAGACAGAACAGGATCAAACATTAAAGGGAGACGGAACAGGATCAAACACCATCTATGCTCCGTAATATCATCAAAGGGTTCAGAGAATGTGGAGAAATCACTGCACGTAAGCAGCTAAGCCCGTGACCTTCCATCCCTCAGGCTGTACTGCATCAACAAGCCACATCAGTGTGTAAAGGATATCACCACATGGAACACTTCAGAAACCCACTGTCAGTAACTACAGTTGGTCGCTACATCTGTAAGTGCAAGTTAAAACTCTCCTATGCAAGGCGAAAACCGTTTATCAACAACACCCGGAAATGCTGTCGGCTTCGCTGGGCCTGAGCTCATCTAAGATGGACTGATACAAAGTGGAAAAGTGTTCTGTGGTCTGACAAGTCCACATTTCAAATTGTTTATGGAAACTGTGGACGTGGTGTCCTCCGGACCAAAGAGGAAAAGAACCATCCGGATTGTTATAGGCGCAAAGTGTAAAAGGCAGCATGTGTGATGGTATGGGGGTGTATTAGTGGCCAAGACATGGGTAACTTACACATCTGTGAAGGCACTATTAATGCTGAAAGTACATACAGCTTTTGGAGCAACATATGTTGCCATCCAAGCAACGTTACCATGGACGCCCCTGCTTATTTCAGCAAGACAATGCCAAGCCACGTGTTACATCAACGTGGCTTCATAGTAAAAGAGTGCGGGTACTAGACTGGCCTGCCTGTAGTCCAGACATTGAAAATGTGTGGCACCTAAAATAGCAGAAGGGAGACCCCCGGACTGTTGAACAACTTAAGCTGTACATCAAGCAAGAATGGGAAAGAATTCCACTTCAAAAATGTGTCTCCTCACTTCCCAAACCTTTACTGAGTGTTGTTAAAAGGAAAGGCCATGTAACACAGTGGTGAACATGCCCTTTCCCAACTACTTTGTCACGTGTTGCAGCCATGAAATTATAAGTGAATTATTATATGCAAAAAATAAAGTTTATGAGTTTGAACATGAAATATGTTGTCTTTGTAGCATATTCAACTGAATATGGCTTGAAAAGGATTTGCAAATCATTGTATTCCGTTTATATTTACATCTAACACAATTTCCGGGGTTTGTACCTTCCATATGAGGAGGTGTGAACAAGTGATGACATAAATCCTGGTCCCAATACGGAAAACAATTGTATCTAATAGAGAAGGTCTCACTTGCACCCCTGGTGGTGAAATCTATCAACATGAGGGTGGTCCCAAAAAGGAGGGATTTTTCAATTGACTTTGTGTCGGTTTTAAAAATGCTCCCCCTCTGGTCAACATGTGAAATAACAAGTATGTGTAAAAATTTGAAGTGCTCCCCCTCTGACCAACATATGTAATGACAAGTGTGTGTAAAAAATTGAAATGGCCAAAATTAATTCAAAAAATAAAATAAATGTGTTTATAGAGACATACTGCAATAACTTGAAGTACATCATGAAGATTAAAAAACAATTACAAACAAAAAATAAAAATGAACTAAAAGCAGTCTTTTTCTCACAATGTGTCGACTTTTTCTTGTAAAATTGGGAACAATTTCTCATACTCTTTCTGTTTCTGTAATATTGCAATATTTTCTCGTAAAATGATTACCTTTTTTATGTTAAATTATTACTTTTTAATGCAACATTTTGGCTTGTATCACAATGTAGCCAATATTTTTGTTGTCCTTGTAAAATTGTAAACATTTTTGAGTAAAATATGACTTTTGTCATAATTTTGCTGAGTAAAGTGTAGCTGGCATTATGATGTGCACTCATGTTTTCTAATGACCGTAAGTCTTCAACTATACTAAGTCTTTCAATGCTTGGAATCTGCGCTTTTGCATAACATACTAGTTAATATGTGTGGAGGTTGCCCTCTAGTGGGTTCCTCGGACCACCACACACTGCCATGAGAGCCTGGATTTCCGGGTACAACACTGTTTTATTTTCATAAATCGTGCAAGGCTTTTGCTTTCCAGCAAAATGTATTTTTCTGAGTCCGTGTCTCTCTCTTTCTCTCTGGCTCCCACTCCAACTCCAACAACGTGTCTCGCTCCGGCTGCTGCTAATAAAGGCGACATGTGATTAGATAACAAGGCCCACCTGGGCCAACTACTCACCTGTCGCTGTCTTCGAGGCCGGTCCTGGCACACCCCGTTCCGCGGCAGGCCCGCAGGCCACACCCTCCCTCCACACTATGGTAATCTACGTCACAGCACCTCAGACCAGGTACCAAGCAGTGAGGGTGCGTTTTCACAGAGTAATTTTTTTTACCCTCCGCGTTCATATTTTACTGTGTTTGTTGCATTTTTTTGTCGCATTGTTTGTTGAATTTCGCTTAATTGTAAAATATGTCAATGGAGAGGGGGTGTGGCGTTCATATGTTGTCAATATTATAAATGATAATATTCAGTGTTTTATCGTTCATAGTTAATATTGTAAATCCCACATTCTTTATTTTCCTGTACATTCTGGGTGTCTCATTCAGTAAAAAAAAATTATAATAATTGCCCAGTCCTGCCTTAAAGGGAAACCTTTTTGAATGATAGTCAGGTCCATTCTGAAGATGCCTAAATGATTTTTAAGCTTTTAAGATTTTTTTTTTTTAAATGCTCCTTAGTAGTCACGTACAAATGTGTGTGAATTATGCAAAATTATTTAAATGTGGTCCCCATGAACCATATTAACTCTTTTCCCCCAGGATCCCCCAGGATGAGCTAACTGGCTAACTGGAGGTAGGTATGATCAACAACTTGGTCCCATTCCAAATAATAACCAGTGTGTGTATGTGTGTGTGTGTGTGTGTGTTTTCTGGCAATGCTTACTTAATGGGGACATCACTCTGTTCACACCAGACCTGGGCAAATTAAGGCCCGTTCAGCTTTTTTATCTGGCCCGCCGGACATTCCCAGATAAATACATGATAGATGGGTTATACTTGTATAGCGCTTTTCTACCTTCAAGGTACTCAAATAATTTTTTTAGATCTTTAAAATGGAAAGTGTAGCTGCCATTATGATGTGCAGTGATGTTTTCTAAGTCTTCAACTATACTAAGTATTTCAAATCTGCGCTTTTGGATGATATACTAGTTACTATGGTCATCTAATCAGTGACTATGGTAATCTAATTAGTTACTATGGTAATATACGTCACAGCAGCTCAGACGAGGCACCAAGTAGTGTGGGCGGGAAGCGTTTCCACAGACGCGAAAGGAGACTTTCACAACAAAGTTCTAAAGCTTAGTGATGTATCAGATATATCAGATTGTAGGTGGGTTTATTTTGTACCCTTTGCGTTCATATTTCACTGTTTGTTGCATTTCACTTGATTGTACAATGTGTCGATCGAAAGGGGGTGCGACGTTCATATTTTGTCAATATTCAGTGTTTTATCCTTCATAGAAAAATTTAAAATTCCATTACGTCTGTCAAAACGATTTTAGCATTCAATCAGACATTATTGTGAGGTTTTGTATTAGTGTTCCTAAAAATAGATATACCGGCCCCCAGACACATTTTTTTTCTCTAAATGTGGGCCCCGAGTCAAAATAATTGCCCAGGCCTGCTTTACACAGTCACCTTTAGGGGACCTCTGACGGTATGGGGACAAATAAAAAACAGGTCCCCTAAAGGGAAACCTTTTTAAATGATAGTCAGATCCCATTCTGAAGATGCCTAAGTGATTTTTAAGCTTTTAAGATTTTAATTGTTTTTAAATGCTCCTCAGTAGTCACGTACAAATGTGTGTGAATTATGCAAAATTATTGAAATGTGGTCCCAATGAACCATATTCACTCTTTTCCCCCAGGGTCCCCAGTAAGAATGATCAGCACATGACTTCATCCATGCAGAGATTTAAAGACGTGTATGAGCAATGTCAGGTTCAAACACTGATGACATCTATTAATCAGACAAGAAGCAAGGAATCATGCAGAGACAGAGTTCAATTTAGCTCATGGGGAGAACGCATGGAGCTGCACACTTAGTCACAGTCTCGCCCTACGCTCTAAGGTTCAGCTCCTGCGCCCCTCTATTTATTCAGGAGTTCCACAGTCAACAACACTAAGGCCGCCTCTAAAAGGAGTGGTCACATATATTATGCAAAGCAGGTCCAGGACGCACGATACGTGACGGAATGTGCTGGGGGCCTTGTGATTTCGCCTTGTCCCCGCTTCGTCTGTGTGCTGTCATCTTATTTTCGTTGGGGTCCTTGAAGTCTCTGCTTCGTCTGCGTGTTGTCATCTTATCTTCATTGAGGTCGTTGAAATCCTTGGCTGTTAGCGGGCTAAAACAAAGATAACATCTGCGGCTGACGCCACCCCTCAGACAAGAAGTTTTGTCCTTGCATAGATTAGAAAAGTCTAACTTGAGCACAATAGCTAATAACTAAAGCAATGGACTTTAAGCATACTAAAGTTAGTGTGATAATATATACATCATTATTCTAACAGCTAACTGGGCAGTGGCCATTTTACCAATTTTTTTTCATGCCTCCACAACTAGGGATGTCCGATAATGGCTGTTTGCCGATATCCGATATTCCGATATTGTCCAACTCTTTAATTACCGATACCGATATCAACCGATACCGATATCAACCGATATATACAGTCGTGGAATTAACACATTATTATGTCTAATTTGGACAACCAGGTATGGTGAAGATAAGGTACTTTTAAAAAAAAAATTATAAAATAAAATAAGATAAATAAATTAAAAACATTTTCTTGAATAAAAAAGAAAGTAAAACAATATAAAAACAGTTACATAGAAACTAGTAATTAATGAAAATGAGTAACATTAACTGTTAAAGGTTAGTACTATTAGTGGAGCAGCAGCACGCACAATCATGTGTGCTTACGGACTGTATCCCTTGCAGACTGTATTGATATATATTGATATATAATGTAGGAAGCAGAATATTCATAACAGAAAGAAACAACCCTTTTGTGTGAATGAGGAGGGAGGTTTTTTGGGTTGGTGCATTAATTGTAAGTGTATCTTGTGTTTTTTATGTTGATTTAATTAAAAAAAAAAAAAAAAAAACGATACCGATAATAAAAAAAACGATACCGATAATTTCCGATGTTACATTTTAACGCATTTATCGGCCGATAATATCGGACATCCCTATCCCCAACCTATATAAAGGCTGGTCCCCACAAGTGATGATCAAAAACTTGGTCCCCATTCCAAATGATAACCAGTATGTGTGTGTGTGTGTGTGTGTGTGTGTGTGTGTGTGTGTGTGTGTGTGTGTGTGTGTGTGTGTGTGTGTGTGTGTGTGTGTGTGTGTGTGTGTGCGCGTGTGTGTGTTTGTCTGCTTGGGAAAAAAAGAAGGCCACCATGCAGAAACTAATATTATCAGAATTTCCCTTGTTTTCTTTTGAGTCGTCTTACATCACCTGCCGTATAAACACCTTCTATATTTAACTGTGCGCTATATATTTAACGACGACATGCTCTGACACACGTTTTGTTTCCACTGCAAAAACCCCTTCCCCCGCCCCCCTCCCCGATATACCTGAGACATTTCAGCGAATATCTCAAGAGTGAAGAAAAAGCTTCACTTGGACTTTCCAAACGGTTCCAATGGCCGCTTGCGTGCCAAGTCCACTTCAGCGGCTCAGAGCTGATCCGTTTACTTGAAATGAGCTTGTCTCTGCTGGTTTCCTGACCAATTACAGCACAGTCAACTTAGGGCCTCTGTTTGTTTATCCGCAGGTTATTTGAAATGGAACACAGTCCTGGTGGAGCAGGCCGGTCGTCCTGGGGACAGGCTGTCGGGAGTTTGGCAGCGGGGACGCAGCTTTGGGCGCATTTGTCCCGCGTCCAACGTGGGCCACCCGCTTAGGCGACTGACGTGTTTGGGCTTCTGGAAAACACTGTGCACCTTCTCAAGACCATGAATAAAAGCTCACATAAAGGTCTGCCAGAGAATAGAAAGACTGAGAATAAGCCAGCATGCAACTTGAAGAAAGTTGAGTAGTTTGACAGTCTCACGAGCTTAAAGGAGCCATATGTAATAATGTGGCCAGCAGTGGTACTGCAATCACGGTCAAGATCCTGTAGTCCCCTCCCCCTCTCTCCCTGACTGAGGTTGCCAGAACTGAATTCCAGCTGGATGTGGACTACTCCAAGGAGCTTCAAACTTCCACTGCCTCTTACTAGGGGTTGAGGTGCTGGGACCACAATAGCTGAATAGACAAGTGTTTTGTCCATCCATCCATCTTCTTCCGCTTATCCAAGGTCGGGTCGCGGGGGCAGCAGCCTAAGCAGAGAAGCCCAGACTTCAGCCACTTGGTCCAGCTCCTCCTGAGGGGATCCCAAGGTGTTCCCAGGCCAGCCGGGAGACATAGTCTTCCCAACGTGTCCTTGGTCTTCCCCTTGGCCTCCTACCGGTCAGACGTGCCCAAAACACCTCCCTAGGGAGGCGTTCGGGTGGCATCCTGACCAGATGCCCCAACTACCTCATCTGGCTCCTCTCCATGTGGAGGAGCAGCGGCTTTACTTTGAGCTCCTCAAGGATGACAGAGCTTCTCACCCTATCTCTAAGGGAGAGACCCGCCACCCGGGCCGCTTGTACCCGTGATCTTGTTCTTTCGGTCACAACCCAAAGCTCATGACCATAGGTGAGAATAGGAACGTAGATCGACTGGTAAATTGAGAGCTTTTCCTTCCGGCTCAGCTCCTTCTTCACCACAACGGATCGATACAGCGTCCGCATTATTGAAGACGCCGCACCCATCCGCCTGTCGATCTCACCATCCACTCTTCCCTCACTCGTGAACAAGACTCCGAGGTACTTGAACTCCTCCACTTGGGGCAAGATCCCCCCCGCAACCCGGAGATGGCACTCCACCCTTTTCCGGGCGAGAACCATGGACTCGGACTTGGAGGTCAATAACAAATCTCTAACCAACACATTTGACACAGAATTAGGCTATTTTCAGATATATATATATATATATATATATATATATATATATATATATATATATATATATATATATATATATATATATATATATATATATATATATATATATATATATATATATATATATATATATATATATAACTCATAGTCATTCACATTGACGTCCCACTGGGGTGAGTTTTCCTTGTCCTTATGTGGGCTCTGTACCGAGGATGTCGTTGTGGCTTGTACAGCCCTTTGAGACACTTGTGATTTAGGGCTATATAAATAAACATTGATTGATTGATTGATTGATTGATATAACCAACACTAGCAATGGTTATACTGCTGAAAATAAGTAGAGCATGCTTAGCAGCTTAATGGACACCCGAAACTAAAGAGGATACATTTTACCAAAGTATGCCTATAGACTACTGATTTAAAGGTTTCAGATTGCCATATAACTTTGTACATGTAGTCCACAATATGCAAACACCACCTGAGGGCACCACAGACTGTGGATGCTTTTAAAAAAGGCTTAAAAACCCTTCTTTTAAAAAAAAGATACAGTATATGCATACTAGTTTTAGCTATTTGGCTGTTCTAGTTTTTATTTTTATTTATGTTTTATTATCCTTTTATTTTATTTTATTTTTAACACACTGTAGCACTATCAGGTTGTTTACTCAATGTTTTTTACAAATAAATAAAATCTATTAAATGGAAACAATACCTTGTATTTATATTTTGAATTCAATATGCATTTTTCTTCTGTCTCATTTGCAAACTTTGTTTTCACCGGACAAAAACATGTTTCAATATTCACGGCTAAGACGTTGCAATTTGTGAGCTCTTTTGTTTTCCTTGTCCTTATGTGGGCTCTGTACCGAGGATGTCGTTGTGGCTTGTACAGCTCTTTGAGACACTTGTGATTTAGGGCTATATAAATAAACATTGATTGATTGATTGATTGATATAACCAACACTAGCAATGGTTATACTGCTGAAAATAAGTAGAGCATGCTTAGCAGCTTAATGGACGCCCGAAACTAAAGAGGATACATTTTACCAAAGTATGCCTATAGGCTACTGATTTAAAGGTTTCAGATTGCCATATAACTTTGTACATGTAGTCCACAATATGCAAACACCACCTGAGGGCACCACAGACTGTGGATGCTTTTAAAAAAGGCTTAAAAACCCTTCTTTTAAAAAAAGATACAGTATATGCATACTAGTTTTAGCTATTTGGCTGTTCTAGTTTTTATTTTTATTTATGTTTTATTATCCTTTTATTTTATTTTATTTTTAACACACTGTAGCACTATCAGGTTGTTTACTCAATGTTTTCTACAAATAAATAAAATCTATTAAATGGAAACAATACCTTGTATTTATATTTTGAATTCAATATGCATTTTTCTTCTGTCTCATTTGCAAACTTTTTTTTCACCGGACAAAAACATGTTTCAATATTCATGGCTAAGACGTTGCAATTTGTGAGCTCTTTTGTTTTCCTTGTCCTTATGTGGGCTCTGTACCGAGGATGTCGTTGTGGCTTGTACAGCCCTTTGAGACACTTGTGATTTAGGGCTATATAAATAAACATTGATTGATTGATTGATTGATATAACCAACACTAGCAATGGTTATACTGCTGAAAATAAGTAGAGCATGCTTAGCAGCTTAATGGACGCCCGAAACTAAAGAGGATACATTTTACCAAAGTATGCCTATAGGCTACTGATTTAAAGGTTTCAGATTGCCATATAACTTTGTACATGTAGTCCACAATATGCAAACACCACCTGAGGGCACCACAGACTGTGGATGCTTTTAAAAAAGGCTTAAAAACCCTTCCTTTAAAAAAAGATACAGTATATGCATACTAGTTGTTCTAGTTTTTATTTTTATTTATGTTTTATTATCCTTTTATTTTATTTTATTTTTAACACACTGTAGCACTATCAGGTTGTTTACTCAATGTTTTTTACAAATAAATAAAATCTATTAAATGGAAACAATACCTTGTATTTATATTTTGAATTCAATATGCATTTTTCTTCTGTCTCATTTGCAAACTTTGTTTTCACCGGACAAAAACATGTTTCAATATTCACGGCTAAGACGTTGCAATTTGTGAGCTCTTTTGTTTTTGCAACGTCGGCCCGGCGTCGTCACTTTGCCGCGTTGTTCTCACGCTGACCTCCGGGTGGACGAAGGCGCCACGTAACACTATACTACGTGTCAGCACGGCCAACACGGTGAAAAATATCCCCGCCCTTATGAGCGCAGCTCTAAAACCAGCTTTTGCTGGCGTGAATTGGAAACACATGCTGGATGATGTAAAGGTTGAAATGTGTTAATTGACTAATGAACAGTTAGACATTGGATTACACACGCCGGGCAGCAGATAAATCAACACGGAGTGTAAGTCAAACATGGGCTGCGGCCAGCCGACTTGTTTTCTGTCCGCCTGCGCTTTTCCGACAGTCCAAGTCCGTGGAGGCGGATTTGATTTTTGCTCACGACATTTTCTTCAATCTGCATCCCGTCGCCAGCGAGGAAAGTGTTTGGTTTTGTGCGGCGTCTCACAGGCCCGCCTTTCATTGCCGACTGCACGCCCGGACACAAAAGTGGGATTAAACTTTTGAAGTTTGTTGCAAATAAACTTGCAGCACATTGTTGACAATTACATTTGTGGACAATAGCCGTGACCTCGTCACTCCTGTGGAAGTGGGGACCTCACAAAAACAATCAATCAATCAATGTTTAAATCACAAGTGTCTCAAAGGGCTGCACGAAACACAACGACATCCGCGGTCCTTTAGAAGCAGCTGTGGTCAGGTGGTCGGAGAGAGTCAAATAAAAGAAGGAGGCGTGCAATCTTTCGCCAGAGCGTGCTGAGATACTGTGCGAGGGTACAGTGTACAGGCGACTCTCCTCAATTGAGTCCAAATTGAATTCTGTCTCTTTTTAATTCTTTGCCTCTTGTCTTGTTTAATAGATGTCATCAGTGTTTGAACCTGACAATATACATTTTAAAAAAGAAAAAAATATTTTTGTGACAATAGAAAATATCAATGCAATAAATATGGGGTTTTATGGGCTAGGAACAAAAGACTAGGGTTTCGACTTGGAGAGAGAAGCAAAGCTCAAATTGCCGCGTATTAAACAATTTGTGAGGGGACTAGCAGATATACACACAATAGTTGAATGGCAATCAACAGGAAGTATATCTGGAAAGCACAGTGACTATATACATATATACACAATTCAAATTTCATTAATTATGTCTCTGGATCTGAATAAATCTACCCGCTTGTCCTTTTGTGGGTGGCGTGGTGTGCTGGAGCCTATCTCAGCTGCATTGGGGTGGAAGGCGGGGTACACCCTGGACAAGTCGCCAGCTCATCACAGGGCCAACACAGATAGACAGAAGCGGTACTTTTCAAACACAGTATAGTACCGTTTTTGATTCATTAGTACTGCGATACTATACTAGTACCGGTATACCGTACAACCGTAATCACATGTCAAGTATCCTCTTATCCTTTTTAAAAACCTGAATACTTGCTCATTTTGGCAAAGCAGAGCTTTTTTTTTATGTCAGCACGTCTGTGATATGTTAGCATTTAAAGACGTGACGTCGGACATTTGGAGGGAGGTACGAGTGTGAGACCAAGTTGTGGGAAAAATAAACTTGAATGATCATTTTAGTCAAAGTCAGCCATGATAAACTTTGTCTACTTCAATCCTAGTACATTTTAAAGCAGCGCCAATTTGTAATGTGGTGAAAAAAAGACACTTTAAATCACACACACACACACACACACACACACACACACACACACACACACACACACACACACACACACACACACACACACACACACACACACACACACACACACACACACACACACACACGTGCGCTTGGTATCCTTTACTGCAGCTCTCGGTTAGTTAGTAGTTCATTTTATTTGTTTTATTTGATGTATATATATTTTTTTTAATATTATATTTTCAATTATGTCATTTATTTATTTATGTATATTATTAAACATACAATCTATTAGATAGCCAACATGTTAATAATTAATCAAAGGTATATATATATATATATATATATATATATATATATATATATATATATATATATATATATATATATATATATATATATATATATATATATATATATATATATATATATATATATATATATATATATATATATATATATATATATATATATGTATATATATATATATATATATATATATATATATATATATATATATATGTATGTGTGGGAAAAAATCACAAGACTATTTCATCTCTACAGGCCTGTTTCATGAGGGGTTTTCCTCAAACCTGAGGGTTGAGGAAAACCCCTCATGAAACAGGCCTGTAGAGATGAAATAGTCTTGTGATTTTTTCCCACACATACATATTACGCTTTACCACGGTATCGAGCACTTTTTTTGGATAATCTAATTAAGACATATATATATATATATATATATATATATATATATATATATATATATATATATATATATATATATATATATATATATATATATATATATATATATATATATATATATATATATATATATATATATATATATATATATATATATATATATATATGTCTTTGGATAATCTAATTAAGACATATATATATATATATATATATATATATATATATATATATATATATATATATATATATGTCTTAATTAGATTATCCAAAAAAAATCTCCTGAGGATTGAGGAAAACCCCTCATGAAACAGGCCTGTAGAGATGAAATAGTCTTGTGATTTTTTCCCACACATACATATATATATATATATATATATATATATATATATATATATATATATATATATATATATATATATATATATATATATATATATATATATATATATATATATATATATATATATATATATATATATATATATATATATATATATATATATATATATATATATATATATATATATATATATATATATATATATATATATATATATATATTCCCTGCGCACTAATTGACTGAAAGAGCACGTACTTGGTGTGATGATGTCACGTTAACGATGGGAAAATGCATTTTTAGACAATATACTTATTTTAAGGTATTTTGGGGGTTCGTTGAGGTTAGCTAATTTTACTTGTATTGGGAAATCTTAACAAGCCAACTCTTCTTGTTTTATTGGCAGATCATTTTGCATAGTTCAAGTAAAATACCCCTCATTTTTGTATTTTTTCCCCCTTGTTTTTGAACACTGACTCTTTGCAGTGTAATGTTTGTAACATCTGAATGAGCAGCACAGTTACAGTATAAATAAACATTTATCAATGAATTAGTAAGAACACGCCTGAAATAACCTAAGCTGCATTTAGAAGTGGATGGAAAAATTAGAGCCAATAAACATGTGTACGCTTTATTATCCGATTAGTCGACTAATCGTGAAAATAATCGTTGACTAATCAACTATTAAAATGATAGTTAGTTGTAGATAAAGCTAGTTGTATATTATTATTATTATTATAAAGCGACTGTGATTCATACAGCAGATCCTCTTTCTTATGTGGGTGGTTTTGGAAAGACCGAGGCACGCTGACTATGTTTATGTTACACTGTCCCCAAGGAGAGGAGCCTTGTGGTTTCCATGGATTATGGCTGGGGGTTTGCAGAGCTGTTGTAGGCCCCTTTAAAGTTCAGTGTTAAAGGCGGGAGTGAAGTGGCCGTGTAGGTGTGATGTGTTCGCATGACTGCCCCTGTTCATGAAAAGGGAAAAGTTTGGAACGGGGCGAGGGTGGCCAAAAATAATGTTGTGTTTCAAATGCATCAGTCGTCACCTTTTTTAACAGCGCCTCACCTCATTGTTGACCTTGTGGAAGCCGGAGATAAATCCTGGATGGACTTTACCACTCCCTGTTCGCGTTGGACAGCTTTGGTTTCTTGGGACGCTTTAAGGGAACATCAACGCTGAAGAGGACAACAAAGTGATGGTGTGGTGCAGAGCACACCCCAGAACAATGTGATTATGACTGGGCTTCATAACAAGATGATGTTGCAACAGGTGCAGGACACCTGATCTTATTAGTGCTGTCACATGGTGCTTTTTTTAATCAGATTAATCACGCTTTTCAATCTGGATTAATCACAGGTTATTACTCGCTTTAAATGAATTTAACGCAATATTTCCACACAAATGCAATTTATTTGGCCAGAAGGTGTAGAGATGACAATAGGGGTGTTATTTAATGTCCCGACGGCTTTAATAAATATTTAGAAGGTTGTAAACAGTTTGTATGCCTAAACTATGAAAATATGTGCTGGAGCCTATCTCAGCTGCATTCGGGCGGAAGGCGGGGTACACCCTGGACAAGTCACCAACACAGATAGACAACATTCACACACTAGGGACCATTTAGTGTTGCCAATCAACCTATCCCCAGGTGCATGTCTTTGGAGGTGGGAGGAGCCTATCCCCAGGTGCATGTCTTTAGAGGTGGGAGGAGCCTATCCCCAGGTGCATGTCTTTGGAGGTGGAAGGAGCCTATCCCCAGGTGCAGGTCTATGGAGGTGGGAGGAGCCTATCCCCAGGTGCATGTCTTTGGAGGTGGGAGGAGCCTATCCCCAGGTGCATGTCTTTGGAGGTGGGAGGAGCCTATCCCCAGGTGCAGGTCTTTGGAGGTGGGAGGAGCCTATCCCCAGGTGCATGTCTTTGGAGGTGGGAGGAGCCTATCCCCAGGTGCATGTCTTTGGAGGTGGGAGGAGCCTATCCCCAGGTGCATGTCTTTGGAGGTGGGAGGAGCCTATCCCCAGGTGCATGTCTTTAGAGGTGGGAGGAGCCTATCCCCAGGTGCATGTCTTTGGAGGTGGGAGGAGCCTATCCACAGGTGCATGTCTTTAGAGGTGGGAGGAGCCTATCCCCAGGTGCATGTCTTTAGAGGTGAGAGGAGCCTATCCCCAGGTGCATGTCTTTGGAGGTGGAAGGAGCCTATCCCCAGGTGCAGGTCTATGGAGGTGGGAGGAGCCTATCCCCAGGTGCATGTCTTTGGAGGTGGGAGGAGCCTATCCCCAGGTGCATGTCTTTGGAGGTTGGAGGAAGCCGGAGTATCCGGAGGGAACCCACGCAGTCCCGGGGAGAACATGCAAACTCCACACAGAAAGATCCGGAGCCCCGGGATTGAACTCAGGACTACTCGGGACCTTCGTATTGTGAGGCACATGCACTAACCCCTGTACCACCGTGCTGCCGCGATTGATTGATTGAGACTTTTATTAGTAGATTGCACAGTACAGTACATATTCCGTACAATTGACCACTAAATGGTAACACCCCAATAAGTTTTTCAACTTGTTTAAGTCGGGGTTGTGGAGGATGCATATATGTTTAAGAGTTTTTTCTTTCTACATAGCCATGTTTAGAGTAGCTAGTACTTTTCCTTTTTATATTCTACTAGTTTCTTTTGTGTTCAGAGGTCTGTTTTGTGTCTTAACCTTGGAATGTGAAGACCTCCCCCACTGGTTCCTTATCAGTGTTGCGAGGAAGAGATGGGGGTTTTCTTTGTGTGAAAAAGAGTTGGCTTTTCCGTTGGAATGCCAGATCAACTAGAGCAGCCGATATGAATGTATTGGTTAAAGGCCTACTGAAAGCCACTACTAGCGAACATGCAGTCTGATAGTTTATATATCAATGATGAAATCTTAACATTGCAACACATGCCAATACGGCCGGGTTAACTTATAAAGTGCAATTTTAAATTTCCCGCTAAACTTCCGGTTGAAAACGTCTATGTATGATGACGTATGCGCGTGACGTCAATCGTTGAACCGGAAGTATTGGTACACCATTGAATCCAATACAAAAAGCTCTGTTTTCATCTCAAAATTCCACAGTATTCTGGACATCTGTGTTGGTGAATCTTTTGCAATTTGTTTAATGAACAATGGAGGCTGCAAAGAAGAAAGTTGTAGGTGGGATCGGTGTATTAGCGGCGGACTACAGCAACACAACCAGGAGGACTTTGAGATGGATAGCAGACGCGCTAGCCGCCGACCTCACCATGACTTCCTCCGTCTCCGGGCCGCCGACCGCATCTGGGGGCGGCATGGCGTAGTGGGTAGAGCAACCGTGCCAGAAACGTGAGGGTTGCAGGTTCGCTGCCCGCCTCTTACCATCCAAAAAAAAAAAACGCTGCCGTTGTGTCCTTGGGCGGGGAATTTCACCCTTGCCCCCGGTGCCACTCACACCGGTGAATTGAATGATGAATGATAGGTGGTGGTCGGAGGGGCCGTAGGCACAAATTGCAGCCACGCTTCCGTCAGTCTACCCCAGGGCAGCTGTGGCTATGAAAGTAGCTTACCACCACCAGGTGTGAATGAATGATGGGTTCTGCATGTAAAGCAACTTTGGTTACTTAGAAAAGCGCTATATAAATCCCAGGTATTATTATTATTATCTATGGTCGTCGCTCCGTCGATTGCTGGAACGCAGGTGAGCACGGGTGTTGATGAGCAGATGAGGGCTGGCGTAGGTGGATAGCTAATGTTTTTAGCATAGCTCTGTAGAGGTCCTGTTGCTAAGTTAGCTTCCATGGCGTCGTTAGCAACAGCATTGTTAAGCTTTGCCAGGCTGGAAAGCATTAACCGTGTAGTTACATGTCCCTGGTTTAATAGTATTGTTGATCTTCTGTCTATCCTTCCAGTCAGGGGTTTATTTCTTTTGTTTCTATCTGCATTTAAGCACGATGCTATCACGTTAGCTCCGTAGCTAAAGAGCTTCGCCGATAAATTGTCGTGGAGATAAAAGTCACTGTGAATGTCCATTTCGCGTTCTCAACTCTCATTTTCAAGAGGATATAGTATCCGAGGTGGTTTAAAATACAAATCCGTGATCCAATCAATCAATCAATCAATCAATGTTTATATATATAGCCCTAAATCACAAGTGTCTCAAAGGGCTGTACAAGCCACAACGACATCCTCGGTGTCGAGTGGGTCTGACATAATATTGTGAAAGTCCAACACATCAGCGAAAGTCCAGTCCATGGTGGGGCCAGCGGGAACCATCCCGAGCGGAGACGAGTCAGCAGCGTAGAGATGTCCCCATCCGATGGACAGGCTAGCGGTCCACCCCGGAGCAGAGTAGAAAAGAAAAGAAAAGAAACGGCAGATCAACTGGTCTAAAAAGGGAGTCTATTTAAAGGCTAGAGTATACAAATGAGTTTTAAGATGAGACTTAAATGCTTCTACTGAGGTAGCATCTCTAACTTTTTCCGGGAGGGCATTCCATAGTATTGGAGCCCGAATAGAAAACGCTCTATAGCCCGCAGACTTTTTTTGGGCTCTGGGAATCACTAATAAGCCGGAGTTCTTTGAACGCAGATTTCTTGCCGGGACATATGGTACAATACAATCGGCAAGATAGGCTGGAGCTAAACCGTGTAGTATTTTATACGTAAGTAGTAAAACCTTAAAGTCGCATCTTAGGTGCACAGGAAGCCAGTGCAAGTGAGCCAGTATAGGCGTAATATGATCAAACTTTCTTGTTTTTGTCAAAAGTCTAGCAGCCGCATTTTGTACCAACTGTAATCTTTTAATGCTAGACATAGGGAGGCCCGAAAATAAAACGTTACAGTAATCGAGACGAGATGTAACGAACGCATGAATAATGATCTCAGCATCGCTTGTGGACAAAATGGAACGAATTTTAGCGATATTACGGAGATGAAAGAAGGCCGTTTTAGTAACACTCTTAATGTGTGACTCAAACGAGAGAGTTGGGTCGAAGATAATACCCAGATTCTTTACCGAGTCGCCTTGTTTAATTGTTTGGTTGTGAAATGTTAAGGTGGTATTATTAAATAGATGTCGGTGTTGAGCAGGACCGATAATCAGCATTTCCGTTTTCTTAGCGTTGAGTTGCAAAAAGTTAGCGGACATCCATTGTTTAATTTCATTAAGACACGCCTCCAGCTGACTACAATCCGGCGTGTTGGTCAGCTTTAGGGGCATGTAGAGTTGGGTGTCATCAGCATAACAGTGAAAGCTAACACCGTATTTGCGTATAATGTCACCTAGCGGCAGCATGTAAATACTAAAGAGTGCAGGGCCAAGAACCGAACCCTGGGGAACTCCGCACGTTACCTTAACATAGTCCGAGGTCACATTGTTATGGGAGACACACTGCATCCTGTCAGTAAGATAAGAGTTAAACCAAGACAAGGCTAAGTCTGACATCCCAATACGCGTTTTGATACGCTCTAATAAAATATTATGATCAACAGTATCGAAAGCGGCGCTAAGATCAAGAAGCAGCAACATAGATGACGCATCAGAATCCATCGTTAGCAATAGATCATTAGTCATTTTTGCGAGGGCTGTCTCCGTAGAGTGATTTGCCCTGAAACCGGATTGAAAAGGTTCACAGAGATTGTTAGACGCTAAGTGTTCATTTAGCTGCTGTGCGACAATTTTTTCGAGAATTTTCGAGATAAACGGTAGGTGGGACACCGGCCGGTAGTTTACCATGAGGTCAGGATCGAGGTTAGGTCTTTTGAGTAGAGGATGAATAACCGCTTTTTTGAATGCTAGAGGAACAGTACCAGAGGAAAGTGATAAGTTTATAATATTTAACACTGATGGACCTAATAAAACAAAAAGCTCCTTGATAAGTTTTCCAGGAATTGGGTCAAGTAAACATGTTGTTTGTTTTGTCCCATTTACACATTTTAACAATTCCTCCAATGTTATTTCATCAAAGAGAGAGAAACTATTTTGGAGGGCAATGTCCGTCGTATATACCGTCGTATCTGTGTTAATAGAACCCAGTTGTAGCTGAGATGCATTGTCTTTAATCTCTTTTCTAATGACTTCAATTTTCTTATTAAAGAAATTCATAAAGTCATCTGCTGAGTGGGTGGAGCTACTGGGAGGAGTCCCTTGTTGGGTTAGCGATGCTACTGTACTAAACAGAAATTTAGGATCATTTTTGTTGAGGTGGATGAGATTTGAGTAATATTTAGCTTTAGCTGAGGTAAGCATGCGTTTATAAGTTATTAAACTATCACTCCACAATAGAAAAAGGAGAAAGTGTGGAATCAAATGAGACCTTGTACCTAAGTTACGGTCAGAACGAAAAAAGATACGTCCTGCACTACACTCTAGTCCTTCACTCTCACGTTCCTCATCCACGAATCTTTCATCCTCGCTCAAATTAATGGAGTAATCATCGCTTTCTCGGTCTGAATCGCTCTCGCTGCTGGTGTAAACAATGGGGAAATGTGAGGAGCCTTTCAACCGGTGACATCACGCTACTTCCGGTACAGGCAAGGCTTTTTTTTATCAGCGACCAAAAGTTGCGAACTTTATCGTCGATGTTCTCTACTAAATCCTTTCAGCAAAAATATGGCAATATCGCGAAATGATCAAGTATGACACATAGAATGGATCTGCTATCCCCGTTTACATAAAAAAAAATCATTTCAGTAGGCCTTTAAGCTGATCTCTTAAAGCTTTCGTATAAACTTGAAAATATTCCAATTCTGTCTTGATGGTCCTTCTTACTCAGCATATACTGTATGTCATCGAAAGAACTTGGGATTGACCAGTAACTTAGATCCCCTGGGAGGAAGAGCTGGTCAACACAACAGGGTCCATGTTAATCAATTCATGCATGTGGCTTGTTAAATAATAAATACAACTTGTCCAGGGTGTACCCCGCCTTCCGCCCGTATGCAGCTGAGATAGGCTCCAGCACCTCCTGCGACCCCGAAAGGGACCAGCGGTAGAAAATGGATGGATGGATGTATTGTTAAATATAACAAAGTGAATTGACCCTCAGGGAGAATAACAAAGATTTGTTTCTTCCTCTTCTGTCTCGGCAACTCAGGCAGAAGCTGAGCGGCCAACTCACCATTCGGATGGAAAAAGTCAACAATGGGAGATGACTGCAGCCCAAAGGTATGACAAAGTGCAAAGAATGAAGCCACAGACACTTTACATGTCCTTTTTCTAAAAGGATTATTGCTTCTGGTGCAGCTCTTACGTTACTTGATATGCATCCATGGAGATGACCATAAAAGATGTCTATGGATTTATTGGAACAACTCTGCATGTTTGTTCCCAATCAGAGCACGGCGTGTGTGTGTGAGTGTGTGTGTCTGTGTGTGTGTGTGTGTGTGTGTGTGTGGGCGTGGGCGAACATGCTTGAGGTCTTGTCCTCCGCATGAATAAGGACTTCCTTCCTGGCAGACAGAGTCCAACACCTGATCACTCTCACAAGAAGGCTCTCTGTGTTCTTCAGTAAACTGTTCAACAGACCGGACGTCCATCCGTGCGCACAAAAATGGCCTTTTCCCACCCAGCCTCCACCTTTCCCAGGCGTGCTCGCATGTAAGCAGATATGGCGGGTGGCGAGCGCCGTCGAGAAAGAAATACACGCGCCACTTCAGAAATTACAACTTCTCACTCCAACGGCAATAAAGTTTGGCTTCTCGCGAAGACGGCGAGCCAAGATACACCGGGGCAAAATGTGCATTTTTATGATGTGCATAACCTCTTATTTTTCCCCTTTAAGTGTCTCTTTTTTCCCCAAGTAATTGAGTTAGACTGGCGAGTCATAACTGACTTGGGAACATGTTCTCCGCCAATGAAACCACTTGACAAAGTGGTGAGCCAGGGAGGGTGGAGTTGTCCAAATGGTGGCACACTTGCAAGGATGACCGTTTCATCGTGCAAAAGGGACTTTTTAAACCAGGGGTGTCCATTATGTGGATGGTGGAGGGTGTGTCAGTCCATCACCATTTGTATAAACCAGGGGTGTCCATTATGTGGATGGTGGAGGGTGTGTCAGTCCATCACCATTTGTATAAACCAGGGATGTCCGTTATGTGGATGGTGGAGGGTGTGTCAGTCCATCACCATTTGTATAAACCAGGGGTGTCCGTTATGTGGATGGTGGTGGGTGTGTCAGTCCATCACCATTTGTATAAACCAGGGGTGGCCATTAGGTGGATGGTGGAGGGTGTGTCAGTCCATCACCAGCCAGGCAGTTAAAAAATAGAGCTAAAAATGATGGATCATCAATCTTCACCAAGACGTGAATTTGGTCACTTGATTGACATTCACGCCACCCGAGGGTCTTGTGAGATGACGCCAGATCATTATTAAGAAAAAATGACCGACAGGAAGGCCAAAAACACTTTTTATTTCAACAGAATTAAAAGAAAAAAAAATAATATATATATATATATATTTTTTATTTTTTATTTTTTATTTTTTATTTTTTATTTTTTATTTTTATTTTTTTTTAAATTTTATTTATTTTTTTATTTATTTTTATTTTCTTTATTTTTTTTTTTTTAATTTATTTATTTATTTAGCCAGTTTTGTTAACAAGTTAAATGTGTTTAATGATAATAAAAAAAACATGCTTAAACATTAAACATTAAACATGCTTGTATTTCACCTTAAACATGTAACCAAAACCGGCAAAATAAATAAATAAATAAATTATATATATATATATATATATATATATATATATATATATATATATATATATATATATATATATATTTTATTTTTTTTATTTTTTATTTTATTTATTTATTTATTTAGCTAGTTTTGTTAACAATGTAATTATAATAAAAAACATGCTTAAACATTCAACATTAAACATGGTTGTATTACACCTTTAACATGTAACCAAAACCGGCAAAATAAATAAATAAATAAATAAAAATTATATATATATATATATATATATATATATATATATATATATATATATATATATATATATATATATATATATATATATATATATATATATATATATATATATTTATTAATTAATTTATTTTTTATTTATTTTTTTATTTAGCCAGTTTTGTTAACAAGTTAAATGTGTTTAATGATAATACAAGCATGTTTAATATTCCTATATTTCATGAAGACAAGAATATAAGTTGGTATGATTGTGATGACTTGCATTGATTACATATTAAAGGTGAAATACAAGCATGTTTAATGTTTAATGTTTAAGCATGTTTTTTATTATCATTAAACACATTTAACTTGTTAACAAAATCGGCAAAATAAATAAATAAATAAATAAATAAATAAATATATACATATATATATATATATATATATATATATATATATATATATATATATATATATATATATATATATATATATATATATATATATATATATATATATATATATATATATATAATTTATATTTATTTTAAAAAGTCCTCCTTTCTGTCCAATACCACATGCAAGTTTGTCCAGCTTCCATACTCCTTTTTATACACTTTACAAGAAATACATTGGCGGCGAACTCTGTAGCTTTCAGCTTGTGTGCGCTAGCTTTCTGAGACTCTTATTTTGATAGCGCAGGCAGGATGGAGCAGCGCTTTTATTGTGAAGACAGGAACTGTGCAGTTGGTCTTTAGCATTTTGATGTTTTTTTTTTTTATTCTGTTGAAATAAAAATTGTTTCTGGCCTTCCTGTCGGTCATTTTTTCTTAATGTTGATGTGGCAGCAGCCAGCGTCATCTCACAAGACCCTCGGGTGGCGTGAATGTCAATCAAGTGACCAAAGTCACGTCTTGGTGAAGATTGATGACCCATCATTTTGAGCTCTATTTTTTTAATGCCTGGCTGGTGATGGACTTTCACACCCTCCACCATCCACCTAAAGACACCCCTGGTTTATACAAATGGTGATGGACTGACACACCCTCCACCATCCACCTAATGACACCCCTGGTTTAGACAAATGGTGATGGACTGCCACACCCTCCACCATCCACCTAATGGACACCCCTGGTTTATACAAATGGCGATGGACTGACACACCCTCCACCATCCACCTAATGGACACCCCTGGTTTATACAAATGGTGATGGACTGACACAGCCTCCACCATCCACCTAATGGACACCCCTGGTTTATACAAATGGCGATGGACTGACACCCTCCACCATCCACCTAATTGACACCCCTGGTTTATACAAATGGTGATGGACTGACACACCCTCCACCATCCACCTAATGGACACCCCTGGTTTATACAAATGGCGATGGACTGACACACCCTCCACCATCCACATAAAGGCGTGGACAAGTGAAGCTCATTGGCATTAAAGCTACAGACACACAACATGGCAAGTGTCCAGCATGAAACTTACATTTTGGACGACATACTTCCAATAAACTGTGGCGGGGTCTCATTACATCCAAAAGACTTGAATATGAGAGTGCTAGCTACATCTTGACAGATCCATTTAGCGGTCCAGAAGAGAAATGTCAGTGTCTGGTATCAAATAATTCAAAGTTAAGTCAAGTGTTTCAATCTCTCACTGCCAATGAACTCAGCTGGCCGAGTTTATAGACTTTGTGAAAGTGGATCAGCACCAAGAGCCATGTTTGGATGACAAGAAGACCGCAGACTGTCTGCTCTTCTCCACCTAGAAGAATTGGGATTCGTACAGGGACTTTTCTCCAGTGTGGAGACTCGCCCACGTCAGGCAATCATTTGATCCATGGCGTCACTTTGGAGGCGCGTAAAAGTCTCCCATAAATTGCGAGGGCCTTGTCAAGACGACAACAAATCTTTATCTATTTCCATGTCGCCGAGTGCGAGGCACACTGCTCTCTGTTTGCTTTGCCTTCAAAACACTTGGCGGGCAAACGGCCTGTTCATCACACGCTGACAGCAGACGCTCGGTGGGCCAGGTGCGCCCGTCAGGACGGCCCGCACCCGTGCCAAGAGCCGTTGGCATGGCGACGCGGCACCATGGAAAGTTCTGGAATCTGTCGCCGCCGGCGGGCCCGAGCGTGCTCCCGAGCGGGAGCGCTGTTGGCTTTGCCTCCAGCTGTTTCTTTGCAGACGGCGGCGGTGGAGGGCCAAGATCAGCCCGGGCGAGTGCGGCCACACACGCGCCACTTACACACACACACACACACACACACACACACACACACACACACACACACACACACACAGAGTTACACAAGCATGCAAACACAAATACAAGCATTTTCTGTAATCGCCTTGTCCCTGCCAGCGGCTCCAAAGGACCCAGAAATACGTTCACACGTCTGTTTTCCTTACGCCTCCATACTTCTAATGATCCATCTTGGAGAAGAAAATATATTTTTATTTATTTGTTATGGTTCACCTCTCTGTGGTTTATTTATACTTTTTTCCAGCAGCGTTTGCTCTATATTTATAAATGCAACATTTGTGCTGCTAATTCGGAGTCAGGGCAACTTCTTGACTGGTGACTGGGGGAGTGGGGGGGGGGGGGGGGGGGGGGGGGGGAAGGTGGGCAGTGCCCCACTGTGTCCAGCAGATGGGGCTGTTTTTACCCCAATATATACTATCATCAATCAATCAATCAATGTTTATTTATATAGCCCTAAATCACAAGTGTCTCAAAGGGCTGCACAAGCCACAACCACATCCGCAGTACAGAGCCCACATAAGGGCAAGGAAAAACTCACAACCCCAATGGGACGTCAATGTGAACAACTATGAGAAACCTTGGAGAGGACCGCAGACGGGAGACCGGATGCAATGGACGTCGAGTGGGTCTGACATAATAGTGTGAAAGTCCAGTCCATAGTGGATCTAACATAATAGTGAGAGTCCAGTCCATAGTGGATCTAACATAATAGTGAGAGTCCAGGCCATAGTGGATCTAACATAGTAGTGTGAGAGTCCAGTCCATAGTGGATCTAACATAATAGTGAGAGTCCAGTCCATAGTGGATCTAACATAATAGTGAGAGTCCAGTCCATAGTGGATCTAACATAATATTGTGAGAGTCCAGTCCATAGTGGATCTAACATAATAGTGAGAGTCCAGTCCATAGTGGATCTAACGTAATAGTGTGAGAGTCCAGTCCATAGTGGATCTAACATAATATTGTGAGAGTCCAGTCCATAGTGGATCTAACATAATAGTGAGAGTCCAGTCCATAGTGGATCTAACATAATAGTGTGAGAGTCCAGTCCATAGTGGATCTAACATAATAGTGGGAGTCCAGTCCATAGTGGATCTAACATAATAGTGTGAGAGTCCAGTCCATAGTGGATCTAACATAATAGTGAGAGTCCAGGCCATAGTGGATCTAACATAATAGTGTGAGAGTCCAGTCCATAGTGGATCTAACATAATAGTGAGAGTCCAGTCCATAGTGGATCTAATATAATAGTGAGAGTCCAGTCCATAGTGGATCCAACATAATAGTGTGAGAGTCCAGTCCATAGTGGATCTAACATAATAGTGGGAGTCCAGTCCATAGTGGATCTAATATAATAGTGAGAGTCCAGTCCATAGTGGATCCAACATAATAGTGAGAGTCCAGTCCATAGTGGACCTAATATAATAGTGAGAGTCCAGTCCATAGTGGATCTAACATAATAGTGTGAGAGTCCAGTCCATAGTGGATCTAACATAATAGTGAGAGTCCAGGCCATAGTGGATCTAACATAATAGTGTGAGAGTCCAGTCCATAGTGGATCTAACATAATAGTGAGAGTCCAGTCCATAGTGGATCTAACATAATAGTGAGAGTCCAGTCCATAGTGGATCTAACATAATAGTGTGAGAGTCCAGTCCATAGTGGATCTAACATAATAGTGGGAGTCCAGTCCATAGTGGATCTAATATAATAGTGAGAGTCCAGTCCATAGTGGATCCAACATAATAGTGAGAGTCCAGTCCATAGTGGATTTAATATAATAGTGAGAGTCCAGTCCATAGTGGATCCAACATATCAGCGAAAGTCCAGTCCACAGTGGATCCAACATAATAGTGAGAGTCCAGTCCATAGTGGATCTAACATAATAGTGAGAGTCCAGTCCACAGTGGATCGAACATAATAGTGAGAGTCCAGTCCATAGTGGGGCCAGGAGGAGACCATCCCCAGCGGAGACGGGTCAGCAGCGCAGAGATGTTCCCAACCGATGCACAGGCGAGTGGTCCACCCCGGGTCCCGACTCTGGACAGCCAGCACTTCATCCATGGCCACCGGACCTGCCGAAACCCATTCCATGAAGCTCTCTGCGTACTGTACGTGGGCTAATTGGAAGGTGACATGAAGTTTGGAGCTGTGTAGCAAGTGACTGTGCAGAAAGTATTTGCACTATGCTGACCTCTCTGTCAGTTTACCTGGCCTACCACTTGGTGGCTGAGTTGCTGTTGTTCCCAAACTCTTCACTTTTCTTAGAATAAAGTTGACTTTGGAATATTTAGGAGCGAGGACATTTCACGACTGGATTTGTTGCACAGGTGGCATCCTGCGACAGTTCCACGCTGGAAATCACTGAGAGCGGCCCATTCTTTCACACATGTTTGTAGAAACAGTCTCCATGCCTAAGTGCTTGATTTGATACACCGGGCCAAGTGATTAGGACACCTGATTCTCATCATTTGGATGGCTGGCCAAATACTTTTGGCAATATAGTGTACCATGGATCCTTCATTCCAACTATTGATTGAGAAGTTTATTGACGTCTTAAAGAATGGAATCCATGTAACGCTTTAAAAAGGCAATTGGATGACACAAAAAGCCAAAAGGCTTCTTTCCATAGTGCTCCTTTAACTAGAAGTGGGAATCTTTGGTCAATTACCATTCCATTAAACATCGATTATTGATGCATCTTTAATTGATGCACTTTTATTTTCCTTTCACTAAATACGCTTTCATCACTTTTAAAAAACAGTGCATTTGTAATAAGAAACCGTTTTAATTCCCGCATGCATTAAAGTCATGGAAATATGTGCAAAACTGGAAGATAAGTGCCCTACAATAAAGGAGCTGGTCGCATCTCTCAGTGAGAGATCATGTATTTATTTACAAACCCCGTTTCCATATGAGTTGGGAAATGGTGTTAGATGTAAATATAAACGGAATACAATGATTTGCAAATCCTTTTCAAGCCATATTCAGTTGAATATGCTACAAAGACAACATATTTCATGTTCAAACTCATAAACTTTATTGTTTTTTTGCAAACAATAATGAACTTAGAATTTCATGGCTGCAACACGTGACAAAGTAGTTGGGAAAGGGCATGTTCACCACTGTGTTACATGGCCTTTCCTTTTAACAACACTCAGTAAAGGTTTGGGAAGTGAGGAGACACATTTTTGAAGTGGAATTCTTTCCCATTCTTGCTTGATGTACAGCTTAAGTTGTTCAACAGTCCGGGGGTCTCCCTTCTGCTATTTTAGGTGCCACACATTTTCAATGTCTGGACTACAGGCAGGCCAGTCTAGTACCCGCACTCTTTTACTATGAAGCCACGTTGATGTAACACGTGGCTTGGCATTGTCTTGCTGAAATAAGCAGGGGCGTCCATGGTAACGTTGCTTGGATGGCAACATATGTTGCTCCAAAAGCTGTATGTACCTTTCAGCATTAATGGTTCCTTCACAGATGTGTAAGTTACCCATGTCTTGGCCACTAATACACCCCCATACCATCACACATGCTGCCTTTTACACTTTGCGCCTACAACAATCCGGATGGTTCTTTTCCTCTTTGGTCCGGAGGACACGACGTCCACAGTTTCCAAAAACAATTTGAAATGTGGACTCGTCAGACCACAGAACACTTTTCCATTTTGTATCAGTCCATCTTAGATGAGCTCAGGCCCAGCGAAGCCGACGGCGTTTCTGGGTGTTGTTGATACACGGTTTTCGCCTTGCATAGGAGAGTTTTTGCACTTGCACTTACAGATGTAGCGACCAACTGTAGTTACTGACAGTGGGTTTCTGAAGTGTTCCTGAGCCCATGTGGTGATATCCTTTACACACTGCTGTGGCTTGTTGATGCAGTACAGCCTGAGGGATGGAAGGTCACAGGCTTAGCTGCTTACGTGCAGTGATTTCTCCACATTCTCTGAACCCTTTGATGATATTACGGAGCATAGATGGTGTTTGATCCTGTTCCGTCTCCCTTTAATGTTTGATCCTGTTCTGTCTCCCTGTAATGTTTGATCCTGTTCCGTCTCCCTGTAATGTTTGATCCTGTTCCGTCTCCCTGTAATGTTTGATCCTGTTCCGTCTCCCTGTAATGTTTGATCCTGTTCCGTCTCCCTTTAATGTTTGATCCTGTTCCGTCTCCCTGTAATGTTTGATCCTGTTCCGTCTCCCTGTAATGTTTGATCCTGTTCCGTCTCCCTGTAATGTTTGATCCTGTTCCGTCTCCCTGTAATGTTTGATCCTGTTCCGTCTCCCTGTAATGTTTGATCCTGTTCCGTCTCCCTTTAATGTTTGATCCTGTTCCGTCTCCCTGTAATGTTTGATCCTGTTCCGTCTACCTGTAATGTTTGATCCTGTTCCGTCTCCCTGTAATGTTTGATCCTGTTCCGTCTCCCTGTAATGTTTGATCCTGTTCCGTCTCCCTGTAATGTTTGATCCTGTTCCGTCTCCCTTTAATGTTTGATCCTGTTCCGTCTCCCTGTAATGTTTGATCCTGTTCCGTCTCCCTGTAATGTTTGATCCTGTTCCGTCTCCCTGTAATGTTTGATCCTGTTCCGTCTCCCTTTAATGTTTGATCCTGTTCCGTCTCCCTGTAATGTTTGATCCTGTTCCGTCTCCCTTTAATGTTTGATCCTGTTCCGTCTTCCTTTAATGTTTGATCCTGTTCGGTCTCGCTGTAATGTTTGATCCTGTTCCGTCTCCCTGTAATGTTTGATCCTGTTCCGTCTCCCTGTAATGTTTGATCCTGTTCCGTCTCCCTGTAATGTTTGATCCTGTTCCGTCTCCCTGTAATGTTTGATCCTGTTCCGTCTCCCTGTAATGTTTGATCCTGTTCCGTCTCCCTGTAATGTTTGATCCTGTTCCGTCTTCCTTTAATGTTTGATCCTGTTCCGTCTCCCTGTAATGTTTGATCCTGTTCCGTCTCCCTTTAATGTTTGATCCTGTTCCGTCTTCCTTTAATGTTTGATCCTGTTCCGTCTCCCTTTAATGTTTGATCCTGTTCCGTCTTCCTTTAATGTTTGATCCTGTTCTGTCTCCCTGTAATGTTTGATCCTGTTCCGTCTCCCTGTAATGTTTGATCCTGTTCCGTCTTCCTTTAATGTTTGATCCTGTTCTGTCTCCCTGTAATGTTTGATCCTGTTCCGTCTCCCTGTAATGTTTGATCCTGTTCCGTCTTCCTTTAATGTTTGATCCTGTTCTGTCTCCCTGTAATGTTTGATCCTGTTCCGTCTCCCTGTAATGTTTGATCCTGTTCCGTCTCCCTGTAATGTTTGATCCTGTTCCGTCTTCCTTTAATGTTTGATCCTGTTCCGTCTCCCTGTAATGTTTGATCCTGTTCCGTCTCCCTGTAATGTTTGATCCTGTTCCGTCTCCCTTTAATGTTTGATCCTGTTCCGTCTCCCTGTAATGTTTGATCCTGTTCCGTCTCCCTGTAATGTTTGATCCTGTTCCGTCTCCCTGTAATGTTTGATCCTGTTCCGTCTCCCTTTAATGTTTGATCCTGTTCCGTCTCCCTGTAATGTTTGATCCTGTTCCGTCTCCCTTTAATGTTTGATCCTGTTCCGTCTCCCTGTAATGTTTGAACCTGTTCCGTCTCCCTTTAATGTTTGATCCTGTTCCGTCTCCCTGTAATGTTTGATCCTGTTCCGTCTCCCTGTAATGTTTGATCCTGTTCCGTCTCCCTGTAATGTTTGATCCTGTTCCGTCTCCCTGTAATGTTTGATCCTGTTCCGTCTCCCTTTAATGTTTGATCCTGTTCCGTCTCCCTGTAATGTTTGATCCTGTTCCGTCTTCCTTTAATGTTTGATCCTGTTCCGTCTCCCTGTAATGTTTGATCCTGTTCCGTCTCCCTGTAATATTTGATCCTGTTCCGTCTCCCTGTAATGTTTGATCCTGTTCCGTCTCCCTTTAATGTTTGATCCTGTTCCGTCTCCCTGTAATGTTTGATCCTGTTCCGTCTCCCTGTAATGTTTGATCCTGTTCCGTCTTCCTTTAATGTTTGATCCTGTTCCGTCTCCCTGTAATGTTTGATCCTGTTCCGTCTCCCTGTAATGTTTGATCCTGTTCCGTCTTCCTTTAATGTTTGATCCTGTTCTGTCTCCCTGTAATGTTTGATCCTGTTCCGTCTCCCTGTAATGTTTGATCCTGTTCCGTCTTCCTTTAATGTTTGATCCTGTTCTGTCTCCCTGTAATGTTTGATCCTGTTCCGTCTCCCTGTAATGTTTGATCCTGTTCCGTCTTCCTTTAATGTTTGATCCTGTTCCGTCTCCCTGTAATGTTTGATCCTGTTCCGTCTCCCTGTAATGTTTGATCCTGTTCCGTCTCCCTGTAATGTTTGATCCTGTTCCGTCTTCCTTTAATGTTTGATCCTGTTCTGTCTCCCTGTAATGTTTGATCCTGTTCCGTCTCCCTGTAATGTTTGATCCTGTTCCGTCTTCCTTTAATGTTTGATCCTGTTCTGTCTCCCTGTAATGTTTGATCCTGTCCTGTCTCCCTGTAATGTTTGATCCTGTTCCGTCTCCCTGATCAAACATAACAGGGAGACGGAACAGGATCAAACATTACAGGGAGACAGAACAGGATCGCTGACGGGTCTGCCAACTTCCGGCGCCAAAAAAGGTGAGAAAGAGTTAAACCAGTTAAACCTCTGGTAAGAGGAGTTCAATCTTCTTCTTTTTTTACCATATGCCTCGTGCCACAAAAGTTGCAAACTTACCATAAGTTTGTTGATTTTTTTTCCCCATTTGAATTGTCATTTATCTGGCAAAATAAATCCATTTCCTTATAATACCGACTTAGCATATCTCTTTTCTTTTTCTGTGCCATCACATTCTAATAGTTTTCCATAAAAAAAATAAATCAATAATAACTTTTCCCTACGTTCCGCTTATTTGTTGAGAAATGATTGTGAAACGCAAACGATGACACCATTTTGATACCTCCACGTATGTAGCAAACAAAACCCGGTTAAGTCCATTGACGCCGCGTTTAATCCTCCATTTTTGGCATCCAAGAAGCAATTTGCGACGTGGTGCAGGAACATGGCTACTTTCCTTTATTGGAAGCTGCCAGGCGATATTTGCCTCACATTGACGTCACATGTACGGGACAAGCGGTAGATATCCCAGGTAACACCTAACGTTAACGTAACGTTCCTTTTAACAACACTCAGTAAAGGTTTGGGAAGTGAGGAGACACATTTTTGAAGTGGAATTCTTTCCCATTCTTGCTTGATGTACAGCTTAAGTTGTTCAACAGTCCGGGGGTCTCCCTTCTGCTATTTTAGGTGCCACACATTTTCAATGTCTGGACTACAGGCAGGCCAGTCTAGTACCCGCACTCTTTTACAATGAAGCCACGTTGATGTAACACGTGGCTTGGCATTGTCTTGCTGAAATAAGCAGGGGCGTCCATGGTAACGTTGCTTGGATGGCAACATATGTTGCTCCAAAAGCTGTATGTACCTTTCAGCATTAATAGTGCCTTCACAGATGTGTAAGTTACCCATGTCTTGGCCACTAATACACCCCCATACCATCACACATGCTGCCTTTTACACTTTGCGCCTACAACATTCCGGATGGTTCTTTTCCTCTTTGGTCCGGAGGACACGACGTCCACAGTTTCCAAAAACAATTTGAAATGTGGACTCGTCAGACCACAGAACACTTTTCCACTTTGTATCAGTCCATCTTAGATGAGCTCAGGCCCAGCGAAGCCGACGGCGTTTCTGGGTGTTGTTGATACACGGTTTTCGCCTTGCATAGGAGAGTTTTAACTTGCACTTACAGATGTAGCGACCAACTGTAGTTACTGACAGTGGGTTTCTGAAGTGTTCCTGAGCCCATGTGGTGATATCCTTTACACACTGCTGTGGCTTGTTGATGCAGTACAGCCTGAGGGATGGAAGGTCACGGGCTTAACTGCTTACGTGCAGTGATTTCTCCACATTCTCTGAACCCTTTGATGATATTACGGAGCATAGATGGTGTTTGATACTGTTCCGTCTCCCTTTAATGTTTGATCCTGTTCTGTCTCCCTGTAATGTTTGATCCTGTTCCGTCTCCCTGTAATGTTTGATCCTGTTCCGTCTCCCTGTAATGTTTGATCCTGTTCCGTCTCCCTGTAATGTTTGATCCTGTTCCGTCTCCCTTTAATGTTTGATCCTGTTCCGTCTCCCTGTAATGTTTGATCCTGTTCCGTCTCCCTGTAATGTTTGATCCTGTTCCGTCTCCCTGTAATGTTTGATCCTGTTCTGTCTCCCTGTAATGTTTGATCCTGTTCCGTCTCCCTGTAATGTTTGATCCTGTTCCGTCTCCCTGTAATGTTTGATCCTGTTCCGTCTCCCTTTAATGTTTGATCCTGTTCCGTCTCCCTGTAATGTTTGATCCTGTTCCGTCTCCCTGTAATGTTTGATCCTGTTCCGTCTCCCTTTAATGTTTGATCCTGTTCCGTCTTCCTTTAATGTTTGATCCTGTTCTGTCTCCCTGTAATGTTTGATCCTGTTCCGTCTCCCTGTAATGTTTGATCCTGTTCCGTCTTCCTTTAATGTTTGATCCTGTTCTGTCTCCCTGTAATGTTTGATCCTGTTCCGTCTCCCTGTAATGTTTGATCCTGTTCCGTCTTCCTTTATTGTTTGATCCTGTTCTGTCTCCCTGTAATGTTTGATCCTGTTCCGTCTCCCTGTAATGTTTGATCCTGTTCCGTCTTCCTTTAATGTTTGATCCTGTTCTGTCTCCCTGTAATGTTTGATCCTGTTCTGTCTCCCTGTAATGTTTGATCCTGTTCCGTCTCCCTGATCAAACATAACAGGGAGACGGAACAGGATCAAACATTACAGGGAGACAGAACAGGATCGCTGACGGGTCTGCCAACTTCCGGCGCCAAAAAAGGTGAGAAAGAGTTAAACCAGTTAAACCTCTGGTAGGAGGAGTTCAATATTCTTCTTTTATTACCATATGCCTCGTGCCACAAAAGTTGCAAACTTACCATAAGTTTGTTGATTTTTTTCCCCCATTTGAATTGTCATTTATCTGGCAAAATAAATCCATTTCCTTATAATACCAACTTAGCATATCTCTTTTCTTTTTCTGTGCCATCACATTCAAATAGTTTTCCATAAAAAAAATAAATCAATAATAACTTTTCCCTACGTTCCGCTTATTTGTTGAAAAATGATTGTGAAACGCAAACGATGACACCATTTTGATACCTCCACGTATGTAGCAAACAAAACCCGGTTAAGTCCATTGACGCCGCGTTTAATCCTCCATTTTTGGCATCCAAGAAGCAATTTGCGACGTGGTGCAGGAACATGGCTACTTTCCTTTATTGGAAGCTGCCAGGCGATATTTGCCTCACATTGACGTCACATGTACGGGACAAGCGGTAGATATCCCAGGTAACACCTAACGTTAACGTAACGTTCCTTTTAACAACACTCAGTAAAGGTTTGGGAAGTGAGGAGACACATTTTTGAAGTGGAATTCTTTCCCATTCTTGCTTGATGTACAGCTTAAGTTGTTCAACAGTCCGGGGGTCTCCCTTCTGCTATTTTAGGTGCCACACATTTTCAATGTCTGGACTACAGGCAGGCCAGTCTAGTACCCGCACTCTTTTACAATGAAGCCACGTTGATGTAACACGTGGCTTGGCATTGTCTTGCTGCAATAAGCAGGGGCGTCCATGGTAACGTTGCTTGGATGGCAACATATGTTGCTCCAAAAGCTGTATGTACCTTTCAGCATTAATGGTGCCTTCACAGATGTGTAAGTTACCCATGTCTTGGCCACTAATACACCCCCATACCATCACACATGCTGCCTTTTACACTTTGCGCCTACAACATTCCGGATGGTTCTTTTCCTCTTTGGTCCGGAGGACACGACGTCCACAGTTTCCAAAAACAATTTGAAATGTGGACTCGTCAGACCACAGAACACTTTTCCACTTTGTATCAGTCCATCTTAGATGAGCTCAGGCCCAGCGAAGCCGACGGCGTTTCTGGGTGTTGTTGATACACGGTTTTCGCCTTGCATAGGAGAGTTTTAACTTGCACTTACAGATGTAGCGACCAACTGTAGTTACTGACAGTGGGTTTCTGAAGTGTTCCTGAGCCCATGTGGTGATATCCTTTACACACTGCTGTGGCTTGTTGATGCAGTACAGCCTGAGGGATGGAAGGTCACGGGCTTAGCTGCTTACGTGCAGTGATTTCTCCACATTCTCTGAACCCTTTGATGATATTACGGAGCATAGATGGTGTTTGATACTGTTCCGTCTCCCTTTAATGTTTGATCCTGTTCTGTCTCCCTGTAATGTTTGATCCTGTTCCGTCTCCCTGTAATGTTTGATCCTGTTCCGTCTCCCTGTAATGTTTGATCCTGTTCCGTCTCCCTTTAATGTTTGATCCTGTTCCGTCTCCCTGTAATGTTTGATCCTGTTCCGTCTCCCTGTAATGTTTGATCCTGTTCCGTCTCCCTGTAATGTTTGATCCTGTTCCGTCTCCCTGTAATGTTTGATCCTGTTCCGTCTCCCTGTAATGTTTGATCCTGTTCCGTCTCCCTGTAATGTTTGATCCTGTTCCGTCTCCCTGTAATGTTTGATCCTGTTCCGTCTCCCTGTAATGTTTGATCCTGTTCCGTCTCCCTGTAATGTTTGATCCTGTTCCGTCTCCCTGTAATGTTTGATCCTGTTCCGTCTTCCTTTAATGTTTGATCCTGTTCCGTCTCCCTGTAATGTTTGATCCTGTTCCGTCTCCCTTTAATGTTTGATCCTGTTCCGTCTTCCTTTAATGTTTGATCCTGTTCTGTCTCCCTGTAATGTTTGATCCTGTTCCGTCTCCCTGTAATGTTTGATCCTGTTCCGTCTTCCTTTAATGTATTATGTATTATGTAATGTATTTATTTTTTTATAATCTTTTTATTTATTTGTATTTTTTTAATACACTGTAGCACTTTGAGGTTGTTTACTCAATGTAAAGTGCTTTTTACAAATAAAATCTATGATTATTATTATAAAATGGATGGGATGGATGTTTCAGTGGAAGCTGATGTTTGCTGAACGATCAAGTTCAAGTTTGGAGTTTCAAGTTTTATTCACAATACCATACAACAATTTCAATAGTAGTGAATATCATTTAAAGATATTGGTAAGTGAAAGGGTCCCCCAAATAAGCTAGAAGAAGCTTTTGACAGGGGGACCAGAGGACAATTTATATATGGCATGATGAAAAATGGTAGCAAGCACTACAACAACAAAAAAACAACAAAAAAAAAAACAACAACGCTATGGATAAACACAAGATGATAGTACTAAAGCACGCATACACATACACACATACATTCATTCGACCATGCAAAACCCAACAGTAGTCAACCCCACATGAGGCATTAGAGCAGACCTGGGCATTCTGCGGCCCGCGGGCCGCATCCGGCCCTTTGTGCGTCCCTGTCCGGCCCGCGTGAGGCCAATTATAAATTACAAAATAAATTTTAAAAAGTATCTATGTCGAGTGTGCAATACAACGGTGCTGCTTTTGTTTTGAAAATCGTTATTTGTATTACTTCCGTGTGGACGTATGCGTGTGCGTGATTGTGAGTGAATGTGAACAGCTGCAATCATTAATTACAAAATAAAGTTGAAAAAACATTTATGTCGTGCGCGCAATACAACTGTGCTGCTTTTATTTTGAAAATTATTATTTATGGGCGTGTGTCAGTGTGTAACCTGCGAGTGAAGGTGCACATGCAGCGACAAGTGATGCACGGTTTACACCCGAGACGCTAAAAAGAGAAAAGTTGATGAGGAATGGCGTGTTTTCAACAAGACATGGACTGCCAAGCAACGTTCCCTCTAAGGTGCGTGCCTGCGCAATTGCGCACTGCTCAAGCGTCTGCTGCGCGCAGCAAATATATGCCGCGCACCAAATCAAATCCCATCTGAATTCTAAACAAAATAAACATATTTATTCTATGTAATTTTGCAATGCAACTTTGAGTGACAGTGACAACAAGCGGCCCTAACGGTGTTCGTCAACACCGTTCAATTGAACACCGCTCAATTATTGTAACGTCTATCGAGATGCTTCGAGGCCAGGAATTATATCGATCACTTTATTGAGCAAAACTGTTTATATTCGGCCATAACCACACCAAAAACATAAGTAAAACACTTCTATCTCGAAAAACTAGTCATTTTCTGCCGTACAAACCAGGCCAAAACCAACTTGTCATCTGTCACCAACACGCATAGCACTAAACCACTGGTGCGTTTATGGCCACACAAAAAGTCGGACAACTCAAACATCACACAAAGTTACACTATGACTCCTCAGTCATACGTGTGCTTATTTTACTGTCATTTATTATTAATGTTAATTTATTTATATTAGTCATGGAATGCTGTTACATACACTATGTTGAAGTATTACTATTATTATTAATTATTATTATTATTTATCTTACGGTATATATCAAAAATAATATTGAGCAAAATTTAATTGAAATATTGTCGATGTGGCCCTCCAGCAGTGCTCGGGTTGCTCATGCGGCCCCCGGTAAAAATTAATTGCCCACCCCTGCATTAGAGATAGGTGGTTAATAGGTAAGTTTTCAGTTTCTTTTTGAAGATGGAGAATGGATACCGTATCTTAAGGCTCTCATTAAGCCGGTTCCAAATCTTAGGTCCCCTGCATACAACACTTCGATCGGTACAAGCCAGCAGACGATGTTTACCTGATATCAGATCTAAGTTACGAGTGTTGTGGGCATGCTGGGGATGGTAGATAGGAACCAAGCTACAGAGCCTAGGATTCAGCCTGTGAATGACTTGATAGGTTAAACAAGCATTTTGATGAATATTGAATTCTGTCAGTCTTAAGAGATTATATTTATGAAATCACATCGTTCTCAAACGTTCCTTTGTGTCCACTTCATGGCAGTCAGTGGAATAAATGTGACAATCCGGCCGTGAATGTAATGTTCGCAGCTCACCTTGATCGCAGGTGGTGCGAGTGAAGAATCATTCCGCTGAAACGCTCTGACCACAGGAAAATAAACTTGCCATCTTGTATTTTCCTTGTGTGGTCGCGGGTCAGTCGTGGACTTAAGAGGAATTCTTTTGTTTGCTAATTCATTACGAGACATGAGGGGGAAAGTGGCTGCGGAAATTAAAATGTATTGAAATCTATTTCAGTGGTAAAGTTGGCTGTAATTCTTGGAGAGTCTCGTTTTTTGATGTTTTTTCCCCCCTCCCGGCTTGCACAGCGAATTCTGCTCAATGAGGCAGTCAAGCTACTTTTGTGGCTGCGGTGGGAGGAATGTTTACGTTTGTGGCTGCTGCTGTAGACTCACTGAAACATGCCATGTTTAAATGAAGATATTGTCAGGTGAAAACCTCAACTGACTCTCGGTCATTTCTTCTTGGTCCCACAGCTCTATTGTAACTGTAGTGAGTTCAAGTACGTACACTGCAAAAAGTCAGTGTTCAAAAACAAGAAAAAATTAAATAAAAATGAGGGGTGTTTTTGTCAGGGTTGTCCCTGACAGTTTGGTCAAGTTTTAGTTTTCCTCTGCGTTTGTCTTGGTTTCCTGTTCTTAGTTTCCTGTCAGTGCTTTTATTTTGTCTTCATTTCCTGATTGTCTCCCTGAGTGCTTTGTCCCCTCAGCTGTGGCTGATTGGCACGTGGCCACACCTGGTGCCAGTCAGCCAGCTGCCCTCCAGTCACTGCTGGATTATTGTAGTGTCTACTGGTCAATGTCATTTCTACTTGTTGTTGTAGCTCTGTCTACTTCTGTCCACTCTGTTCCTATCATAGTTCATCCTGCTCGTTTCTTGAGTTTTGTTTATTCGTGTCACAGTAAGTGTTTTTGTTTCTTGTCCACAGTTAGCCTTTGTGCTATTTTAGTTCATAGCCTAGTTTGTTCTCCGCCTTGTGCGCGCCTTTTGTTTGTTGCCTTTTGTTTGTTTTTTGCCAAACTATTTAATTAAATCATGTTTTCTCGCACTATGCCTGCCATCATCTCTGCATCTTGGGGTTCGTCACCAACAAACTCTGACAATTTTATTTGAACTAAGCTAAATTATCTGCCAATAGAACAAGAAAATTTGGCTTGTCAAGACTTTCCAAAACAAGTAAAATTAGCTAACCTCAATGAACCCCAAAATAGCTTAAAATAAGTATATTCTCACTAATAACAAGTGCACTTTTCTTGGTAGAAAGAAAAGTGAGAGCTTTTTGCTCAATATGTTGAAACATTTTCTTAAATGAAGTAAATGCTAGTGCCATTATCTTGACATAATGATATGCACTCGGCATTACATTTCTTGAAAGCAGCAAACTTATACTAAAAACTAATTTATTGTTGTTAATGGAAAGGCAACAAGGCAAGCGCTTGTTACTCGCGGGGTCTCCTAGCCGCTCAGGCAAATCATATTGTCTAAAAATGCATTTTTCCATGGATAACATGACATCATCGCGTCAAGTGTGTGCT
>NC_084740.1:61706910-61741910 GCF_033978785.1 Entelurus aequoreus
ACACATGTATCTACTGTAGAACCTTCTCCACACATGTATCTACAGTAGAACTTTCTCCACACATGTATATACAGTAGAACCTTATCCACACATGTATCTACAGTAGAACCTTCTCCACACATGTATCTGCAGTAGAACCTTCTCTACACATGTATCTACTGTAGAACCTTCTCCACACATGTATCTACTGTAGAACCTTCTCCACACATGGATCTACAGTAGAACCTTCTCCACACATGTATCTACTGTAGAACCTTCTCCACACATGTATCTACTGTAGAACCTTCTCCACACATGTATCTACAGTAGAACCTTCTCCACACATGTATCTACAGTAGAACCTTCTCCACACATGTATCTACAGTAGAACCTTCTCCACACATGTATCTACAATAGAACCTTCTCCACACATGTATCTGCAATAGAACCTTCTCCACACATGTATCTACTGTAGAACCTTCTCCACACATGTATCTACTGTAGAACCTTCTCCACACATGGATCTACAGTAGAACCTTCTCCACACATGTATCTACAATAGAACCTTCTCCACACATGTATCTGCAATAGAACCTTCTCCACACATGGATCTACAGTAGAACCTTCTCCACACATGTATCTACAATAGAACCTTCTCCACACATGTATCTGCAATAGAACCTTCTCCACACATGTATCTACCGTAGAACCTTCTCCACACATGTATCTACTGTAGAACCTTCTCCACACATGTATCTACAGTAGAACCTTCTCCACACATGTATCTACTGTAGAACCTTCTCCACACATGTATCTGCAGTAGAACCTTCTCCACACATGTATCTGCAGTAGAACCTTCTCCACACATGTATCTGCAGTAGAACCTTCTCCACACATGTATCTACAGTAGACTTTCTCCACACATGTATCTACAGTAGAACTTTCTCCACACATGTATCTACTGTAGAACCTTCTCCACACATGTATCTACAGTAGAACTTTCTCCACACATGTATATACAGTAGAACCTTATCCACACATGTATCTACAGTAGAACCTTCTCCACACATGTATCTGCAGTAGAACCTTCTCTACACATGTATCTACTGTAGAACCTTCTCCACACATGTATCTACTGTAGAACCTTCTTCACACATGTATCTACTGTAGAACCTTCTCCACACATGTATCTACAGTAGAACCTTCTCCACACATGTATCTACAGTAGAACCTTCTCCACACATGTATCTACAATAGAACCTTCTCCACACATGTATCTGCAATAGAACCTTCTCCACACATGTATCTACTGTAGAACCTTCTCCACACATGTATCTACTGTAGAACCTTCTCCACACATGGATCTACAGTAGAACCTTCTCCACACATGTATCTACAATAGAACCTTCTCCACACATGTATCTGCAATAGAACCTTCTCCGCACATGTATCTACTGTAGAACCTTCTCCACACATGTATCTACTGTAGAACCTTCTCCACACATGTATCTACAGTAGAACCTTCTCCACACATGTATCTACTGTAGAACCTTCTCCACACATGTATCTGCAGTAGAACCTTCTCCACACATGTATCTACAGTAGAACCTTCTCCACACATGTATCTGCAGTAGAACCTTCTCCACACATGTATCTACAGTAGAACTTTCTCCACACATGTATCTACAGTAGAACTTTCTCCACACATGTATCTACTGTAGAACCTTCTCCACACATGTATCTGCAGTAGAACCTTCTCCACACATGTATCTACTGTAGAACCTTCTCCACACATGTATCTGCAGTAGAACCTTCTCCACACATGTATCTACAGTAGAACCTTCTCCACACATGTATCTACAGTAGAACCTTCTCCACACATGTATCTACAGTAGAACTTTCTCCACACATGTATCTACAGTAGAACCTTCTCCACACATGTATCTACAGTAGAACCTTCTCCACACATGTATCTACAGTAGAACTTTCTCCACACATGTATCTACTGTAGAACTTTCTCTACATATGTACCTACAGTAGAACCTTAAAGCACCTTGAGTACCTTGAAGGTAAAAAGTGCTATACAAGTATAACCCATTTATCATTTATTTGCAAAAAAAAAAAAGTTTATGAGTTTGAACATGAAATATGTTGTCTTTGTAGCATATTCAACTGAATATGGCTTGAAAAGGATTTGCAAATCATTGTATTCCGTTTATATTTACATCTAACACCATTTCCCAGCTCATATGGAAACGGGGTTTGTATATTCTACCAGTTTCTTTGGACATTTCAGATGCCTGGTTAGTGTCTTCACCCATGGAATGTGAAGACAACCCTCACGTCTTTTTCCTTATCCGTGTTGCGAGGGGGAGGCTTTCTTTGTGTGCAAGGAGTGGGCTTTTCCGTTGGAATGTCAGATCAACTAGAGTAGCCGCTATGAATGTATTGGTTAAGTTGACCTCTGAAAGCTTTAGTAAAACTTGAAAATATTCCAATTCTGTCTTGATGGTCCTTCTTACTCAGCATATATGTCATCAAAAGAACTTGGGATTGATCAGTAACTTAGATTCCCTGGGAGGAAGAACTGGTCTGACGCAACAATAGATCTACCGGCCCCCAGACACATTTTTTTCTCCCCGAGTCAAAATAATAGCCTAGGCCTGGTTTATGCTATGACACGTTATTATTTGAAATACAGGTTTTGTGTATGTTTGCACAAAGTATCCGCTTTCCGCCCGAATGCAGCTGAGATAGGCTCCAGCACTCCCTGCCTCCTCAAAAGGGACAAGCGGTAGAAAATGGTTGGATGGATGGATCAGATCGCTATCGTTGATACCATCCTGAATTGACCCAGATATGGGATTGGAAATAAAATTGGTGGCATCGCACATCACTGATACAAACACGGCCTTTCATTAGAACACTAACGATGAAAATAAAAGTCATCATTTGGACTTTTTCATGTAATAATTTCCACATTTTATCACCTATTTTATTTCAGACGTGCACAAAAACAGCACAAATGTCAAGTTTATTCCTCGCAAGAACTTCATCCTTTCAAAATGAGGATCTGGCATAAACACTTGTTTTCCTAAAGTTGTTTCCGGTGCCAAGTACAAATGTCCACGAAGCTCACTCGGCCTTCTTCTTCCTGGACGAGGGCCGAGTCACGCCGCCCCACACCTCCGTGTAGAGCAGCGTGCCCACAAAGACCACCGCCGTGCCCAGCCAGTGCCACGGCGTGAAGGGGTTCTGGAAGTAGACGATGGAGAAGATGAGGCTGAGGAACTTCCTGAGAGTCACCACCAGGGTGACGGTGAGCGAGGCGCACTCTGTGGTCAGGATGAAGACGCCGCGGATGCACACGTACCTGAGGGCCAGCGAGTTAAAGGCTGAAAGGAGGAAGTGGAGTGTGCAGTGACAAGGTGGGGCAAGGATACTGAGTGATGATGTTGACCAGCAGGTAGATCCACATGACTGGAACATGTCCGTCAATGACAGGAACCAGCACTGGAGCTGGGAAGGGAACACATTATGTAAATCTATCAGGATTCAGGATGCTTTATTATTGTCCATTCTTTAACATGTACAAGACATGAAATGACATTTTGGGCACAGTCCCACTAAGAGCAGACATACGTTACAGAACAGGACCGCCAACGGATCAGCCACTTACGGCGCTCCTTAATAAAGGTGGAAAAAAGGTGATATTGGGAAAAGGGGGGAAGAGTAAAAAATATCAGTCAAAGGCTGGACCCTCGGGTGGGGGTTCAGACTGAGTCCAAGGGAAAAAAAACTCATTTGCCATAGCACACATAAACATGTTACATATAATCACAACAACTCGCAACAGAGGAGGGGGGGGGGGGGGGGCGGCCTGGAGGCCGGCCTGCTGCTATAAAGCGCTACTCAGCCGTCCATCAAGCAGAATCAAGCAGTGGTGAAGGCGTGGGGTGAGGGTGGGGAGTGTGTTTGTGTATATGCCCTTTGTCTTTGGGTGTAGTGATGTTGTGTCCATAGGCCCGGGGCCGTTCTGTATGCAATGCAAGCAGAGTTCGACTTCCAGGTGTCGTTGAGGAGGGAGGAAGGTCAAAAGCGTCCATCTTTGAGAGTCCTCGGGGGATGTTTTCAGAACAGCCTGCTCCTGTTGTTGCATCAAGGCCATTCGAGGGAGTCAAATCGTAGAACAAGGACAAGCTAGTCAGGTTACTTCTAGACCTCCACCCCAGATCCCACCTCACTCCTACCCACTTCTCTAAAGTGGGCTGGCTCAAGGTGGAGGACAGAGTTAAACAACTTGCACTGAGCCTAGTCTATAAAATCCGCTACACCTCCCTGATACCGAAGTACATGTCAAACTACTTCCTTAATGTAAATGACCGCCATAACCACAACACCAGGGGGAGCTCCACAAACCACGTTAAACCCAGATTCCGAACTAACAAAGGTCTTAACTCATTCTCCTTCTATGCCACATCAATGTGGAATGCGCTCCCAACAGGTGTAAAAGAAAGGGCATCTCTATCCTCCTTCAAAACCGCAATAAAAGTTCACCTCCAGGCAGCTACAACCCTAAACTAACACCCTCCCCCGGATTGCTAATAATCAAATGTAAACAATCAAATGCAGATACTTCTTCTTATGCCTTCTGATCTCTCTCTCTCTCTCTATGTCCACTACTTGATGTCCATATCCTACCCCCCCCCCCCCCTCCACACCCCTGATTGTAAATAATTCAATGTGATTATCTTGTGTGATGACTGTATTATGATGATAGTATATATGATAGTATATATCTGTATCATGAATCAATTTAAGTGGACCCCGACTTAAACAAGTTGAAAAACTTATTCGGGTGTTACCATTTAGTGGTCAATTGTACGGAATATGTACTTCACTGTGCAACCTACTAATAAAAGTCTCAATCAATCAATCAATCAAGATTATGATTTTTGCTTTTTCCGCGAGCAGACATTACAATGGCTTGTCTGTTCTATTCGTCCATGTTGGCTCTCATATCCAATTTTTCCCTTTCAGCAAGCTTCTCCATGATGTGATCCATCTTGCGATTCAGTTCAGAAATCGCCCCAGACTGTGATCCCACAGCCCGGCCCAAACCTTCCATCGCGACGAACAGCCTTTGGGCTCCTTGAATGGCTGCCATCGTCTTACGAATTTGATGATACACCAGAGCAATGCCCAGCCCAAATCAGCAGGTGCCCCGCGATCACGGTTCCAAATAGGTAGATGTCTTCCACGCTCTCGATGGAAAGGACTGAGAGGCAAATGATTCTCCATTTGTCCCAGGAATCTCTCACGTACCCCGCAGCAATGGTTCCATCAGGGCAGCCAGGCTCCCCAGAACCTCTTTTCCTCGTCGAAAAGATTTTGTCAATTGAGTGGAGAGTCCAGCTGATCAATTTCATGTCTGATGTTTAGATTTGGAGGACAGCGCAAAGAAAGAGGCTTCAAAAAAAGTTTAGACAAGACAAGAAAAAAGAGAGCAAGCAAGGAGAAGAAAAAATGCGACCGCCCTCACCAGAGGCAAGACAGAAGAATATATTTATATAAATAGGTATACATTTGATTCACTTCCCGAAACATACACATAAAATCCCCTATTTGGTAAAAAAAAAAAGTTTCCATACTTTGTAAAACATTCAGTTTTGTTTGTTCTTTTATTATATTTCAAAAATGACAAAAATGTAGACCAGGGATGTCCATTACGTGGAGGGTGGAGGGTGTGTCTGTCCATCACCGTTTGTATAAACCAGGGATGTCCATTAGGTGGATGGTGGAGGGTGTGTCAGTCCATCACCATTTGTATAAACCAGGGATGTCCATTACGTGGATGGTGGAGGGTGTGTCAGTCCATCACCATTTGTATAAACCAGGGATGTCCATTACGTGGATGGTGGAGGGTGTGTCAGTCCATCACCATTTGTATAAACCAGGGATGTCCATTAGGTGGATGGTGGAGGGTGTGTCAGTCCATCACCATTTGTATAAACCAGGGATGTCCATTAGGTGGATGGTGGAGGGTGTGTCAGTCCATCACGTTTGTATAAACCAGGGATGTCCATTACGTGGATGGTGGAGGGTGTGTCAGTCCATCACCGTTTGTATAAACCAGTGATGTCCATTACGTGGATGGTGGAGGGTGTGTCAGTCCATCACCGTTTGTATAAACCAGGGATGTCCATTAGGTGGATGGTGGAGGGTGTGTCAGTCCATCACCATTTGTATAAACCAGGGATGTCCATTACGTGGATGGTGGAGGGTGTGTCAGTCCATCACCATTTGTATAAACCAGGGGTGACCATTAGGTGGATGGTGGAGGGTGTGTCAGTCCATCACCATTTGTCTAAACCAGGGATGTCCATTAGGTGGATGGTGGAGGGTGTATCAGTCCATCACCATTTGTATAAACCAGGGATGTCCATTACGTGGATGGTGGAGGGTGTGTCAGTCCATCACCATTTGTATAAACCAGGGATGTCCATTAGGTGGATGGTGGAGGGTGTGTCAGTCCATCACCATTTGTATAAACCAGGGATGTCCATTACGTGGATGGTGGAGGGTGTGTCAGTCTATCACCATTTGTATAAACCAGGGATGTCCATTACGTGGATGGTGGAGGGTGTGTCAGTCCATCACCATTTGTATAAACCAGGGATGTCCATTACGTGGATGGTGGAGGGTGTGTCAGTCCATCACCAGCCAGGCATTTACAAAAATAAGACCTAAAAATGATGGATCATCAATCTTCACCAAGACATTACCATGAATTGATTAACGTGGACCCCGACTTAAACAAGTTGAAAAACTTATTGGGGTGTTACCATTTAGTGGTCAATTGTACGGAATATGTACTGTACTGTGCAATCTACTAATAAAAGTCTCAATCAATCAATCAAGACGTGACTTTGGTCACTTGATTGACATTCACGGCACCCGAGGGTCTTGTGAGATGACACCAGAGCATTATTAAGAAAAAATGACCGACAGGAAGGCCAGGAACACTTTTTATTTGAACCGTTTCTCCTGTCAAAACTCTAAAGACCGACTGCACAGTTCCTGTCTTCACAATAAAAGCGCTGCTCCGTCCTGCCTGCGCTAACAAAATAAGAGTCTCAGAAAGCTAGCAAGTGTGGAGAATGCATATATTTTTAAGAGTTCTTTCTTTATCCATAGTCATGTTTAAAGCAGCTCATATTTTCCCATGTGTACTCTTTATGCTTGTATCTTATGTCCGCAAGTAAACTCTGCGCCTTACCTTGAAGACGTTGGAATGTGGGAGTATGACATTTTTACCCTATCAGTATTAGAACAAAGAGGCTGTATTCCTTTCTGGGCAGGGTGGGGGCTGTTTTCCGATTCAATAAGTTGTCTCTTCCCGTTTGATTTGCAGACCACTTCTGGATGCTGGTATTAGCGCATCGTAAGGGTGGTCTCCTAAAGCTTTAGTAAGACTTGATGATATTCCTATTCTGAGTGCAGGGCGCTGGGTCTTTCTGTGTGGAGTTTGCATGTGACTGCGTGGGTTCTCTCCCACCTCCAAAGACATGCACCTGGGGGATCGGCCCCTCCCACCTCCAAAGAAATGCACCTGGGGGATCGGCCCCTCCCACCTCCAAAGACATGCACCTGGGGGATAGGTCCCTCCCACCTCCAAAGACATGCACCTGGGGGATCGGCCCCTCCCACCTCCAAAGACATGCACCTGGGGAATAGGTCCCTCCCACCTCCAAAGACATGCACCTGGGGGATCGGCCCCTCCCACCTCCAAAGACATGCACCTGGGGGATCGGCCCCTCCCATGTCCCTCCCACCTCCAAAGACATGCACCTGGGGGATAGGTCCCTCCCACCTCCAAAGACATGCACCTGGGGGATCGGCCCCTCCCACCTCCAAAGACATGCACCTGGGGATAGGTCCCTCCCACCTCCAAAGACATGCACCTGGGGGATAGGTCCCTCCCACCTCCAAAGACATGCACCTGGGGGATCGGCCCCTCCCACCTCCAAAGACATGCACCTGGGGATAGGTCCCTCCCACCTCCAAAGACATGCACCTGGGGGATAGGCCCCTCCCACCTCCAAAGACATGCACCTGGGGATAGGTTGATTGGCAACACTAAATGGTCCCTAGTGTGTGAATGTTGCCTATCTGTGTTGGCCCTGCGATGAGGTGGCGACTTGTCCAGGGTGTACCCCGCGTTCTGGAGGGGACAAGCGGTAGCAAGAGAAGCGTGACTCACCAGTGTGGCTGAAGAGGACGGCGTGTGTGTAAATGTCAGAGGACAGCAGCAGGAAGGCGGGCAGAGGCAGGAAGTGCTGCCAGGGACACAAAGACAAAGGACAAACTGTAAATACTATTATCCAAACTGGTGAGTGGGATAGAAAGTGGTGTGATGGTGAAGTGTGATGCAGCTGTGACTCCAGCAGAGGGCGCACACGTCCATTGTATTCTTGAAATGTGCTAATTAAGTCAAGTGGATTGGAGATGTGTTTGTTAGCAATAGAGGAGCAATAGCTGCTTTGTTAGCATTGTTCCTGGTATGTTAGCATTGTTCCTGGTATGTGAGCATTGTTCCTGGTATGTGAGCATTGTTCCTGGTATGTTAGCATTGTTCCTGGTATGTGAGCATTGTTCCTGGTATGTGAGCAAACTGAAGGCATAAACAACCGTGTCTTGTGGATGATTGACATTAAAAGTATCACAAAGCAGTCTTTTAACAACTGTGCTCTATAATGGACTCACGTTATAAAAAAGAGCTTCCCTGGAGTGTTTTCCGTACTTCTTGTAGAGCGTCTCCTGGAAAATACCCATCCTGGCTGACATCAGCAGGGCAAAGGTCAACATGGCGATTCCTGAATGTGGATTGTGAAGAAGGCCAAACACAAGAATATTATTATTGTATATTATCATCAAGGACAACACACACACTCATCTATTGCAGCCTGTCTGATGGTGGGAGCTAGGGTTGTACTCTATACCAGTACTAGAATAATGACTCAAAAACGGTACTACACCCTGTTTGAAAAATACCGCTTCCCCATATATATATATATATACTGTGCATATATATATTTTTTTTTTACAGGCATGACGGCGAGTCATCGTCACGTGGTGACATTGCTGGTTTTACCAGCAGAGGAGCATGTTGGGCAGCGCACACACACAGAGTACTTACAAGCAGACACAGTATGTAGACAGAAAAGGGAGAACGGACGCATATTGGTGTAAAAAGTAAAGATAAAGGTGAAGTTATAACACTGAAACGCCCTCAGGAAGAGCTGCTTTAAGACATGCAGCTAACATCCATCCGCAGTGTTTTAGCTACTTCTAAATCACTAATCCTGGCCTCCAAGTAGCATTATCACTGGAGGACGAGGAATAGCTAAACATGCTTCACTACACACCGTAGGAGGATACAATAGCTCACCGCCGTCACAATGTAAACAAATGCCGTGGGTGGATCTACACTGTAATGATACCAAGTACAAGAGCGTATCTAGTCGATACTACTATGATTACATCAATATTTTTTAGCATCACAAAATCTTTTTTTCATTTCTTTAAATCTGTATAATCTTTATAAAGTCAGTAAATATGTCCCTGGACACATGAAGACTTTGAATATGACCAATGTATGATCCTGTAACTACTTGGTATCGGATCGATACTGTGGAAGGATGCATATATGTTTAAGAGTTCTTTCTTTTACAAAGCCATGTTTGAGCAGCTAGTACTTTTCCTTTGTGTATTCTACCAGTCTCTCTTTGTCTTCAGATTGTCTGTTAAGTATCTTAAACCATCAGGAATGTGAAATACAACACCCACTCTTTTCCCTTATCAGTGTTGAGAGGGGGCAGATGGGGGTTTTCTTTGTGTGAAAAGAAGTTGGTTTTTCCCTTGGAATGCCAGATCAATAGAGCGGCCGATGTGAATGTATTGGTTAAGTTGAACTCCTAAAGCTTTCGTAAAACTTGAAAATATTCCAATTCTGTCTTGATGGTCCTTCTTACTCAGCATATATGTCATCGAAAGAATTTGGGATTGACCAGTAACTTAGATTCCCTTGGAGGAAGAACTGGTCTGACGCAACAATACCTGAATGTGTGGTATCATCCAAAACTAATGTAAAGTATCAAAGAAGAGAAGAATAAGTGATTATTACATTTGAACAGAAGTGTAGATAGAACATGTTAAAGGCCTACTGAAAGCCACTACTAGCGACCACGCAGTCTGATAGTTTATATATCAATGATGAAATCTTAACATTGCAACACATGCCAATACGGCCGGGTTAACTTATAAAGTGACATTTTAAAATTCCCGCCACACTTCCGGTTCGAAACGCCTCTGAGGATGACGTATGCGCGTGACGTAGCCCGGGGAACACGGGTATGCCTTCCACATTGAAGCCAATACGAAATAGCTGTTTTCATCTCATTCTGGGTGTATTCTGGACATCTGTGTTGGTGAATCTGTTGCAATTATGTTCATTGCATTATGGAGAAAGAAGCTGAGCAAGCAAAGAAGAAAGTTGTCGGTGCGAAGCGTCTATTTTGCGAGGGAAGTCAGCAGCAACACGTACACAGCCGGCGCTTCTTTGTTTACATTCCCGAAAGATGCAGTCAAGATGGAAGAACTCGGATAACAGAGACTCTAACCAGGAGGACTTTTGACTTCGATACACAGACGCCTGTAGAGAACTGGGACAACACAGACTCTTACCAGGATTACTTTGATTTGGATGACAAAGACGCAGACGTGCTACCGTGAGTATGCAGCTTTGGCTTCTAAACATTTGATCGCTTGCCCGTACGTGCGCGTCACGTACGTAACTTTGTTTAAATATATAAGCTTAATGAACCTTGGGTTAGGTGAACGGTCTTTTGGGCTGAGTGATTGTGTGTGTTGATCAGGTGTTTGAATTGTATTGGCGTGTTCTATGGAGCTAGGAGCTAGCAGAGGAGCTAGGAGCTAGCATAACAAACACGTAGGTGTTTTTATGCAGGATTAATTTGTGGCATATTAAATATAAGCCTGGTTGTGTTGTGGCTAATAGAGTATATATATGTCTTGTGTTTATTTACTGTTGTAGTCATTCCCAGCTGAATATCAGGTCACCCCCGGCTCTCACAGCATCTTCCCTATCTGAATAGCTTCAACTCCCCACTAGTCCTTCACTTGTACTTTACTCATCCACAAATCTTTCATCCTCGCTCAAATTAATGGGGAAATTGTCGCTTTCTCGGTCCGAATCTCTCTCACTTCATGCGGCCATCATTGTAAACAATAGGGAACTTTGCGGATATGTTCAATTGACTACGTCACGCTACTTCCGGTAGGGGCAAGCCTTTTTTTTTTTATCAGATACCAAAAGTTGCGATCTTTATCGTCGTTGTTCTATACTAAATCCTTTCAGCAAAAATATGGCAATATCGCGAAATGATCAAGTATGACACAGAATAGATCTGCTATCCCCGTTTAAATAAAAAAATGTCATTTCAGTAGGCCTTTAAAACAGAAAATAAGCAGATATTAACAGTAAATGAACAAGTAGACTAATAATAATTTTTTACAGTTTGTCCCTCATAATGTGTACAAAATAATAGGTGTATAAATGACACAATATGTTACTGCATACGTCAGCAGACTAATTAGGAGTCTTTGTTTGTTTACTTACTACTAAAAGACAAGTTGTCTAGTATGTTCACTATTTTATTTAAGGACTAAATGACAATAATAAACATATGTTTCATGTACCCTAAGATTTTTTGATACAATATTAAAATTTTTTGTGGTGCCCTATATTTAGAAAAGTATGGAAATACATTTTGGTAGTGGTACCAACATATCGGTATGGAGACAAGCCCACTTCCACTCACCTACAAGCCAGTGTAAGAAGGCGTGAAATCCTTGCTCCTCCGATCCCTCCTGGGCCATATTCTGTAGGAAAAAAACCAAAGTTCCATGACTTCCTCAGTGGAAAACCCAAGAAGAGAAACACGACAAGCTGACTCACCACTTGCTTGGCGGACATGACGGTGCAGATGAAGATGCCAGCTGAAATCAATGCTATAGACAAATATTTGCTGGCTGAATATCTGCAGAAGGACCAGACAAGAAAAGAGGAGAGTTGGAAAGTTTGTGGAGACGAAGACTGTGAGAGCTGAGACCTTTTCTTCAGGATGATGATCCCCAGAATCATGCTGGCGATGAGAGAGCCCTGCAAGAAGACGCCAGGCGGAAGTTAGCTGCCGATACTGGGAGTCGATACCAGATACGTTTGGAAACTTGTTCTTCATTTTTGACACTTTACTTGAAATGTGACCATTTTGTCACCACAGTCGTGCAAAAATAAGGACAATAATGTAACAAAACATTATTGGGGGGTGTATATTGTAGCGTCCCGGAAGAGTTAGTGCTGCAAGGGGTTCTGGGTCATTGTTCTGTTGTGTTTATGTTGTGTTACGGTGCAGCTGTTCTCCCGAAATGTGTTTGTCATTCTTGTTTGGTGTGGGTTCACAGTGTGGCGCATATTTGTAACAGTGTTAAAGTTGTTTATACCCTCAGTGTGACCTGTATGGCTGTTGTTGTTGCATTCACTTGTGTGTGTGAAAAGCCGTAGATGTTATGTAATTGGAAGTGCCTTTAAGGTTTATTGGCGCTCTGTACTTCTCCCTACGTCCGTGTACACAGCGGCGTTTTAAAAAGTCATACATTTTACTTTTTGAAACCGATACAGGTAATTTTGAAACAGATACCGATCAGTTACGATATTACATTTTAAAGCATTTATCGGCCGATATTATCGGAGATCTCTAGTCTTTACACAACTTTTATTAATGTTTTGTTACGTTATTGTAGTTTTTGTCCTTATTTGTGACAAAATGATTCAATAATCCTAACATTTCAAGTAAAAAGTATGGACTGTGAGTATTGGAATCAGGGTCTGGTGAATGGGATGCTAAAGTCCACCTCAACGAGACCACGGTCGCGTTACAACTGTTGATGTCTTACTGATCTGAAGATCATGTGCAGCGGCATGGCGATGTTGAAGTTGAGCGCGTAGTTGTTGATGACGCTGACTGTGAAGAACATGGTCACCATGATCACATAGTTCCTGGGTGGGGAAATACAGAAATGACGTGACCGTGCGGTTTTTCCGCCGCCACACATTGTCAGGACTATACCTGATAGGGATGACGGGTCCCTTCCTGCCCAGCTTTGTTTCAAAGATGAATCCCTCCAAGGCGATGAACACAAACTGCGCAAATGTCACAATGTTGCCGCATCCTGGGAAATCCCTGGACAACGACAAGACCGACACTTCATTTGATGCGTGCAACTCCACATACCGTGACTCTTTGTGGCGCCCCCTATGGGTTATGTTAAAAATGCTTTGGAAGACGTGTTAGCATACATGTCAAACAGATAACGCTAAAGTGTTACGACCATTGAACAAATGCTTAATGACAATTAGTTGCTAAGCTCCTGAAAACAAGTTTTTAGCCAAAGTTGCCCAAATTCCACACACCCATGTGTGGAATAAATGGAGAATCATGTGCCTCTCAGTCCTTTCCATCGAGGACGTGGAAGACATCTACCTATTTGGAACCGTGATCGCGGGGCAACTGCTGACTCTGGGCATTGCTCTGGTGTATCGTCAAATTCGTAAGACGATGGCAGCCACTCAAGGAACGGAAGGATTGGGCTCACAGTCTGGGGCGATTTCTGAACTGAATTGCAAGATGGATCACATCATGGAAAAGCTGGTTGTAAGGGAAAAATTGGATGTATGGAATAGAACAGATAGGCCATTGTAATGTCTGCTCGTGGAAAAACAAAAACCTAATCTACGATTTGACTCCCTCGAATGGCCTTGATGCAACAACAGGAGCAGGCTGTTCTGAAAACATCCCCCCCGAGGACTTCTCAACGATGGACGCTTTTGACCTCCCTCCCCCCTCAACGACACCTGGAGTCGAACTTTTGCTTGCATGCCGAACGACCCCAGGCCTATGGACACTACATCAACACACCCAAGACAATGGGCATATACACCCCCCCCCCCCACCCCACGCCTTCACCACCGCTTGATTCCCTTTCGGGGTGATGGACGGCTGGCAGCGCTTTATAGCAGCAGTCGACCTCCAGGGGCCCAACTCCCCCTCTGTTGTGAGTTGTCGTGATTAAATGTAACATGTTTATGTGTGCATGGTATGGAGGTTTTTTTTCCCACTCCAGACTAGGCCCCCTTAGGAGCCCAGTCTAGATTGTATTTTTTTACTCATCTTCTTCCCCAGCGTTTTACCTTTTTCCCCATCTTTTACGGGACACCTCATGGCGACCCACCAGCGTTCCTGTTCTGTAACCCTGTACACTGTTTGTTTGTCTCATCTTGAACGGGTTTGTGCTGAAAACAAAGTTTTGTGTACTTTGCAATGACAATAAAGTCCTATCCTATCCCATGCTCGTCAGTCCCGTAACGATGTGTACCAAACTTTGTGGCCATTCGGCCTAACAGCCAAAAGTTACAGTAGGTGTTTTGTAAAGCTATGTGAGAAATTTCAGGTCAATCTGACTCGTAGGGTTCGGTAACAGCGCCACCAGGTGGTGTATTTGTCAGAAAAATGATAGCACAAGTATTAGCATTTTAACCGTCGGGGTGAGGCGATGTAGAAGTAGAAAAGTTAGTCCTTTAGAAAAAATATTTTTACAGCGGTACCTCAACTTAAGAGTGTTTTGAGGGGAGAGCTGTCTCCCGCCTAATTATCATGTTTCGAGTTGCAAGCAAAAATGTAAGTCATTAGCATTCCTGCCATTACTTAGCGTAGGAAAATGTCACGGTGAAATTCATAAACATCTGGGCTTTCACGCTAGCATTAGCTTATAGCAGGGGTGTCTAAAGTGCGGCCCGCGGCTCATTTTTTTAACGGACCCACGGCACATTTTAAAAATAGGATTGAAAAAAATGAAAAACATAGGAAGTGGTATAAAAGAGCAAACAGGTGAAATGTAACAAGCAATGTTTACTCTAATAACACAAAGCTGCCATGCAGGCTGTTTCTGTCTTTGAAAAATAATAATGAATCAAAATCAATGTCATTATGAATTATTGACCTATTCAAGGCTCCAATTACGTCACATTAAATATTCCACTTTGAGATATTTTTTGGGGAAAATGTTGCATATTTTATGTTTGCCAAAAATATATAGAAAACTGAGCTGTTTTTTTTTTTTTTTAAAAAGGGCCTAAAATGAACAAACAAAAAACATAAAACAACAATAAAACTTATAATTGACGTATAGATTTGAAGTGGATCTCAAAATTATTGTGTTAAAAGTAGTCAATAAAAAAAAAATTATAATTTATTTTTTTAACGCTTTAATGAGTAGGACCCTTTTGGATCACCAATAATTTTAGTGTGATTTGTTTTTAAGTGTCGTTGCTCAAAAAATAATAATGAATTAAAATCAATGGTGTTATGAGTTATTGACCTTTTTAAGGCTCCAATTATTATCTAATCTCAAATAATCCACTTAAAAATTTAATTGGGTGAAAATATTACATATGTTGTGTTTTTTTCCATAAAAAAACAGGGTTTTCTTTGACAAAAAGAGCATACAACTTAAATCTTTAAAAACTTTATATTGACAGAGACTGAATAATAATAAAAATAATAATACTGAATAATAACACATTTTTAATATTTTTTTAACCAAAACCCCTTGGGGTCCCCGGGTTCAAGCCTGAGTGGAGGTCTACATGTTTATTTGTTGTAGATACAGTCACAATCAAAAGTTTACATCCACTTGTAGGTGTATGTAGCTGTTAGGTAGTCCTGAAGAATTTGGAGCTAATCCTCCTTTTTCATTGTCCCATTTAAAGCAGCAGTTCCATTGGCAGCAATACAGGCCCAGAGCATAATACTACCACCACCATGCTTGACGGTAGGAATGGTGTTCCGGGGATTAAAGGCCTCACCTTTTCTCCTCCAAACGTATTGCTGGGTATTGTGGCCAAACAGCTGCATTTTTGTTTCATCTGACATCACATGGACAAAGATAAGACCTTCTGGAGGAAAGTTATGTGGTCAGATGAAAAAAAAACCAAAAATAAATCCTAAAATATATACATATATAAAATAAAATATGACTTGTCTGCACCATACTGAAGCAGAATGAGTCCAAGAAGCCATGAGCCAAGAATGCTAATACCTAAACGGTGGACATTTCTCTATGAAAATATAGAAAAGCTGCTGATGGTGTGTTTGATGAAGAAGCAGCTGGAAGGAAATGCCGTGCAAGTCCACTCACCAAGGTCTGTGATGTCAATGATTACTTCATAAAACGACTGTGGTTGTTATTGAATTGTTTGTCGTACAATATTAACCATCCAAAAAAAGGCATGTTAATATTTATTTGTCAGGTTTAGAGCCAAGCACCAAATAAATTGAGTCAATTGGAGATGCTGATTTAACTTAAAAGCTCTGTCACAGAACTAATTCAGCTGGAAAGTTGAGGTTCTGCTGTTTGACAAGTTCTAACCCTTTATCTAGGTCACCTGTCTAGTTCATTGCATTGTTTATGCAAGCAGTACTAAAATGCATGTGATTGTTGAGGATCCTTGTTTTATGCACAGAAGATGTTTTATAATTGACTTTGATACCATTACTGTTGCAGTACTGTCATACTCATAATTATCTGCACACTTTTTAACTGCAGGGTTTGTGCTATAATAACAACACTGGACAGAAAATGACAAATTACTAGACAACGGTCCGTAACAGTGTCCACAAGGTACGTACCCGTGACTGACTGTGAAGTATTGGCCTTAAAAATCACATTTCATTATTCACATCAAGTTTTTATTACCATGCACATAAACACTTATGCCATTTATTTATTAACCTGTGTGGAGTTGGGCCCCCCACCTTGTCCCAATCGTTTGTGCAGTTTGTTTTTATGCTATTTACTTTTTATGCTGTTAATGTGTAATTAACGTGTGTATATTCATAACAGTTGTGTGCCCAAATTGTCAAACATGTGTTTGTGTGATACTGTACCTGTGTGTGTGGAATGTGAGAGTGTACATGTGTGTGTGATACTGTACCTGTGTGTGTGGAATGTGAGAGTGTAATTGGCTGAGAAACAAGGGTGTGGAGATGTCCCCATTCTCTATAGAAGAGATCAAATTTGGTATTTTTATAAACGACTGTAACATAGAAATGTTTGTCAACATTATTATCCTCCAGGCAAAATGTTTTCTACATAAATGTCGATTTATAAAAGTAAGGCCTACATTGTCTAATTGGTTTAATCATTTACAATTATCAATCAAATCTTGGAGAATTATTAAGAGTACAAAAGCCCTTAAATTGATATCTTTGTTAAAAACATTTAAAGTGATTTAGGTAGCCCTATTTGTCTTTTTTTATTATTATTATTACTACTCTATCTGTATTTGCTTTTGTTTTCTTTTCTTGATGTTGAAAGTGCCTTGACTTTTGTGTGAATTATAAATGCATGTTTGTTGTTCAATAAAAAAAATAAAATAAAATAAAAACTTATTCCACTTCCCGGTGTCCCACACACAACACATGTCATCATATCCTCTGTCCCCCGCCCTTAAGTTCCCCTTACAATGGTTCCGGTTAATCAATAAATGACAATAACTACTCCCCTAACTACGTGGAAACCTCCCCAAACGTGTCCATTTGTTTGCGCTTCGTTTGTGCAGCATACATGTTTGGTCTAACTATTATCATGTTGAAGTTATTATAAAATTATTCTCAAAAATCACAAATGTCTTCTGTTCCATGCAGTGAGCGTGTGCCACTAACCTCACCAGCAGCTCCAGGGACACCACATTGCTACAGCAGCCGACAAAAACAAGAATAATAGCAAAAACGGTGCCCATTGCTGCTAACTATATGCACCGACTTCGTGTGGGGAAATGTGAGTTTTTTTTTTTAAAGGTCGACCATGGCTGCTATTTTGCTTGTATCAACACGAACTCCCGTAAAACATGTCCAGATCCGCGTTTCCGGGTTCCGGAGGATCATGGGACTTGTAGTTTGATTTGGAAAACACAGGAAAATGAGAGGCACCTTCAATTTTTTTAGTGTTTTAAAAAATAATTTATACACAATATCGATGTATTTACATAAATACCTAAATATACAGGTTATATTTCAGTACAATATGTTTAGAAAGAACGGCTGACGTCATAGTTTGACGCATGCCCAGTTGTACACGCATGCGCCAAACATAAGCGCGACGCACTCTCACTTTGCCTGCTCGTCCGCTATGTTGCAAAAGCACACCACAAGGCACTAATCACTAATGAAAAGCTTCAATCGCATTTAAAAATGTGGTTTTAATTCATATATTCAACCAAGTCCAGTTACACAACATAACATTACACACACAGCATGTATTTAACAACATTTGAGGATACAAAATGAGAGTGGGGCAGCATGCGTGAATAGACGATCTCAGAGAGGAGGACGTGGCGTACTCGCTAGCATAGCGTCTCTTCACACCCCGCCGAGGAAGCAACAGTTTAGTCAAACAGCCGTAGGGTTATTGTTGTTACAACAAGTACGAAGCTACACCCCCAGGCCGCCGCCGACATGATTTCACTCACGGACTCGCAAAGTAAGAGCCGCCCCGACTTTGGTTCTCTAAGTGTTTTGTATTTGTGCTAAAAAAGCCGGTTTGGCGACAGTGTTTTGTATGGAGCTAGGTGCTCAAACGCGATTGGCTGAGAGGCATCGTGACGTCTTCATAAAAGCGGAAGTGGAAAGGCTACAACATTGTTTTTGCTGTGACGCGAAAAATTGGGCCGCCATCTTGAAGTGGTGATGAGGGGCCGGCGAGCAGCCTAAACTGACAGTTGACAAGTAGAAAACAAAGATTCTAAACTGACAGTTGACAAGTAGAAACCAAAGATTCTAAACTGACAGTTGACAGGTAAAAAACAAAGATGCTAAACTGACAGTTGACAGGTAGAAAACAAAGATCATAAACTGACAGTTGCCAGGTAGAAAACAAAGATGCTAAACTGACAGTTGACAGGTAGAAAACAAAGATCATAAACTGACAGTTGCCAGGTAGAAAACAAAGATGCTAAACTGACAGTTGACAGGTAGAAAACAAAGATGCTAAACTGACAGTTGACAGGTAGAAAACAAAGATGCTAAACTGACAGTTGACGGGTAGAAAACAAAGATACTAAACTGACAGTTGACGGGTAGAAAACAAAGATGCTAACCCGACAGTTGACGGGTAGAAAACAAAGATGCTAAACTGACAGTTGATGGGTAGAAAACAAAGATGCTAACCCGACAGTTGACGGGTAGAAAACAAAGATGCTAAACTGACACTTGACGGGTAGAAAACAAAGATGTTAAACTGACAGTTGACGGGTAAATAACAAAGATGCTAAACTGACAGTCAACGGGTAGAAAACAAAGATGCTAAACTGACAGTTGACGGGTAGAAAACAAAGATGTTAAACTGACAGTTGACATGTAGAAAACAAAGATGCTAAACTGACAGTTGACAGGTAGAAAACAAAGATGCTAAACTGACAGTTGACAGGTAGAAAACAAAGATGCTAAACTGACAGTTGACAGGTAGAAAACAAAGATGCTAAACTGACAGTTGACGGGTAGAAAACAAAGATGCTAAACTGACAGTTGACGGGTAGAAAACAAAGATGCTAAACTGACAGTTGACATGTAGAAAACAAAGATGCTAAACTGACAGTTGACGGGTAGAAAACAAAGATGCTAAACTGACAGTTGACATGTAGAAAACAAAGATGCTAAACTGACAGTTGACGGGTAGAAAACAAAGATGCTAAACTGACAGTTGACAGGTAGAAAAGAAAGATGCTAAACTGACAGTTGACGGGTAGAAAAGAAAGATGCTAAACTGACAGTTGACGGGTAAAAAACAAAGATGCTAAACTGACAGTTGACAGGTAGAAAACAAATATGCTAAACTGACAGTTGACAGGTAGAAAACAAAGATGCTAAACTGACAGTTGACAGGTAGAAAACAAAGATGCTAAACTGATAGTTGACAGGTAGAAAACAAAGATGCTAAACTGACAGTTGACGGGTAGAAAACAAAGATGCTAAACTGACAGTTGACAGGTAGAAAACAAATATGCTAAACTGACAGTTGACAGGTAGAAAACAAAGATGCAAAACTGACAGTTGACAGGTAGAAAACAAAGATGCTAAACTGACAGTTGACGGGTAGAAAACAAAGATGCTAAACTGACAGTTGACGGGTAGAAAACAAAGATGCTAAACTGACAGTTGACAGGTAGAAAACAAAGATGCTAAACTGACAGTTGACGGGTAGAAAACAAAGATGCTAAACTGACAGTTGACATGTACAAAACAAAGATGCTAAACTGACAGTTGACAGGTAGAAAACAAAGATGCTAAACTGACAGTTGACAGGTAGAAAACAAAGATGCTAAACTGACAGTTGACAGGTAGAAAACAAAGATGCTAAACTGACAGTTGACGGGTAGAAAACAAAGATGCTAAACTGACAGTTGACGGGTAGAAAACAAAGATGCTAAACTGACAGTTGACAGGTAGAAAACAAAGATGCTAAACTGACAGTTGACGGGTAGAAAACAAAGATGCTAAACTGACAGTTGACATGTAGAAAACAAAGATGCTAAACTGACAGTTGACAGGTAGAAAACAAAGATGCTAAACTGACAGTTGACAGGTAGAAAACAAAGATGCTAAACTGACAGTTGACGGGTAGAAAACAAAGATGCTAAACTGACAGTTGACATGTAGAAAACAAAGATGCTAAACTGACAGTTGACAGGTAGAAAACAAAGATGCTAAACTGACAGTTGACAGGTAGAAAACAAAGATGCTAAACTGATAGTTGACAGGTAGAAAACAAAGATGCTAAACTGACAGTTGACGGGTAGAAAACAAAGATGCTAAACTGACAGTTGACAGGTAGAAAACAAAGATGCTTAACTGACAGTTGACGGGTAGAAAACAAAGATGCTAAACTGACAGTTGACAGGTAGAAAACAAAGATGCTAAACTGACAGTTGACGGGTAGAAAACAAAGATGCTAAACTGACAGTTGACGGGTAGAAAACAAAGATGCTAAACTGACAGTTGACAGGTAGAAAACAAAGATGCTAAACTGACAGTTGACGGGTAGAAAACAAAGATGCTAAACTGACAGTTGACATGTAGAAAAAAAAGATGCTAAACTGACAGTTGACAGGTAGAAAACAAAGATGCTAAACTGACAGTTGACAGGTAGAAAACAAAGATGCTAAACTGATAGTTGACAGGTAGAAAACAAAGATGCTAAACTGACAGTTGACGGGTAGAAAACAAAGATGCTAAACTGACAGTTGACGGGTAGAAAACAAAGATGCTAAACTGACAGTTGACGGGTAGAAAACAAAGATGGTAAACTGACAGTTGACGGGTAGAAAACAAAGATGGTAAACTGACAGTTGACGGGTAGAAAACAAAGATGCTAAACTGACAGTTGACATGTAGAAAACAAAGATGCTAAACTGACAGTTGACAGGTAGAAAACAAAGATGCTAAACTGACAGTTGACAGGTAGAAAACAAAGATGCTAAACTGATAGTTGACAAGTAGAAAACAAAGATGCTAAACTGACAGTTGACAGGTAGAAAACAAAGATGCTTAACTGACAGTTGACGGGTAGAAAACAAAGATGCTAAACTGACAGTTGACAGGTAGAAAACAAAGATGCTAAACTGACAGTTGACGGGTAGAAAACAAAGATGCTAAACTGATAGTTGACATGTAGAAAACAAAGATGCTAAACTGACAGTTGACAGGTAGAAAACAAAGATGCTAAACTGACAGTTGACGGGTAGAAAACAAAGATGCTAAACTGACAGTTGACGGGTAGAAAACAAAGATGCTAAACTGACAGTTGACAGGTAGAAAACAAAGATGCTAAACTGACAGTTGACGGGTAGAAAACAAAGATGCTAAACTGACAGTTGACATGTAGAAAACAAAGGTGCTAAACTGACAGTTGACAGGTAGAAAACAAAGATGCTAAACTGACAGTTGACAGGTAGAAAACAAAGATGCTAAACTGATAGTTGACAGGTAGAAAACAAAGATGCTAAACTGACAGTTGACGGGTAGAAAACAAAGATGCTAAACTGACAGTTGACGGGTAGAAAACAAAGATGGTAAACTGACAGTTGACGGGTAGAAAACAAAGATGCTAAACTGACAGTTGACAGGTAGAAAACAAAGATGGTAAACTGACAGTTGACGGGTAGAAAACAAAGATGCTAAACTGACAGTTGACATGTAGAAAACAAATATGCTAAACTGACAGTTGACAGGTAGAAAACAAAGATGCTAAACTGACAGTTGACAGGTAGAAAACAAAGATGCTAAACTGATAGTTGACAGGTAGAAAACAAAGATGCTAAACTGACAGTTGACGGGTAGAAAACAAAGATGCTAAACTGACAGTTGACAGGTAGAAAACAAAGATGCTAAACTGACAGTTGACAGGTAGAAAACAAAGATGCTAAACTGATAGTTGACAGGTAGAAAACAAAGATGCTAAACTGACAGTTGACGGGTAGAAAACAAAGATGCTAAACTGACAGTTGACAGGTAGAAAACAAAGATGCTAAACTGACAGTTGACAGGTAGAAAACAAAGATCCTAAACTGACAGTTGCCAGGTAGAAAACAAAGATGCTAAACTGACAGTTGACAGGTAGAAAACAAAGATGCTAAACTGACAGTTGACGGGTAGAAAACAAAGATGCTAAACTGACAGTTGACGGGTAGAAAACAAAGATGCTAAACTGACAGTTGACGGGTAGAAAACAAAGATGCTAACCCGACAGTTGACGGGTAGAAAACAAAGATGCTAAACTGACAGTTGACAGGTAGAAAACAAAGATGCTAAACTGACAGTTGACGGGTAGAAAACAAAGATGCTAAACTGACAGTTGACAGGTAGAAAACAAAGATGCTAAACTGACAGTTGACGGGTAGAAAACAAAGATGCTAAACTGACAGTTGACAGGTAGAAAACAAAGATGCTAAACTGACAGTTGACGGGTAGAAAACAAAGATGCTAAACTGACAGTTGACGGGTAGAAAACAAAGATGCTAAACTGACAGTTGACGGGTAGAAAACAAAGATGCTAAACTGACAGTTGACGGGTAGAAAACAAAGATGCTAAACTGACGGTTGACGGGTAAAAAACAAAGATGCTAAACTGACAGTTGACAGGTAGAAAACAAATATGCTAAACTGACAGTTGACAGGTAGAAAACAAAGATGCTAAACTGACAGTTGACAGGTAGAAAACAAAGATGCTAAACTGATAGTTGACAGGTAGAAAACAAAGATGCTAAACTGACAGTTGACAGGTAGAAAACAAAGATGCTAAACTGACAGTTGACAGGTAGAAAACAAAGATGGTGTTGAGCGTTTTCCTGCTCAAATGAGCGGACTGTTGAAAATAGGAATCAGGGGATTATTTTTCACTAGTAAGATTTAACATTAACGTACTATTGGTTGTATTTTGTGAAAATAATATTACTATATTATTATAGTTCTCTGCAAACCTATGGTGGCATCATGCCTTCAGTGTGCATATTGTATATAGTTCTCTGCAAACCTATGAAATGTTCTATTTTGTCTTCATTATTTTGTCTAAATGCACCAGAATGCTTCATTTGTTTGTGAAAATCACTTAGAAATCTTCTGGGGGAGGATGACGCCCCTACAGGGGTTTGCTTTACAAACTTTCAGCCCCACCTAAAACAAAATTCACCAGCCGCCACTGATTATGATGCATTCTCATTTCAGGCAAAGTATAAGACAATACTTTCTTAACAGTATAATTGTAACCAGGAATAAGTCTTCAAGTAACAATATTCAAATACTAACATTATTGGATAAGACAGAATTTGGTTTTATTCTGAATCCAGTGAAACAGATTGGTGGTTTTAGCTGATATAAAGACTTTCAGGTGTTTATATATGTTTATGTTTTAAGTATTTGGCAGATGCTTTTATCCAAAGCGACATACATAAAAGATACATATAAAACAATCAGTGTAAACATGATCATTTAAGGGAAGAATGTAATACAAAATATCAATACAAAGTGTCAAGACAGAATAAACTCTCTGCTGCTGCAGCAACAGAGATACAGTCTATAAGATATTAGATATCTAATGTATTCATACATTGTTTATGTAGGATATACGCATGTATATACAGTATAACCTAATCATATTGTTTCTTCAACTTAAAAATAGCTGACCGTTTTTTCCCCCTTCTTTAGGATTATATTCCCAGTTTTGATCTGGGACGTCTGGTCACTTATAGCATATAAGAATATTCCATTACTGTTAAGCAAACTATGAATAATAAAACATGTGTCCTTTATCATAGCTACACGTATGACCAAAAAAAGCGTGTGAAAATCAGTGGTATTCAGTGAGGTAAGATGAATTAAATGCGCTGACAGTTCATTGCTCCTGCCAAATGAATTGCACTGATCACCACTCCAAGATGGCGGCCCCGCGTCTCGTCAGCGCCAGTAGGCAGTAGCGCTCCATGCTGCGTACCCTTAGAACAGGGGTGGGCAATTAATTTTTACCGGGGGCCGCATGAGCAACCCGAGCACTGCTGGAGGGCCACATCGACAATATTTCAATTAAATTTTGCTCAATATTATTTTTGATATATACCGTAAGATAAATAATAATAATAATAATAATAATAATTAATAATAATAGTAATACTTCAACATAGTGTGTGTAACAGCATTCCATGACTAATATAAATAAATTAACATTAATAATAAATGACAGTAAAATAAGCACACGTATGACTGAGGAGTCATAGTGTAACTTTGTGTGGTGTTTGAGTTGTCCGACTTTTTGTGTGGCCATAAACGCACCAGTGGTTTAGTGCTATGCGTGTTGGTGACAGATGACAAGTTGGTTTTGGCCTGGTTTGTACGGCAGAAAATGACTAGTTTTTCGAGATAGAATTGTTTTACTCATGTTTTTGGTGTGGTTATGGCCGAATATAAACAGTTTTGCTCAATAAATTGATCGATATAATTCCTGTCCTCGAAGCATCTCGATAGACGTTACAATAATTGAACGGTGTTCAATTGAACGGTGTTGACGAACACCGTTAGGGCCGCTTGTTGTCACTGTCACTCAAAGTTGCATTGCAAAATTACATAGAATAAATATGTTTATTTTGTTTAGAATTCAGATGGGATTTGATTTGGTGCGCGGCATATATTTGCTGCGCGCAGCGGACGCTTGAGCAGTGCGCAATTGCGCAGGCACGCACCTTAGAGGGAACGTTGCTTGGCAGTCCATGTCTTGTTGAAAACACGCCATTCTTCATCAACTTTTCTCTTTTTAGCGTCTCGGGTGTAAACCGTGCATCACTTGTCGCTACATGTGCACCTTCACTCGCAGGTTACACACGGACACACGCCCATAAATAATACTTTTCAAAATAAAAGCAGCACAGTTGTATTGCCTCACGCGGGCCGGACAGGGACGCACAAAGGGCCGGATGCGGCCCGCGGGCCGCAGAATGCCCAGGTCTGCCTTAGAAGATGTCTATGGTTTTTGTTGTACATTTGAAAATAACTTAGGTTATATTTTCCCTCATTAGTTGTATGTGATGTATGATATTGTATACATGTTCCACTTCAAACATAACCGTATGTCAACATGCACAATAAGCGTGTTTTTGCTGTTTCTGCAGAGCATTTCCTTAACATTTGTGTTCATTTTTGATCATGTTTTTATTTCCTGCAGAAATTGGAATGGGGCTGACAGGATTTGGCGTATTTTTCCTCTTCTTCGGGATGATGCTCTTCTTCGACAAAGCCCTCCTGGCCATTGGAAATGTGAGACGGCCAAAAGTTTCCTCACAAAGTGGGAAAGTGAAACATTTGGCTCATCTTCTGTGTCCGCTGTTGTCGTGCGTTTCAGATTCTGTTCGTCTCAGGGTTGTCCTTTGTCATCGGCCTGGAGAGAACCGTCAGATTCTTCTTCCAAAGACATAAAGCCAAAGCCACCAGCTTCTTTCTGGGAGGAGTGTTAGTGGTTCTGATAGGCTGGCCCATCATCGGTGTCATTCTGGAGATATATGGATTTTTCCTCTTATTTAGGTCAGCTCGAAGGAAAACTTGTCATGGATTTTTTTGCCTTTTGTGTTTGCTAACTCTTGTCATTTGATGTGTCAACAGGGGATTCTTCCCGGTTGCGGTGGGCTTCATCAGAAGAATACCACTGCTTGGCTCCTTGCTCAGCTTACCAGGAATCAGAAATGTAAGTATGGACTTCACTGTGACCTTCACTCTTACTTTTAAACAACCCGCTTAAGTGTGTTCCAGAGTCAAACTGTCAACTTCATGTGTTATAGCGTGGATAGCATTATCCACTGTTATCAAAAGAAGTAATAATATTTGAACTGCCATGACAAAGGCGTGCCTCACGGGTCAATGATTTGAAACTTTCTTTATAGTGACGCAAGTGTAAAAAGAAGTGAACCACTAAACAACTTTAAAAGCAGCAATACACCTACTTTGATCATGTGTCTTTTGTGCAACCTTTGAGACTTTTCTTTGCTGAATACTTTGGCCCATACATGCGGAATTCTGCCAAACAAGTAACACTACATTCAGGTTAATATACTGTACATACATACATACATACATACATACATACATACATACATACATACATACGTGCACACATTGGTACTTACCTACATACAGAGGTACATATGCTCCCACATCCACATCTGTACAAACATACATATACACATACTGTACATATATATTCACTGTACATACATATATACATACTGTACATATACATTCACTGTACAAATATACATATACACATACTGTACATATACATTCACTGTACAAACATACATATACACATACTGTACATATACATTCACTGTACAAACACACATATACACATACTGTACATATACATTCACTGTACAAACATACATATACTGTACATATACATTCACTGTACAAACATACATATACACATACATGTACATATACATTCACTGTGGGGGCGTGGCTATGGGCGTGGCCACCATGACATCATCGAGTAATTTGCATAATTTACTACAATGATATGATTTTCTCTAAAAAGGCTCAAAAAATGTATACTTACTAATTAATAATAACAGTTTTGTTTTAAACGTCCATCCATCCATTTTACAATATCATTACAACACTTTATGTACATATTTATATACAGATTTGAACAATAAGTTATTCACTAAAATATATTTATTAATTGTGGTTCTTACAAAAAATATATCTTATAAAATATAAAAGCTAAAATGTCTCTTTAAAGCTCTGCCCCTTTAATTAGTGCATACTAAATAATTTAACTTTAGCCTACTACTACAACCATATTATTTACCAGCAACATAAAGTGAAACAGAGGCAGAGGTGTCCTGCCACAGTCAGTAACAAATAAACAGAAAACAGTAGTGGTCAAATACAAATAAGGCAACAAGAGAAGTATCCTACACTTCTCTTTTGTAAAGTAAATGTGAACAGCCTATATGGGCATCTACATCAACTATATGATTTGCCTGAGAAGCTTGACAGGACAAAAAAAAAAAAAAAAAAATTTACTTTTTTTTTTTTTTTTTTTTTAAATTTGTGGCGGACGTAATTCTTTCGTGGCGGGCCGCCACAAATAAATGAATGTGTGGGAAACACTGGCATATCCTTATTTGTAGATGTTGTTCTGTTGTTGTTTGTTGTTGTCTCTCAGTCTTATCCCCCTCTGTCCTCTTTTTCTTCTTTCTATCCCCTCCTGCACCAAGTAATAATATCAATGCATGTAATAAAGTCAAATACAAATAAGACAACAAGAGAAGTATCCCACACTTTTCTTGTGTAAAGTCAATGTGTAGAGCAGATATATTGTAGATCAGGGGTCACCAACGCGGTGCCCGCGGGCACCAGGTAGCCCGTAAGGACCAGATGAGTAGCCCGCTGGCCTGTTCTAAAAATAGCTCAAATAGCAGCACTTACCAGTGAGCTGCCTCTATTTTTTAAATTGTATTTATTTACTAGCAAGCTGGTCTCGTTTTCCCCGACATTTTTAATTCTAAAAGAGACAAAACTCAAATAGAATTTGAAAATCCAAGAAAATATTTTAAAGACTTGGTCTTCACTTGTTTAAATAAATTCATTAATTTTTTTTACTTTGCTTCTTATAACTTTCAGAAAGACAATTTTAGAGAAAAAATACAACCTTAAAAATGATTTTTAGGATTTTTAAACACATATACCTTTTTACCTTTTAAATTCCTTCCTCTTCTTTCCTGACAATTTAAATCAATGTTCAAGTAAAAAAATGTTTTATTATTGTAAAGAATAATAAATACATTTTAATGTAATTTTTCATTTTAGCTTCTGTTTTTTCGACGAAGAATATTTGTGAAATATTTCTTCAAACTTATTACGATTAAAATTCAAAACAATTATTCTGGCAAATCTAGAAAATCTGTAGAATCAAATTTAAATCTTATTTCAAAGTCTTTTGAATATCTTTTAAAATTTTTGTTCTGGAAAATCTAGAAGAAATAATGATTTGTCTTTGTTAGAAATATAGCTTGGTCTAATTTGTTATATATTCTAACAAAGTGCAGATTGGATGTTAACCTATTTAAAACATGTCATCAAAATTCTAAAATTAATCTTTATCAGGAAAAATTACTAATTATGTTCCATAAATTCTTTTTTTAATTTTTTCAAATAGATGCAAATTAGCTAGTTTTTCTCTTCTTTTTTTCGGTTGAATTTTGAATTTTAAAGAGTCGAAATTGAAGATAAACTATGTTTCAAAATTTAATTGTCATTTTTTTCGTGTTTTCTCCTCTTTTAAACCGTTCAATTAAGTGTACATATCATTAATTATTAATAATAACATAGAGTTAAAGGTAAATTGAGCAAATTGGCTATTTCTGGCAATTTATTTAAGTGTGTATCAAACTGGTAGCCCTTCGCATTAATCACTACCCAAGAAGTAGCTCTTGCTTTCAAAAAGGTTGGTGACCCCTGTTGTAGATCAACTATATGATTAGTCTGAGTGGCTGGAAAGGACAAAAAAAATTCTACCTTGCAGCCACAATAAATACAAATGAATGCATTGAGATTTGTTTACGTTTTTGTTGACTCTTTTGTCTTCTTGCAGCTGGTGGATAAAATCGGCGAGAGCAACAACATGGTATAGCAGCAACTATTTTTTTAGTTTTTTATTTATCTTGTTCCCCCTCACTTGGTCATTGCCACTCCAGGACTGCGACTGAACCTACACAACACAAACTAGTGTTTACCCTTTTTTGAATTGTTTTCACCTGATGGATTTTGTCTGGCGTCCTGTCTGCCATTCATGGACTCGGGACCAATGGATCTTTTCAAAGAAGAGGTCCGGAACCCTCTAGGCATCCATGTTCACTTAGTCTCCCTCTGGGAAGTCACTGGAGTCATCTGAGTGAAATATCTTATCAATGTCGCATGTACAAAACTGCTTTTCATTGGCTCCTTGAGCTGAACTATGACTCTCCAACAAGCTGTCATTTTTGTAAGTGCTTACTTAAAGTGTCGTTTTAGAGAAATAAACATTTTTTACCTGCAAACCGTGAATTGGTCCATTCTAGGGTCAAACTAAACGTTTGAAGTCACATCAGGATCCAGTAGTAGTAGGTACAAGTACCTGGGAGTCCACGTGAACAGCACACTGGACTGGAAGGACAACAGCAAAGTTGTTATTTTTTGTATTTATTTTATTTTGTATTTTTTTTGTCATTAAAAAAAATACAATCATGTGTGCTTACGGACTGTATCCCTGCAGACTGTATTGATATATATTGATTAGGGCTGCAACTAACGATTAATTTGATAATCGATTAATCTGTCGATTATGACTTCGATTAATCGATTAATAATCGGATAAAAGAGACAAACTACATTTCTATCCTTTCCAGCATTTTATTGAAAAAAAACAGCATACTGGCACCATACTTATTTTGATTATTGTTTCTCAGCTGTTTGTACATGTTGCAGTTTATAAATAAAGGTTTATTTAACATTTTAAAAATTTTTAAAGCCTCTGCGCATGCGCATAGCATAGATCCAACGAATCGATGACTAAATTAATCGGCAACTATTTTTATAATCGATTTTAATCGATTAGTTGTTGCAGCCCTAATATTGATATATAATGTAGGAAGCAGGATATTAATAACAGAAAGAAACAACCCTTTTGTGTGATTGAGTGTAAATGGGGGAGGGAGGTTTTTTGGGTTAGTGCACTAATTGTAAGTGTATCTTGTGTTTTTTTATGTGGATTTATTAATAAAAACAAAACATTTGGTTTATTTTTTAAATTTTATTTCTTGTGCGACCCGGTACCAATCGATCCACGGCCCGGTGGTTGGGGACCACTGATGTAGACCACGTCCAGGAAACCCACAAAGTTGGCCACATTTGGACAAATGTATGATAAAACGTTCATTTGACTTGTTTACCATGTAAGCACAAATCTAAACTGGAATACACCTTTAAGAACACGTGATTGTGGCAGACATGTTTGCTACTCCAGTGTTTTTCAACCTTTTTGGAGCCAAGGCACATTTTGTGCGTTGAAAAAATGCGGAGGCACACCACCAGCAGACATCATTAAAAAACTAAAACTCAGTTGACAGTAAAAAGTCGTCGTCGCAATTGTTGGATATGACTTTAAAGCATAACCAAGCATGCATCTCTATAGCTCTTGTCTCAAAGTAGGTGTACTGTCACCACCTGTCACATCACACCCTGACTTATTTGGACTTGTTTGCTGTTTTCCTGTGTGTAGTGTTTTACTTCTTGTCTTGCGCTCCTATTTTGGTGGCTTTTTCTCTTGTTTTGGTATTTTCCTGTAGCAGTTTCATGTCTTCCTTTGAGCGATATTTCCCGCATCTACTTTGTTTTAGCAATCAAGAATATTGATGAGTAAAGTGCAAGTGAAGGACTAGTGGGGAGTTGAAGCGATTCAGATAGGGAAGATGCTGTGAGAGCCGGGGGTGACCTGATATTCAGCTGGGAATGACTACAACAGTAAATAAACACAAGACATATATATACTCTATTAGCCACAACACAACCAGGCTTATATTTAATATGCCACAAATTAATCCTGCATAAAAACACCTACGTGTTTGTCATGCTAGCTCCTAGCTCCTCTGCTAGCTCCTAGCTCCATAGAACACGCCAATACAATTCAAACAACTGCACAACACACACAATCACTCAGCCCAAAAGACCGTTCACCTAACCAAAGGTTCATAAAGCTTATATATTTAAACAAAGTAACATACGTGACGCGCACGTACGGTCAAGCGATCAAATGTTTAGAAGCCAAAGCTGCATACTCACGGTACCTGATATTCAGCTGGGAATGACTACAACAGTAAATAAACACAAGACATATATATACTCTATTAGCCACAACACAACCAGGCTTATATTTAATATACCACAAATTAATCCTGCTTAAAAACACCTACGCGTTTGTTATGCTAGCTCCTAGCTCCTCTGCTAGCTCCTAGCTCCATAGAACACGCCAATACAATTCAAACACCTGATCAACACACACAATCACTCAGCCCAAAAGACCGTTCACCTAACCCAAGGTTCATAAAGCTTATATATTTAAACAAAGTTACGCACGTGACGCGCACGTACGGTCAAGCGATCAAATGTTTGGAAGCCAAAGCTGCATACTCACGGTAGCACGTCTGCTTCTTTGTCATCCAAATCAAAGTAATCCTGGTAAGAGTCTGTGTTGTCCCAGTTCTCTACAGGCGTCTGTGTATCGAAGTCAAAAGTCCTCCTGGTTAGAGTCTCTGTTATCCGAGTTCTTCCATCTTGACTGCATCTTTCGGGAATGTAAACAAAGAAGCGCCGGCTGTGTACGTGTTGCCGCTGACTTCCCTCGCAAAATAGACGCTTCGCACCGACAACTTTCTTCTTTGCTTGCTCAGCTTCTTTCTCCATAATGCAATGAACATAATTGCAACAGATTCACCAACACAGATGTCCAGAATACTGTGGAATAATGACATGAAAACAGAGCTATTTCGTATTGACTTCAATGGTGTCCGAATACTTCCGTTTCAATGATTGACGTCACGCGCATACGTCATCCTCAGAGGCGTTTCGAACCGGAAGTTTAGCGGCAAATTTAAAATGTCACTTTATAAGTTAACCCGGCCGTATTGGCATGTGTTGCAATGTTAAGATTTCATCATTGATATATAAACTATCAGACTGCGTGGTCGCTAGTAGTGGCTTTCAGTAGGCCTTTAACATTTGTCCCGTGGGTAAGAAGCTATAAATCATTTAAATTTGAAAATAATGATTTTGCACATCGACAGTAAGTCTTTGCTGTCGTCCAGCATTCTGTTTGTGCTTACTTTGTAGCCAGTTCAGTTTTAGTTTGGTTCTGCATAGCCTTCCCTAAGCTTCAATGCCTTTTCTTAGGGGCACTCACCTTTTGTTTATTTTCGGTTTAAGCATTAGACACCTTTTTACCTGCACCCTGCCTCCCGCTGTTTCCGACATCTACAAAGCAAGTAGCTACCTGCTGCCACCTACTGATATGGAAGAGTATTACACGGTTACTCTGCCGACACTCAACAACAACACATCATTTGCAGACTATAATTACTGCTTTGCAAAAAATATATTTTTAACCCAAATAGGGGAAATTAGATCATCTCCCACGACACACCAGACTGTATCTCACGCCGCGGCACAGTGGTTGAAAAACACTGTACTACAGTCAGGGGCGTCACTAGCTTTTAAGGACAGGGGGGGGCTTAGCCCCCAGGAGATGCACAGGATGCGAGCGAACGTAGCGCACGAGCACAAAACTTCACAAACGGCTAACAAAGACTTAGAAATGATTCATTGTTATTATTATTATTTCAGTGGGTTTATTTTCAATGTGTGTTCAGTACAACAACAAACATGGGTTAGCACAGTGACATTTTGTTTACAGCATCAACAAGAAACAATGACTTGCATGATCCTTCAAGATACACTGAAACACAATGAAAGTCATGGCATTAGCCTCTATGTTATTACTTCACAACATAGAGGCTAATGCCACCACTTTAGCTCACAATACAATAATTGTTTGTTCACAAATATTTTGAAGTTGCACAGATTACATTTTGGGCACATATGTGACTAAAATGGTTGTAAATTCAAGCCCTGGAAATATTACTTAATTACTTGAATTAAAGTAATATCTGGATCGGGATCATTTGGCTTGTATATAATATATTTATATATATATATATTATGGCAAGCCGTTAAGGAAATTAAATATATATGGAAGTCTGAATAGAAATGAGAAACTTTTATATATACTGTAAATACGAAAGACTTAGAGTCCGTCTGCTGATCTGAAAAAGAGCCAAACCTGTCAAAGAGCTGAGGGACCATCTTCAAAGTGCAATGCTGAAACAAATAATGCAAACAATAAAATTTAACTTCCAGGGCTTGAGATTAACGTAGTCCCGTTGTAAAAAAAAATGCACGGGACGAAATTAAATGCTCTCCGGGACGATGGCTTTTAACCATTTTTTTCTTTTTCATTTTATGTTTTTATTCATTTTACATTTTATATTAAATGTCTTGGTTTTTCCACCCTCTGAAAATCCTATGAATAATTAACAAGCCATTCTATAATAATACAAAAGCTATTAATGCAACAATACAATAAAACAAATATATTTAATTATGTTTTTTCCATTATTTTAACAATAGGCTAATGTATATTACTTTATATAGATTGTACAAGAAACACAAAACTTAAAAACTAAATTATTTACAATTGCAGACACAAGGTTCTTGTTCTGCAGTGCTGTGTGCTAATGTGCTTCGTACACCTGCAGGACCGCAAGCAAGGTCGCAGAGAAAATGCGGACTGGATTTTGAGTGATGTGGGCATTTTCTATATGAACAAGTGGAATGGATTGGATAGCGACGCACTAAAGGGGCTCTCTACCTTACACTATGAAGTGAGGGGAAACTGAGTAAATAATGACAGTTTATATGATTATTTATTTAAACTCATATTCGGGCCACTTGATAATGAATATGTCGGCATGTATTTGTAAAAAAAAAAAAAAAAAATTTTTTATTTTTAACACCAAATTATTTAGGGGGCTTAAGAACATTTTAGGGGAGCTTGAGCCCCCCTAAAATAGGTCTAACAACGCCAATGACTACAGTGTAGTCTGTCAAAATGCTAACTGTCATTTTCATTGCTACTTTACAACAAGACAGTAGCTGACATTTTCTTCCACTCCTTATATTTTGACATTGAATCATTTTGAAACTTAAACAACAAGATTTTTGTTATTTCATGCTACAAACCACAAATGGCTATTCAGATAAAGGAAGTTAGTCTTTTTCCTGGAGTTCAAATCCCTTGCCCGCTAATCAGTATCGCCGCAGTGAATCCGATGCTTGAGCTGCGTGTTTTCCTCCCTGAAGGTTTAGTGTTTTAAAAGGTAAAGTAGCCTTTCAAAGCAGACATTAGCAGGAAAAGTACACCTAATTGGAGTAAATGAGAAGAGAGCATATTTGAAGTGAGCGGATATAGGTCATCAATAATCCCAGACGTCACGTTATTGATTTGTGTCCTTGTGGTGCAGCGCAGAGACGCCAGGACATGGAAATAAATTGTTTTTCTTCCGAATCAACGTAAAGGAGTGACCGCCACTCGCGCGGTCATGGTTAATAAGCAGCGGCGGCACCTGTCACTCATGTCACTTAATTGTGTCCTATGTGACGTCAGCGCCGTCCTGACCTGCTGTTTGTTTT
>NC_084740.1:61746910-61878978 GCF_033978785.1 Entelurus aequoreus
CTTCAAATTAGCACAGGAGAGAGATTGAACCCTTCTGATTGAAAGTTGATGAAAGAGTTTTAATTACTGCTCCGGTTTGGATTTTATGAGCCCTCAAAGTCGGTCCCGTCCATCGCTGCTTGCAGCTTTAATTATTATTATTATTATTTTATTTTCCTCAATTGATGTACTAACATCAGCCATTTAATTTTTATTGACATCCAGCATCAGGCATTCCTTTCCATTACATCATATTTACATTACATCATATATTTGTTGTTTGCCCTAAATGTCCAAATATTGTTTTGTTTATAAAAATCAGCGATGCCCCTCCCCCCCTAAACTATGTACTAACATCATGTGGATTATACGTACAAACTTGGCATTTTATAAAACTTGTGAATTTGGACTCATGTAATTAATGACCAAAAAGTTATTAGGGATATAAAATGTTTCAGCATATTTCTGTGCTGCCATAAAATGTGTCCCCCCGCCCCTTTATTTTCCTCAATTGATGTAATAACATCATGTGTTTTATTCTGTAGATACTTCGCATCATCTACAACTAAAATTGTGAATTTGGACTCATGTTATTAATCCCGGGACGCCGTCACAGCAAAGAATTGTATTCCAAGTGCTTTAGTTCAGATGTTTACGTTGTCGACTACATTTCCCCACCTGTGCCCAGCAACTCCCAACCTGCAGGCCGGCGGCAGACAACTAAGGATGTCTTTGTTGTTGTATTTGTACCTGGAGCTCCTTGGCGAGGACTGGATGGAGCAGGTACTGTACCACCGGAACCTCTTGGCTTCACTTCATGTTCATGACGGACTTCATGTCTCCTGCACAGGAAGAAGGAAGGCAGAGGATTTAAAATATAGAGCTGCTACTTTCCCTATTGCATTGTCCTATCATGCAATAAAGTACTGCTACGGAAAACAAACACTCTGTGACTGATCATTAGTGACCAGGCCCTTGAGTTAGTCAACCGTTACCACCGTCATATTGAATAAAAAACTACTTTTTGTGTTTGCAAGCCTTAAAAAGCATATGTTTCCAGTAAAACTCACAAGAATGCATTATTTCAGGCATTATTAGCCATTTTTCATGTGTAGTTTAGGAGTTATGTTTAAATAACTTTCATATTTAGTATGACAGTTATACTGTCATACTGAGTAAAAAAAAAAAAACTTGTGTCTTTGCAAATCTTACAAAAGAAAATGTTTCCAGTAAAACTCACAAAGATACATTTCTCCAGGCATTATTAGCCATTTTGCATGTGTGGTTTAGGAGTTATGTTTAAATAAGTGTCATATTGAGTGTGACAGTACTGTCATAGTGAGTAAAACCTAATTGTTGTATTTGCAAACCTTACAAAAACAACTGATTCTAGTAAAACTCACATTTATTCAATATTATAGGCATTTTTAGACATTTTGCATGTTTGCTTTAGGAGTTGTGTTTGAATACATTTGGATTGCTTTTTTCCGCATTATCTCAGGATTCTAAGAACATTACTGTCTTATTGAGTAAAAAACCCATTTTTGTTTTTGCAAACCTTACAAAATGTTTTTTTTCCCCAGTAAAACTCACAAAGATACATTTCTCCAGGCAATATTAGCCATTTCGCATGTGTGGTTTAGGAGTTATGTTTAAATAAGTGTCATAATGAGTGTGACAGTACTGTCATAGTGAGTAAAACCTCATTTTTTTTTGTATTTGTAAACCTTACAAAAATACCTGATTCTGGTAAAACTCACATAGTTTCAATATTAAAGGCATTTTTAGACAGATTGCATGTTTGGTTTTGCATTTATGGTTGTATAACTTTCATATTTGGGGCGGTATAGCTCGGTTGGTAGAGCGGCCGTGCCAGCAACTTGAGGGTTGCAGGTTCGATCCCCGCTCCCGCCATCCTAGTCACTGCCGTTGTGTCCTTGGGCAAGACACTTTACCCACCTGCTCCCAGTGACACCCACACTGGTTTAAATGTAACTTAGATATTGGGTTTCACTATGTAAAGCGCTTTGAGTCGCTTGAGAAAAAGCGCTATATAAATATAATTCACTTCACTTCACTTTAGTATGACAGTTATACTGTCATATTGAATAAAAAAAATAACTTGTATCTTTGCAAACCTTACAAAAGATAATGTTTCTAGTAAAACTAACAAAGATACATGTCTCCAGGCATTATTAGTAGAGATGTATTATCGGTCGATAAATGCTTTAAAATTGTAATATCGGAAATTATCGGTATCGTTTTTTTATTATCGGTATCGTTTTTTTTTTGTTTATTTATTTTTATTAAATCCACATAAAAAACACAAGATACACTTACAATTAGTACACCAACCCAAAAAACCTCCCTCCCCCATTTACACTCATTCACACAAAAGGGTTGTTTCTTTCTGTTATTAATATTCTGCTTCCTACATTATATATCAATATATATCAATACAGTCTGCAAGGGATACAGTCCGTAAGCACACATGATTGTGCATGCTGCTGCTCCACTAATAGTACTAACCTTTAACACTTCATTTTACAAATTTTCATTCATTACTAGTTTCTATGTAACTGTTTTTATATTGTTGTACTTTCTTTCTTATTCAACAAAATGTTTTTAATTTATTTATCTTATTTTATAATTTTTAAAAAAAAGGACCTTATCTTCACCATACCTGGTTGTCCAAATTAGGCATAATAATGTGTTAATTCCACCACTGTATATATCGGTATCGGTTGATATCAGTATCTGTAATTAAGAGTTGGACAATATCGGAATATCGGATATCGGCAAAAAGGCCAATATCGGACATCCTTAATATATATATATATATATATATATATATATATATATATATATATATATATATATATATATATATATATATATATATACTAGGGGTGTAACGGTACACAAAAATTTTGGTTCGGTACGTACCTCGGTTTAGAGGTCACGGTTCAGTTCATTTTCGGTACAGTAAGAAAACAACAAAATATACATTTTTGGGTTATTCATTTACCAAATTTGCAAAATCTTCCACCAAAAATATTTTTCTTAGTGGAATATTTGATGTGAAGTAATGGGAACCTTGGATAGGTCAATAATTCATAATAACATTGATTTTGATTCAATATTATGTTTTGAGCAATGACAGTTTGAAAGAAAAAAAACAGCTTTGTTTTATTAGTCAACATTGCAACTTTTTCTAAATGACATTTCACCCTTAAGCTTTTTTATTTCACTTTTGTTATGTTTTTGTTTATTTTAATAGTATTTTTAGAATGTGCCGTGGGCCTTTAAAACATTAGCTGTGGGCCGCAAATGGCCTCCGGGGCACACTTTTGACACCCCTGCTATAGATAATAAAAAATGAAATGTGATAAATCTATGGATAAAAAGCAGAGCCTGGCGACGTTTATCATAACTCTCTCTCTCTGTCTGTCTCTGCCCCTCCCTCACCAATGCTGCTGTGCGCACAGTTTGTTTTGTTTTTAACCCCTTCTTAACCCTGAACGTACATTGAAAATACACGCAACCCTAACTCAAAATGCCGGACATTTGAGGCATTTAAGAAACTCCGCCCTGACAGCTCCGCAAAAGAGGACATGCCCGGTGAAAAGAGGACGTATGGTCAGTCTATCCTAGCCCGTTAGCTGCTAGCATGTGTGTGTTGTGCCTCGGTGTGCATTGTTTACACAACGTGCGTTACGCTACTTAATATGTCCGTGTGGAAACTCGTTCGGTACACCTCCGAACCGAACCGAAACCCCCGTACCGAAACGGTTCAATACAAATACACGTACCGTTACACCCCTAATATATATACATATATTGCTGTTTTTGTTGACATGTTAAAGGTGTACATGCATGTTGAACATATTGATGCCTTTCTTTCATGCATACAAGAATATAAGTTGGTATGATTGTGATGACTTGCATTGATTGGAATCAGACAGTAGTGATGATAACCTCCACATTTTACAATGGAGGAGAAAACAAGTCCTCCTTTCTGTCCAATACCACATGAAAGTTTGTCCAGCTTCCATACTCCTTTTTATGCACTTTACAAGAAATACATTGGCGGCAAACTCCATAGCCTGCTAACTTTCTGAGACTCTTATTTTGATAGCGCAGGCAGGATGAAGCAGGGCTTTTATTGTGAAGACAGGAACTGTGCAGTTGGTCTTTAGCATTTTGACGTTTTTTTAAAAAATTATGTTGAAATAAAAAGTGTTTCTGGCCTTCCTGTCAGGTTCAAACACTGATGACATCTATTAAACAAGACAAGAGGCAAAGAATTAAACAGAGAAATAATTAAATTTGGACTCAATTTGGACACACGCCTGGACACACTGTACTCTTGTACAGTGTGTCCAGCACGCTCTGCCAAAAGATTGCATGACTCCTTCTTTTATTTTGGACCCTCCCCAACAACATGGCTACTTTTGTTTCCAAAGGACAAAGGTTGGAAAAAGTAAACAGAAAAGGTCGTAAACAATTCACAGGAAAGGTCAGTTCAAAAAGAGTTCCATAAAATAGTTCAAAAAGAGTTCGTAAAATACTTCAAAAAGAGGTCGTCTGGAAATTGGGCAGATCCTGTCATCTCTCCCCTTTGAAGTCCTTGGGTTAGAACAATATCTTTATGTTGATTACCATACATGAGAGAAAACAGGAACACCTTCATCTTGCTCCCCACCCCCCCTTACACAGTGGAGTTTTACGAGCCTTACTCTTGGTAGGTTTCAAAGACAGCTTTTGTCTTCTTGTCAGGACCTCAATGTAATACAAAGTTTTTGTGATCATTTAGAAACAATTATCCAAACACTTCCTGTCGGTCGTTTTTTCTATAATAATGATGTCATCTCACAAGACCCTCGGGTGACGTGAATGTCAATCAAGTGACCAAAGTCACGTCTTGGTGAAGATTGATGATCCATCATTTTTAGCTCTATTTTTTTACTGCCTGGCTGGTGATGGACTGACACACCCTCCACCATCCACCTAATGGACACCCCTGGTATAGACAAATGGTGATGGACTGACACACCCTCCACCATCCACCTAATGGACACCCCTGGTATAGACAACTGGTGATGGACTGACACACCCTCCACCATCCACATAACGGACACCCCTGGTTTAGACAAATGGTGATGGACTGACACACCCTCCACCATCCACCTAATGGACACCCCTGGTATAGACAAATGGTGATGGACTGACACACCCTCCACCATCCACCTAATGGACACCCCTGGTATAGACAAATGGTGATGGACTGACACACCCTCCACCATCCACCTAATGGACACCCCTGGTATAGACAAATGGTGATGGACTGACACACCCTCCACCATCCACCTAATGGACACCCCTGGTATAGACAAATGGTGATGGACTGACACACCCTCCACCATCCACCTAATGGACACCCCTGGTATAGACAAATGGCGATGGACTGACACACCCTCCACCATCCGCCTAATGGACACCCCTGGTATAGACAAATGGTGATGGACTGACACACCCTCCACCATCCACCTAATGGACACCCCTGGTATAGACAAATGGTGATGGACTGACACACCCTCCACCATCCACCTAACGGCCACCCCTGGTATAGACAAATGGTGATGGACTGACACACCCTCCACCATCCACCTAATGGACACCCCTGGTATAGACAAATGGTGATGGACTGACACACCCTCCACCATCCACATAATGGACACCCCTGGTTTATACAAATGGTGATGGACTGACACACCCTCCACCATCCACCGAATGGACACCCCTGGTATAGACAAATGATGATGGACTGACACACCCTCCACCATCCACCTAATGGACACCCCTGGTATAGACAAATGGTGATGGACTGACACACCCTCCACCATCCACCTAATGGACACCCCTGGTATAGACAAATGGCGATGGACTGACACACCCTCCACCATCCGCCTAATGGACACCCCTGGTATAGACAAATGGTGATGGACTGACACACCCTCCACCATCCACCTAATGGACACCCCTGGTATAGACAAATGGTGATGGACTGACACACCCTCCACCATCCACCTAACGGCCACCCCTGGTATGGACAAATGGTGATGGACTGACACACCCTCCACCATCCAGGTAATGGCCACCCCTGGTCTAGAACAACTTGAAGACTTGAAGGGCACACACCAAAGTGTGCGTGTAGTTTAGTGTTAGCAGTGATGATTGACAGGTGACAGAAGTGGAACATCACCAGGCTGTTGAGCAACATTTCCTGTGCGTGGAGATGCAACCTGATCCGGATGTTCTTCATGATAACATCTGCAAGTTGAAATCACACAAGCAAACGTTGACTTCAGCACTTCTCGGGTGTTGTTGACGTGCACCCGCAAACGCCACAATGATCCACGCTGCACTTCTCTGCTCTTTTTTGACAGCTGGCCTTGCGGCTCCATCTTTTCTTCGGACTCTCAACCAAAAACTGGACTGCAACCAACCGGTATGAGACTCACTTGTTTCCTTCACCATAAAGCAAAGGCGTTATTTAAAACTTTGTTTCTGTGTTGGTTTTCCCTGTAGGGTCTTAATAACTGCAAAATGAGTAAGTCCTCTTACTAATGAAGATGTATTATGCCAGAGGTTATTCATTATTTCCACTACAGAGGGGGCCCGGGGCCCACTCAGATTTTAGCACTGAATTAGTCATCTTACTTTTGATTTTAATCGTATTCAATGATTACACTACCGTTCAAAAGTTTGGGGTCACCCAAACAATTTAGTGGAATAGCCTTCATTTCTAAGAACAAGAATAGACTGTCGAGTTTCAGATGAAAGTTCTCTTTTTCTGGCCATTTTGAGCGTTTAATTGACCCCACAAATGTGATGCTCCAGAAAGTCAATCTGCTCAAAGGAAGGTCAGTTTTGTAGCTTTTTCTGGCCATTTGGAGCGTTTAATTGAGCCCACAAATGTGATGCTCCAGAAACTCAATCTGCTCAAAGGAAGGTCCGTTTTGTAGCTTTTTCTGGCCATTTTGAGCGTTTAATTGACCCCACAAATGTGATGCTCCAGAAACTCAATCTGCTCAAAGGAAGGTCAGTTTTGTAGCTTTTTCTGGCCATTTTGAGCGTTTAATTGACCCCACAAATGTGATGCTCCAGAAACTCAATCTGCTCAAAGGAAGGTCAGTTTTGTAGCTTTTTCTGGCCATTTGGAGCGTTTAATTGAGCCCACAAATGTGATGCTCCAGAAACTCAATCTGCTCAAAGGAAGGTCAGTTTTGTAGCTTTTTCTGGCCATTTTGAGCGTTTAATTGAGCCCACAAATGTGATGCTCCAGAAACTCAACCTGCTCAAAGGAAGGTCAGTTTTGTAGATTTTTCTGGCCATTTGGAGCGTTTAATTGAGCCCACAAATGTGATGCTCCAGAAACTCAATCTGCTCAAAGGAAGGTCAGTTTTGTAGCTTTTTCTGGCCATTTGGAGCGTTTAATTGACCCCACAAATGTGATGCTCCAGAAACTCAATCTGCTCAAAGGAAGGTCAGTTTTGTAGCTTTTTCTGGCCATTTTGAGCGTTTAATTGAGCCCACAAATGTGATGCTCCAGAAACTCAATCTGCTCAAAGGAAGGTCATTTTTGTAGCTTTTTCTGGCCATTTTGAGCGTTTAATTGACCCCACAAATGTGATGCTCCAGAAACTCAATCTGCTCAAAGGAAGGTCAGTTTTGTAGCTTTTTCTGGCCATTTTGAGCGTTTAATTGAGCCCACAAATGTGATGCTCCAGAAACTCAATCTGCTCAAAGGAAGGTCCGTTTTGTAGCTTCTGTAACGAGCTAAAGTGTTTTCAGATGTGTGAACATGATTGCACAAGGGTTTTCTAATCATCAATTAGCCTTCTGAGCCAATGAGCAAACACATTGTACCATTAGAACACTGGAGTGATAGTTGCTGGAAATGGGCCTCTATACACCTATGTAGATATTGCACCAAAAAGCAGACATTTGCAGCTAGAATAGTCATTTACCACATTAGCAATGTATAGAGTGTATTTCTTTCAAGTTAAGACTAGTTTAAAGTTATCTTCATTGAAAAGTACAGTGCTTTTCCTTCAAAAATAAGGACATTTACATGTGACCCCAAACTTTTGAACGGTAGTGTATATCAAACATACTTACACTTTACAACCTTGTCAAATACAATAAAACCTTGTGTTAATTGCAAAAAAATCACTATTTATTCAACAGGGAAAAAAAACCTTAGGCTTAGGTCAGTCTGATTAAAAAAATAAGTATGTGTGGGGGCGTGGCCTGCGGGCCTGCAGAGAAGCGGGGCGAGTCATTAGCGGCAGAATGTTTCTCAACTAAACTGATGAATCCAGTCCATAGTGGATCTAACATAATAGTGAGAGTCCAGTCCATAGTGGATCTAACATAATAGTGAGAGTCCAGTCCATAGTGGATCTAACATAATAGTGAGAGTCCAGTCCATAGTGGATCTAACATAATAGTGAGAGTCCAGTCCATAGTGGATCTAACATAATAGTGAGAGTCCAGTCCATAGTGGTGCCAGCAGGACTACTGCCATCTGGCGGCTAAAGTGGATATTGCAACCCCTCAATTGGTGATGTTTCATGTGTCAGGTAAACCGTGACGAATATGAATTCCCTTCAAACTGTACCACAGCTGAGAAACAGATCTTTTTTGGGCTTTGGTTTAGAAACACTGTATTGTCAAATGTCAGATAACTGCTCAGTCCAACATGAGGTGGTACCCAGACAGCTGGCCCCCACCAAGCCTGAGTGGGGTCCAGACATTTTGGAGCTGGGTCTGGACGAGCATGGGCCTGTTCCAGTTCTGAACGTGACATGGAGGATACGGTCAGATGGTGAGGAAGATATTGTCACAAACATTGAAGCACTACTTCTCCTCATGTGTGTTCCCTCCTCCACAGCAAGTATGTTAGCACTCCAGGGGTCCCAGGTGCAGATTGTGGACCAGGACACCAAGCAAAGTCTGTGTGTGCGCTTCACTTACAGCATCCACCAGCAGCTCACTCCGAGCTTCAGCAAGGTAAACACTCTAACATGTTTCCCTTCAAGCAACCACTGAAGCACTACTTTGTTTAGTGGACATTCTGGTTGGATGGCGTGGTGTTGGATGCGGGCCACTCCTATCTGCTGTCAGCTTTTAACTTGCCACAACCCCACGTTGGAGAGTACAGGATCACAAAGCACTTCACCGTCCCAGGTGAGCTTTCACCAGAGTGCTGATGCGCGGTGTAGGACCGAGTTCTGCCAGAGTGCTGATGCGCGGTGTAGGACCGAGCTCTGCCAGAGTGCTGATGCGCGGTGTAGGACCGAGCTCTGCCAGAGTGCTGATGCGCGGTGTAGGACCGAGCTCTGCCAGAGGGTTTGAAGTTCATGGAGCGTACAGCTGCATGACCTCAACTTGTTCTGTAGCAGGGGTGTCCAAAGTGCGGCCCACAGATACTTTGTCACGGCCCACAGCACATTGAAAATATATGTAAATATTTATATATGTATATATACATATACATATGTAAAAAAAAAAAAAAAAAAAAAAAATATATATATATATATATATATATATATATATGCATTTATTCATATATGTGTATATAAATGTATAAATATATATATATATATACATATATATATGGTATGTATATATATATATATATATATACCATATATACATATATATATATATATATATATATTTATATATATATATATATATATATATACCATATATACATATATATATATATATATATACCATATATACATATATACATATATATATATATATATATATATATATATATATATATATATATATATATATATATATATATATATATATATATATATATATATATATATATATATATATATATATGGTATATATATACATGTATGTATATATATATATATATATATATGTATATATATATGGTATATATATATATATATGTATATATATATATATATATACACACAAATATATATATATATATATATATGCATATATTCATATATGTGTATATGAATGTATATATATATATATATATATATGTATATATATATATATATATATATATATATATATATATATATATATATATATATATATATATATATATATATATATATATATGGTATATATATATATATATATATATATATATATGGTATATATATATGGTATATATATATATATATATATATATATGGTATATATATATGGTATATATATATATATGTGGTATATATATATATATATATATATATATGTATATATATATATATATTTACAAATATATATATATATATATTTGTATGTATATATATATATATATATATATATATATATATATATATATATATATATATATATATGTATATGTATATATATATATATATATTTACAAATATATATATATATATTTGTATATATATATATTTGTATATATATATATATATATATATATATATATATATATATATATATATATATATATATATATATATATATATATATATATATATATATATATATATATATATATATATATATATATATATATATATATAGTCAAGTCAAGGTTTCTGTGGTTTATCCGTTCTCAATACCGCGGTAGAGCGGAATATACGTTAGATCAGGAAAAAACACAAGAAGCTATATCATCCCTACAAGCCTTTTTTTTTGCAGGTTTTCCTCATCAGGGGATTTTAATCTAAAATATTATTATAAACCTGCGAAACAGGCTTGTAGGGATTATATAGCCTCCTGTGTTTTTTCCTGACCTAACGTGTATATATATATATATATGTATATATATATATATATATATATATATATATATATATATATATATATATATATATATATATATATATATATATATATATATATATATACACTGTATATATGTATACATACATATATGTATATATATATCCATCCATCCATTTTCTACCGCTTGTCCTTTTCGGGTTTGCGGGGGGTGCTGGAGCTATCTCAGCTGCGTTATACGTGTATGTATATATATATACAGGTATATATATATGACAAAATGTATATATATATATATATATATATATATATATATATATATATATATATATATATATATATATATATATATATATATATATATATATATATATATATATATATATATATATATATATATATATATATATATATATATATATATATATATATATATATATATATATATATATATACGTACGTATGTATATGTATATATATATATATATATATATATATATATATATATATATATATATATACGTACGTATATACGTACGTATATATATATATATATATATATATATATATATATATATATATATACGTACGTATATATATATATATATATATATATATATATATATATATATATATATATATATATATATATATATATATATATATATATATATATATATATATATATATATATATATATATATATATATATATATATATATATATATATATATATATATATATATGTCTTAATTAGATTATCCAAAAAAAAAAATTGTGCTCGAGCGTAATATGTATGTGTGGGAAAAAATCACAGGACTATTTCATCTCTACAGGCCTGTTTCATGAGGGTTCCCTCAATCATCAGGAGATTTTAATGGAAGCATTCACACATACCATGGTTTATATAGGGCACAGGGCGGGTGGGTACAGGCAGGCGTGGGGGCGTGGTGATTGGCTCATGTGTTACCTAGGAGGTGTTTCCTTCTGTGACGGCATGCTGATACAATTTCGCTGCGCTTGTTGAGGGATGACAAGTCTGGACTGTATATAATAAACAGTTTCTCTTTTAAGCATAGGTTGCATCTTTTATTACCACTGTTGTAAGGTGTGCTGGGTGCAAGAATTTGCCATGTTATTGAATATTCAACATTATTGTCTTTGAGATTCCAAATGGGTTTGCTGAGTTCTGTAGTGTTCCGCAGGCTTTTGCTTCTGAAAGAAGCCTTGTGATTGTGCCATCTGGTTTTGAATTCTCCCTCAGTTAATCCTACGTATGTGTCGGATGTGTTAATGTCCTTGCGTGTTACCTTTGCTTGGTAAACGACTGATGGTTGTAAGCACCCCCCGTTGAGAGGGCAATAGGGTTTCTTGCGGCAGTTACAGCCTTTGTCGGTTTTGGTGTCGTTCTGCCTGGTGGTGGACGGCTCCTTTTCAATTGCTTTATTGTGGTTTGAAATGATTTGTCGCATGTTGTTCATGCAGCTGTAGCTCAATTTACCGATTTTTCCCACACATACATATATATATATATATATATATATATATATATATATATATATATATATATATATATATATATATATATATATATATATATATATATATATATATATATATATATATATACGTACATATGTACCATCTCTCACATCTGATGTAACTGTGACTGTCAATAGTATTGACAGTATAGTATTATAGTGTAGAATAGTATTTTGGGGTCCTCAAACTACGGCCCGTGGGCCTGATTTTGGACGGCCCACCAGCGTCCAAAATCAGGCCCACAGGAAGTCCCAAGTATAAAAAATGGTTTTATTTTTTATTTATTTATTTTATTATTATTTTTTTCTTATCTACTTTGTACCGCTTGCTACTCACGGTGTCTCCTAGCCGCTCAGGCAAATCATATTGTCTAAAAATGCATTCTCTCATCGATAACGTGACATCATCGCGCGCGGAAAGTGCGCTAATATACAGTATATCTAATATATATATATATATATATATATATATATATATATATATATATATATATATATATATATATATATATATATATATATATATATATATATATATATATATATATATATATATATATATATATATATATATATATAATCCGCAGTCTCATCACCCAGGAGGTCATAAATAATAAGACACTTTGTCACGTATAACACAAAAGTGACACCAAGATCTGTCTTTAAATATAAAGTATGTGATATGTGTTTTTAGCAGTTGTTACAAAATCAAAAATAATGTCAAAATGGCCGCCACATACTTTGATATTTCGTTATGCAGCCCTTGATGGAAATAGTTTAAATACTACAGATATTAGCTGATAACATTTTTGTTTAAAAATTGTTTGTCTTCCTTTGGTCAAAGTCAAAGTTTATTGAGTAATATAACAGCATTTTAAAACAGCCACTACAGCCTCAAAGTGTTGTACCCATTCAAAACAGAAAGATGATAGATTTTGAAAATAGTTAATAATGAAAATACAGTGAAAAGTACAGAATCAATCAAATGTTAACAACTAAATAAGTACTACACATAAACAACAACAAATTCACTATACATAGAATAAAATAAGCAATATGCATACTGTTGTTCTTCCTCCCAGGGAATCTAAATTACTGGTCAATCCCAAACTCTTTCGATGACATATATGCTGAGTAAGAAGGACCATCAAGACAGAATTGGAATATTTAGAGGTTTGGTTTCACATTCCTGATGGTTTAAGACAATAAACAGACAATCTGAAGACAAAGAGAGGCTGGTAGAATATACAAAGGAAAAGTACTAGCTGCTCCAAACATGGCTATGAATAGAGACATAACTCTAAAACATATATGCATCCTCCACAATACACATAGAAAAACAATCAAAAAAGAAGCTGTTTTGTATTTTCAGATTGTGCCTCTGGCCAACAAAAACCAGCTGTAGGCCACAACTATTTCCCTGTGGCTGACACGCAACCAAATACATCCTGCCGTGTTTACATTGCGGAGAATAACAAACACTTTGACGATGCCTGGTGTGATACATTGCGGTTGTCTACATCTACGCCTAACTGATTGACTCAGACCACTCTAATCTTCTTCATGCCATGTGTCCTGTACAGTACAGAATGTATACTGTGGTGGGGGATAAAATCCTGTACAAGTTTTTGATAGGCTCCAGCACCCCCCGCGACCCCAAAAAAAGGGAGAAGCGGTAGAAAATTGGATGGATGGAACTCTAATCTTGTGATATTTGCTGTCATGGCCAGGATGTGACGACAAGAGAATCCAAAAGGCCCAGATGTGTTTGGAAAATGGTACTTGTATTCCTATTTTTGAGTTGGTTTCAAATCCTGAAAGAAGAGCTCGATATTGTGGTATTTTGTTGGTTCCTTCAGGCAGCATGTGGCACCCTGCGCTCACCGCTGCTGTGTCGCTGCCGGCCGTTGTGGTGGGATTTGAAGCCGACAAGTATTGTGACCTCTACCAAGTCTCCATTGAGAGCGAGAGCGTCCATTTAACCAAGAATGTTTCCAAGGTAAAAAACTGTTTATGGACACACCCCAAAAGCAGTGAAGTTGTCAGGTTGTGTAAATGGTAAATAAAAAGAGAATACAACAAATCCTTTTCAACTTATATTCAATTGAATAGACTGCAAAGACAAGATATTTCATGTTCACACTGAGAAACTTTGTTATTTTTTGCAAATATTAGCTCATTTGGAATTTGATGCCTGCAGCATGTTTCAAAAAAGCTGGCACAAGTGGCAAAAAAGAGTGATAAAGTTGAGGAATGCTCATCAAAGACTTATTTGGAACATCCCACAGGTGAACAGGCTAATTGGGAACAGGTGGGTGCCATGATTGGGTATAAAAGCAGCTTCCGTAAAATGCTCAGTCATTCACAAACAAGGACGGGGCGAGGGTCACCACTTTGTCAACAAATGCCTGAGCAAATTGTTGAAGGACAACATTTCTCAACAAGGAATTTAGGGATTTCACCATCTATGCTCCGTAATATCATCAAAAGGTTGAGACAATCTGGAGAAATCACTGCACTTAAGTCATGATATTACACACCTTGGATCCCTCAGGCGCTACTGCATCAAAAAGCGACATCAGTGTGTAAAGGATATCACCACATGGGCTCAGGAACACTTCAGAAAACCACTGTCAGTAACTAGAGTTGGTCGCTACATCTGTAAGTGCAAGTTAAAACTCTACTATGCAAAGCCAAAAGCCATTTATCAACAACACCCAGAAACGCTGCTGGCTTCGCTGGGCCTGAGCTCATCTAAGATGGACTGATACAAAGTGGAAAAGTGTTCTGTGGTCTGACGAGTCCACATTTTACATTGTTTTTGGAAACTGTGGACGTGGTGTCCTCCGGACCAAAGAGGAAAAGAACCATCCGGATTGTTCTAGGGTGAAAGTGTAAAAGGCAGCATGTGTGATGGTATGGGGGTGTATTAGTGGCCAAGACATGGGTAACTTACACATCTGTGAAGGCACCATTAATGCTGAAAGGTACATACAGCTTTTGGAGCAACATATGTTGCCATCCAAGCAACGTTACCATGGACGCCCCTGCTTATTTCAGCAAGACAATGCCAAGCCACGTGTTACATCAACGTGGCTTCGTAGTAAAAGAGTGCGGGTACTAGACTGGCCTGCCTGTAGTCCAGACATTGAAAATGTGTGAAGGCTAAAATATGACAAGGGAGACTGTTGAACAACTTAAGCTGTACATCAAGCAAGAATGGGAAAGAATTCCACTTCAAAAATGTGTCTCCTCAGTTCCCAAACCTTTACTGAGTGTTGTTAAAAGGAAAGGCCATGTAACACAGTGGTGAACATGCCTTTTTTGCAATGTGTTGCTGCCATTAAATTCTAACTTCATGATTATTTGCAAAAAAGAAGAAAGTTTCTCAGTGTGAACGTTAAATATCTTGTCTTTGCAGTCTATTCAATTGAATATAAGTTGAAAAGGATTTGTTGTATTCTCTTTTTATTTACCATTTACACAACCTGGCAACTTCACTGCTTTTGGGGTGTGTCCATAATGCATAGAGCAGGTTCATATCATATATTTTCCTCAAATGATTATTTCATTTCCCAAATAGGCCAACAACACTTCTCTGAATGTGACGTTTGCTTTGGATGTGTCGCAGCTCTTAAAGTGCCAGTTGACGATAACGGTGAGTTGTGGCTCCTCCAAAAACACCTGAACTGAACACCACATTTGTCATCTTTTCCCTATTTTCTTTGTAAGATAACACCATTTTTCATAAGATGCCAGAAGGAGTCTTGCCGTCCGGAGCAAAGGATCATCAATCACTGCTTGTGTAAGTACTGTCATTTCTAGCTATCATGTGACTGACACCTGACACCTGACAGTCTCTCATCAGCTTCAAAGACAACCTCCTGATAGACAAACCCTGTTTCCATATGAGTTGAGAAATTGTGTTAGATGTAAATATAAACGGAATACAATGATTTGCAAATCCTTTTCAAGCCATATTCAGTTGAATATGCTACAAAGACAACATATTTCATGTTCAAACTCATAAACTTTATTGTTTTTTTTGCAAATAATCATTAACTTTAGAATTTGATGGCAGCAACACGTGACAAAGTAGTTGGGAAAGGTGGCAATAAACACTGATAAAGTTGAGGAATGCTCATCAAAGACTTAGTTGGAACATCCCACAGGTGAACAGGCTAATTGGGAACAGGTGGGTGCCATGATTGGGTATAAAAGTAGATTCCATGAAATGCTCAGTCATTCACAAACAAGGATGGGGCGAGGGTCACCATTTTGTCAACAAATGCCTGAGCAAATTGTTGAACAGTTTAAGAACAACCTTTCTCAAGCAGCTATTGCAAGGAATTTGGGGATTTCACCATCTACGCTCCGTAATATCATCAAAGGGTTCAGAGAATGTGGAGAAATCACTGCACGTAAGCAGCTAAGCCCGTGACCTTCCATCCCTCAGGCTGTACTGCATCAACAAGCCACATCAGTGTGTAAAGGATATCACCACATGGAACACTTCAGAAACCCACTGTCAGTAACTACAGTTGGTCGCTACATCTGTAAGTGCAAGTTAAAACTCTCCTATGCTAGGCGAAAACCGTTTATCAACAACACCCAGAAACGCCGTCGGCTTCGTTGGGCCTGAGCTCATCTAAGATGGACTGATACAAAGTGGAAAAGTGTTCTGTGGTCTGACGAGTCCACATTTCACATTGTTTTTGGAAACTGTGGACGTCGTGTCCTCCGGACCAAAGAGGAAAAGAACCATCCGGATTGTTCTAGGCGCAAAGTGTAAAAGCCAGCATGTGTGATGGTATGGGGGTGTATTAGTGCCCAAGACATGGGTAACTTACACATCTGTGAAGGCACCATTAATGCTGAAAGGTACATACAGCTTTTGGAGCAACATATGTTGTTATCATGGACGCCCCTGCTTATTTCAGCAAGACAATGCCAAGCCACATGTTACATCAACATGGCTTCATAGTAAAAGAGTGCGGGTACTAGACTGGCCTGCCTGTAGTCCAGACCTGTCTCTCATTGAAAATGTGTGTCACCTAAAATAGCAGAAGGGAGACCCCCGGACTGTTGAACAACTTAAGCTGTACATCAAGCAAGAATGGGAAAGAATTCCACTTAAAAAATGTGTCTCCTCAGTTCCCAAACCTTCACTGAGTGTTGTTAAAAGGAAAGGCCATGTAACACAGTGGTGAACATGCCCTTTCCCAACTACTTTGGTACGTGTTGCAGCCATGAAATTCTAACTTAATTATTATATGCAAAAAAAAAAAAAAAGTTTATGAGTTTGAACATGAAATATGTTGTCTTTGTAGCATATTAAACTGAATATGGCTTGAAAAGGATTTGCAAATCATTGTATTCCGTTTATATTTACATCTAACACCATTTCCCAACTCATATGGAAACGGGGTTTGTAGAAAATGTCGAAGCTGCATTTAGATATCATGTATGCGCTTTAAATTGGCTGGCGTTGGAATACTTTTATTTCCAATGAAGTCATCGGTGCTATTAATGCTGACTTACACTGCAAAAAGTCAGTGTTCAAAACCAAGAAAAAAAATACAAAAATGAGGGCTATTTTATTTGAACTAAGCAAAATGATCTGCCAATAGAACAAGAAAATTCGGCTTGTCAAGACTTTCCAAAACAAGTAAAATGAGCTAACCTCAATGAACCCCAAAATAGCTTAAAATAAGTATATTCTCACTAATAACAAGTGCACTTTTCTTGGTAGAAAAAAAAGAGACCTTTTTTTCTCAATATGTTGAAAAATATTCTTAAATGAAGTAAATGCTAGTGCCATTATCTTGACATCATGATATGCACTCGGCATCATGATTTTTCTTTTCATGCTTGAAGTAAGAAATTATTACTTTAAAAAAGAACCGTATTTTTCGGAGTATAAGTCGCTCCGGAGTATAAGTCGCACCGGCCGAAAATGCATAATAAAGAAGGAAAAAAACATATATAAGTCGCTCCGGAGTATAAGTCGCATTTTTTGGGGAAATGTATTTGATAAAAGCCAACAGCAAGAATAGACATTTGAGAGGCAATTTAAAATAAATGCAGAATAGTGAACAACAGGCTGAATAAGTGTACGTTATATGAGGCATAAATAACCAACTGGTATGTTAACGTAACATATTATGGTAAGAGTCATTCAAATAACTATAACATATAGAACATGCTATACGTTTACCAAACAATCTGTCACTCCTAATGGCTAAATCCCATGAAATCTTATACGACTAGTCTCCTACGTGAATGACATCAATAATATTATTGGATATTTTATGGTAATAATTTCACACATAAGTCGCTCCTGAGTATAAGTCGCACCCCCGGCCAAACTATGAAAAAAACTGCGACTTATAGTCCGAAAAATACGGTAGTTTTATACTTGTGGGTAGAGATGTCCGATATTATCGGCCGATAAATGCTTTAAAATGTAATATCGGAAACTATCGGTATCGGTTTCAAAAAGTAAAATGTATGACTTTTTAAAACGCGGCTGTACGGAGTGCTACACGGACGTAGGGAGAAGTACAGAGCAGTTGCGTCTCCCAGTCATACTTGCCAAACCTCCCCATTTTCCCGGGAGACTCCAGAATTTCAGTGCCCCTCCCCAAAATCTCCCGGGGCAACCATTCTCCGACCCCATTTCCAACCAGACAACAATATTGGGGACGTGCCTTAAAGGCACTGCCTTTGTGTGCCGGCCCAGTCACATAATATCTACGGCTTTTCACACACACAAGTGAATGCAACGCATACTTGGTCAACAGCCATACAGGTCACACTGACGGTGGCCATATAAACAACTTTAACACTGTTACAAATATGCGCCATTATACAAGTTAAAAAAGATAGCTGTTGCAATTAATGAGTATTTATGCATTGTAGATTATATAGAGGACATTTATTAGACATTTGTTTTCAACTAATAATCGCTCTTTGTTTTTTGTAGATTCTCCACGGCGGACTGTCATGATTAAAAGCACACTCGTGTTGGTCATTGTTGGCGTTTGCTTTGCCTGCCTGCTGTGGAAAGTCTCTTCCAAAGGTAATATTGCCTCCATCGTGCACTTCACTGTCAATCAATCAATGTTTACTTATATAGCCCTAAATCACGAGTGTCTCAAAGGGCTGCACAAGCCACAGCGACATCCTGGGCTCAGATCCCACATCAGGGCAAGGAAAAACTCAACCCAATGGGATGACAATGAGAAACCTTGGAGGGGACCGCAGATGTGGGCCCCCCGACAACTAATAAAAAGAACATTTATATATTTTCAACTGACAGGAATTCTACTTCTAACTACACAAAACATGTTGAAGTCAATTGTTTTACACACACACACACACACACACACACACACACACACACACACACACACACACACACACACACACACACACACACACACACACACACACACACACTACAATTGTAGTCCAAGAACCATTAAAAATAACTACTAAATAAATCAGAAGTTGGTCATCCATCCATCTTCTTCTGCTTATCCGAGGTCGGGTCGCGGGGGCAGCAGCCTAAGCAGGGAAGCCCAGACTTTCCTCTCCCCAGCCACTTCGTCCAGCTCCCGAGGCGTTCCCAGGCCAGCCGGGAGACATAGTCTACCCAACATGTCCTGGATCTTCCCCGTGGCCTCCTACCGGTCGGACGTGCCCGAAACACCTCCCTAGGGAGGCGTTCGGGTGGCATCCTGACCAGATGCCCCAACCACCTCATCTGGCTCCTCTCCATGTGGAGGAGCATCGGCTTTACTTTGAGCTCCTCCCGGATGACAGAGCTTCTCACCCTATCTCTAAGGGAGAGACCCGCTTGTACCCGTGATCTTGTCCTTTTGGTCATAACCCAAAACTAATGACCATAGGTGAGGATGGGAACGTAGATCGACCAGTAAATTGATAGCTTTGCCTTCCCGCTCAGCTCCTTCTTCACCACAACAGATCGATACAGCGTCCGCATTACTGAAGACGCCGCACCGATCCGCCTGTCGATCTCACCATCCACTCTTCCCTCACTCGTGAACAAGACTCCGAGGTACTTGAACTCCTCCACTTGGGGAAATGTCTCCTCCCCAACCCGGAGTCCTATTATTCTAAAGTACCGGTACTCTTACTTAAGGGTACTAGGTCATTATCAGTGGCCTAGTGGTTAGAGTGTCTGCCCTGAGATCGGTAGATCATGAGTTCAAACCCTGGCAGAGTCATACCAAAGACTATAAAAATGGGAGCTATTACCTCCCTGCTTGGCACTCAGCATCAAGGGTTGGAATTGGGGGTTAAATAAAATGCTCACTGCTCCCCTCACCTCCCAGGGGTTGAGCAAGGGTGATGGGTCGAATGCAGAGAATAATTTCACCACACCTAGTGTGTGTGTGACAATCATTGGTATTTTAACCTTAACTTTAAGTACAATTTCTGGGTACTCTCTGTACACAAGTAATAATGCTAATGACACTGTGACCACATTTGTATTCAAGATCCTGTCACCGCGTCGTCTTCTGCGGCGGATGAACATCCAGAAAGCTTTCAGGTGCCGGGAAGACGACAAGTACTCATCATCTACTCCCTCGACCACCCTCTGTACAAAAACATCGTCCTAAAGCTTTGCGCTTTCCTCACGGCCAAATGCGGCATCCAGGTGGTCCTGGATCAGCTGGACTCCACCAGACTGGGAATACTGGGCCGTGTTCAGTGGCTGGACTGGCAGAGGGAACAAATGGAACGCTCCTCGGCCAAGATCCTCGTCCTGTGCTCGGCAGGAGTCCAAGCTAAATGGAGAGCCATGTGTGGGGAGAAGCCGGTGCTCCTGAAGTCCGACCAGCGCTCACCCTCGGGTGACATGCTCACTCCAGCTCTCAGCCTCATCGTTCCCCGTCTGGTACGCAGTGCTTCCCTGGAGAAGTACATCGTAGCGTACTTCGAAGACATTTCCTCTCCTGAGGACGTTCCCTCGCCTTTCAACGTCACGGTTCGATACAAGCTTATGAAGCAATTCGAGGAGCTCTTCTTCCGAATCCTGGACGCTGAGAAGCACGGCCCGGGTCGAGTTCGTCACATTCAAGGTCTGTCGGAGGAAGAGTATCACCGTTGCCCCTTAGGTGGAGCTCTGCAGGAAGCTATTGAAGCTTTCAGGGAATACCAGGTGGATCACCCACACTGGTTTGAAGAAGAATGGGTGGATGACTGAGGAGAAACCACTCCTGTCAATTCAGTGTAGCATGCATTGTTTTACAAACAGATCTCATTGTGTAAGAGAAAATACATGCATTAGATCAGTGGTTCTCAAACTGTTCTCTCCAAATGACCGACATTAAAAGGCAATAGCGTAAATATTCATTAAAAACAAGGCAGAGGTTTTATTTAACAAGTGTAATATGTTTGGCCACTGCAACATTATACACAGTTTGAACAGTAACACTGTGTTGGAATATAGGGAAGTAAAACACTGACTCTTTGTGGTACGACTAGGTAGAGCCCAAGTACCAGCACCGTTTGAGAATCACTGCATTAGAATAATATCATCCCCACAGTCCCTTATGGGTCGCTGTTCATAGGATTTAGACATGACTCTGATAAATACTTTTCCGCAAAATAGTTCATTGCAGGCCCGGCCCTAACCAATCTGGCGCCCTAGGCAAGATTTTAGGTGGCGCCCCCCCCACATCGGCAGTGAAGTGTATATACTCACAAGAAACCAAATAGCTTGGTCTTTGACCTTTTTTTTTACTTAAAGAAAGCAAATTAACAATCAGAATAGTTAACAAGATAAAAAAAAATATGGATAAATAAATGAATACAAAAAATAAAAAATGAATATATGAAATACAATATTTTTTACATACATAAACACAAAATAAAACGTGTCAACAAGTTGCATAAAATAAATTAAAAATACAATATAAATAAGGCACTGCACAAAACAAGATATCAAACCAGTATGACTTTAACAACTATATTACAAAAAAGGGGATCCCACAGAGTTCTCTATTTGTGCTTTTTAATATTGCATTAACTAGAATGACTTACAAATTACTGCACACCAGGGAGTACTGTAATTACCTAACGTTACATTATTATTTTCCATAACAATTTAGCCCCCTCCACAATATTAACCCGACGTTAAAACAGAACTAGCTATTTATTGATTAGCAATTGCCGAATCATGTAACATTAGCTTAATGCTAAAAAGACAGGTTACTATCACATTCTGTAACAGACAAATAATTTCATGTAGGCTAACGTTACCTACCTGCTACCTCTGTCTTTTTCTCGTTTCTCCTCTTCTTTTCTCCCCTGGGCACCTGACAGTTTTGGCCGTTTTGACATCTTGTGTTTATTTTTTTTATGTGGTGACGTCCAAAAAGAGTCATGATACGGGAAGGGAGGGGGCGCACCGTGCCGGGGGGAGGGGGGGGGGGGGGGTGGGGGGGGCGTAATGTTGTAACAAATAATATTTCTATTAAATAGGCTTTACTTTGCATTTTAATTAACTTGGGATTATTTTATGTATTTAGAAATAATAGTACCAACTTTTTTTTCTTTTTTTTTTTTTTCCTCCAACATTTGTGGCACTGGCGTGGCGCCCCCTGATGGACGGCGCCCTTAGCATTTGCCTATACGGCCTATGCCACGGGCCGGCCCTGGTTCATTGTAATCTAAACATTGTCATAGCAGGAGCATAAAAAATGTTTCCAACTTTACAAATAAGTTTGTCAACTGATAAGAGTTCTCTAAACCCTTTAGTCTCCTTTACACTCTAAATCCAATATAATAACGCTACAAGAAACTGAGCCAATCAGTGGCCACGATACTAATTGTTACTTGAGTATTGATGTATTCAATTTGTTTAGCCATACATTGTTGCACTTGGAAATACTTCATTTAGAACATTTCAGAAGGAAATGTGGTGAAAGTGGATGTTTGAGGCGTGACGTGGCGAGGAACGACTGTGTGTTTAGGTGTACTGTACCATAGTTAGCAGAAACCTTTTTATGGCACAACATGTCATTATGGACTTTTTTATTGGCAAATAAAAAATGGAATATTGTATTTTTTGTCAAAATAAAATGTCGAATGAATGGACTTTTTATTTGTAATAAATGGCTTTTTTTGGTGCAAAAACTCTGATTATAGCCTTATTTATTTACAATCTCATTATATACTCTTTTAATGTATCAATTTTATTTGTTATTATATACATCGGCGAAACTAGAAATATCTTTATTTCCGTGTGTTTTGTGTTCTTATAGTTGATTTTTTAGCCCACAATGAGCCAGTTCTGGAGTAGTTGAGCAGCAGAGTATCTGGCCGATGCTCGCTGGCCGTGTAAACAGTGCTGGGGGGTCAAAGTTCAGGCCTACCGAGAGTCTATCTTCCATTTTTCTGTTGCAGTGGAGAAGGTAAGACACACATCATACACTCGTTTAGATGTATTGTTTTATTGGGTTATACGATTGATTGAAGTCTGATGAAGACCTGTTTTCCACCAGGACTGAATTAGGGCTAGAAAAAAACAGGTCCTGAGTATCTCCTGCACTAGAATTTGGGTGTCAGTTTCTAAAGCGTGTCCCTCTGAAGGTGGAGCATGGAGGACATTTTATACCAAATTATAGTTCCTCTTCTAGAACTTTACTCAAAATGTCTGGTTGCTGCTGTCATTTCCTCTCTTAGTTTTCTCCTTTTTATTTCCCATGCATGTTCCACAGACTCTACCTCATTGCAGCTCTCACATAATCCTTTTAGGTGTTTACTTATGAAGTATTTAGTATTTAATTTAGTGTTTGAAAGTATTTACTTTGGCAACACTAAATTGGCCCTAGTGTGTGAATGTGAGTATGAATGTTGTCTGTCTATCTGTGTTGGCCCTGCGATGAGGTGGCGACTTGTCCAGGGTGTACACCGCCTTCCGCCCGATTGTTGCTGAGATAGGCTCCAGCACCCCCCGCGAGCCCGAAGGGAATAAGCGGTAGAAAATGGATGGATGGATGGAAGTATTTAATTATTCAGTCTGGAGTGTCGTAATATAACGTGTGATATGATTCCTTCCTCTTTTGTGCTCCCCCTTACAGTTCTTCCCGCTCCTACTGTGTTCTGTATATTATATGTCCCAATGTGATTGCCACTCTTTTAAAATATGTTCTTTAATTCAGGATTTTTCCTCTGACTTACTGAGAGCTGGTCTAGCATTAGTGTCTGGTTTGCCAGCTGATCTGCCAATTCATTGCCCTTTATGTCTGTGTGAGCCGGAACCCGTAGGAACCTTAGGTTCGACAGCTAAGATCCAACTCTAAGTCTGAACAGTATTTCATGTATGTCATTAACTATATCTTGTCTGTTTTGCGACCTAAAATTTTGAATAGAGATTAACGCTGACCTTCAGTCCGAGCAGACTATCACCTTTTTTTAGCTGTGACTCTTCTTCGTTGTTCTTTCTTGAACTGCAATCCGCAGCCTTAGTACTAAAAAAGCAGAGCCTGTATTTCATGTGATTGGATCTTTCGATATGTCCGTAAATATTGGATTAAGCATTTTGGACTCCAACGGTCTTCAAACATTACTACCACCCTTCCACTGAGCTCTTGACCATTGGCTTTATACCGAGGCCAAATATCCATCGAAGCTGCAGGGAGCAACCATGTAGGAGTAATTGTTGAAGGTCTTGATAAAGGAAACTGCATTTGTGTTAATTTGATGTCTTCTGCCATTTTCCTGCTCCTCCATGCAAAACTTTCATATTGAGCTCCCTGCTCTCCCAGGATGGTAACATCACCCTTCTTGTAGGGCTCTGTATTTCAGAGTGACCTCAACTGCAATGGCGTCTCCACCTGGAGTGCAGAAAGAGGAGTTGTCCTGAAAGTCTCAGGGCTCGTGTCTGAACTGGTTCCAATATTTGAACAGACTGCTGACCCATACATGCATAGTCTAAAATCGCCCTTACCGTAGCGATGCAAAACCTTTTCATGGCTGCTCTGCTGGTGCCCACCCTCCTCCTTCCATGTTAGCCTAGTGTCCATCCACATACCCAAAGACCTACATGAATTGACTTGTTCTACTACCTGGCCATACGCAAGCACTCTCCTTTTCCATGTGAACACTATAATTGTTTTCTTCCCCACCGATAAGCCCATTCTTCCACCACACTTAGTGCCTCTTGAATGTTATTTGTGATGTGACAAACATTTCTAGCACGTTTCCATAAAGCGTCATCATCTGGAAATAATCAACGCCCATACTGCCTTCAGCATGTTCAAAGATGTCATCGATTGTAAAAGAAAATAAGATTGGGCAAATCACACTCCCTTGGGGAGTATCCGATAGTTCTCTGACCTGTACAAACCTAATCTTTAATATATCTCCAAGTTCGACCCGAGATACCCATCAACCCTAAGGTCTATGGATGTTCTCATCCATCAGGTCTTTGTCATCTCAGGGCATTCAATCGATCGCAACCGGACTGTTTGGCTTGTCTTTGAAGACGTTTGGCCTCTCATTCAAGTAGGCTTTTAAGACAAACCAAACAGTCCAGTTGCAACCGATTGAATGGCCTGAGACCATCAACCCTTACTTGATTATTAGTCGCTCCTTCCAGACCATGTCGTAAGCCTTCTCTGCATAAAAAATACTGCCAACACTGACTCTTTATTAACTTGAGCTTTCCTTATATGCGCTTCCAAACATGTTACAGAATCCATAGTTCCCCTTCCTCTCCTAAAGAATCCTTTTACTCTCCCCAATGTGCATTAGCCTCTCAGTAATCATCCTCTCCAGGACTTTCCCCGAGTGGGAGGTCAGCCCTATAGGCCTATGATTGCTCTGGTTAGTAGGATCCTTCCCTGGCTTTCTTGTCAGGACAATCACCACCTATGTCCAACTTGGAGGCAAAGTTCCAGCCTCCCACACTGTATTGTAAAATCCAAGAACTTCCATGGCAGCTATAGGCCCCATGCTGGCACACACGTTGTCCTTAGCCGGTGCTTGTAATATTGCCCTTCTCATTTCCCTGCTGAGGCCACAGGTTGTACTTTTAAAGCATGCAATATTTAGAATGTAAAAGAAAATGTGCCCTCTTATGTCGTCAAGAAGAGATATGCTGAAGAGAGCGAGCACACTGGTCCTCAGAAGAGGACTGTCAATATTGAACAATGGTGAGTAGTCTTTTAGTAAAGGAGTGTATTGTACACACGTATAATGACGAGGATGACTTCTTTTAGACGGTGTCTTCAGAGTTCACCCATCAGTGTCACAGGCGCTGGCGGAAAACCGACCGGTGGTGGCGCTAGAGAGCACCATTATCACTCACGGCATGCCCTATCCTCACAACCTCAGGTATGCAATGTGGTGAAGGAATGTGTTCTACCATCATGATGAGTGTGTCATTGCAGAACAGCTCAAGAGGTGGAGGCCATTGTGCGAGCTGAAAACGCCACACCCGCCACTGTTGGAGTGATTAGGGGCAAAGTTCACGTCGGACTGTCTTCAGGGGAGCTGGACTTCTTGGCCCGCTGCGACGGCTCCATGAAGGTGTCTCGACGAGACCTGCCCTATGTTGTCAGTCAGGTGAGCCTGCAACACTCAAAGCTGCGCATCGGCCTGCCACGTATTTGACCACCACACTTGACGTGTTCCTCAGGGGCTCTCGGGGGGGACCACCGTGTCGGCCACCATGATAGCAGCGCACCGGGCTGGCATCCCGGTGTTTGTCACTGGTGGCATCGGGGGAGTGCACAGAGACGGACAGAACAGTAAGATCTCAAAGCTAAGAACAATCTAAAGAAACATCGCAACTGGACTGTTTGTCTTGGACTTAAATTGGTCAGATCTAGTTTTAGGCTTAGATTGGTCAGATCTAGTCTTAGACTTAGATTGGTCAGATCTAGTCTTAGACTTAGATTGGTCACATCTGGTTTTGGACTTAGATTGGTCACATCTAGTCTTAGATTTACATTGGTCACATCTAGTCTTGGACTTAGATTGGGCACATCTAGTCTTGAACTTAGATTGGTCACATCGAGTCTTGGACTTAAATTGGTCACATCTAGTCTTAGACTTAAATTGGTCACATCTAGTCTTAGACTTAAATTGGTCACATCTAGTCTTACACTTAGATTGGTCAGATCTAGTCTTACACTTAGATTGGTCAGATCTAGTCTTGGACTCAGATTGGTCACATATAGTCTTGGACTTCGATTGGTCACATCTAGTCTTAGACTTAAATTGGTCACATCTAGTCTTGGACTTAAATTGGTCACATCTAGTCTTAGACCTAGAATGGTCACATCTAGTCTTACACTTAGATTGGTCGGATCTAGTCTTACACTTAGATTGGTCACATCTAGTCTTAGACTTAGATTGGTCACATCTAGTCTTACACTTAGATTGGTCAGATCTAGTCTTGGATTAAGATTGGTCACATGTAGTCTTGGATTTAGATTGGTCACATCTAGTCTTAGACTTAAATTGGTCACATCTAGTCTTGGACTTAAATTAGTCACATCTAGCCTTAGACTTAGAATGGTCACATCTAGTCTTACACTTAGATTGGTCAGATCTAGTCTTGGACTCCGATTGGTCAGATATAGTCTTAGACTTAGATTGGTCACATCTAGTCTTAGACTTAGATTTGTCACATCTAGTTTTACACTTAGACTGGTCACATCTAGCCTTACACTTAGATTGGTCAGATCTAGTCTTGGACTCAGATTGGTCACATGTAGTCTTGGACTTAGATTGGTCACATCTAGTCTTAGACTTAAATTGGTCACATCTAGTCTTGGACTTAAATTGGTCACATCTAGTCTTAGACTTAGATTGGTCACATCTAGTCTTAGACTTAGATTGGCCAGATCTAGTCTTACACTTAGATTGGTCAGATCTAGTCTTGGACTTAGGTTTGTCACATCTAGTCTTAAACTTAGATTTGTCACATCTAGTCTTACACTTAGATTGGTCACATCTAGTCTTAGACTTAGATTGGTCAGATCTAGTCTTGGACTCAGATTGGTCACATCTAGTCTTAGACTTAAATTGGTCACATCTAGTCTTAGACTTAAATTGGTCACATCTAGTCTTGGACTTAAATTGGTCACATCTAGTCTTAGACTTAAATTGGTCACATCTAGTCTTAGACTTAAATTGGTCACATCTAGTCTTAGACTTAGATTGGCCAGATCTAGTCTTACACTTAGATTGGTCAGATCTAGTCTTGGACTTAGGTTTGTCACATCTAGTCTTAAACTTAGATTTGTCACATCTAGTCTTACACTTAGATTGGTCACATCTAGTCTTAGACTTAGATTGGTCACATCTAGTCTTGGACTCAGATTGGTCACATCTAGTCTTAGACTTAAATTGGTCACATCTAGTCTTAGACTTAAATTGGTCACATCTAGTCTTGGACTTAAATTGGTCACATGTAGTCTTAGACTTAGATTGGTCACATCTAGTCTTACACTTAGATTGGCCAGATCTAGTCTTACACTTAGATTGGTCAGATCTAGTCTTGGACTCAGATTGGTCACATCTAGTCTTGGACTTAAATTGGTCACATCTAGTCTTAGACTTAAATTGGTCACATCTAGTCTTGGACTTAAATTGGTCACATGTAGTCTTAGACTTAGATTGGTCACATCTAGTCTTACACTTAGATTGGTCAGATCTAGTCTTGGACTCAGATTGGTCAGATATAGTCTTAGACTTAGATTTGTCACATCTAGTCTTACACTTAGATTGGTCAGATCTAGTCTTGGACTCAGATTGGTCACACCTAGTCTTAGACTTAAATTGGTCACATGTAGTCTTAGACTTAGATTGGTCACATCTAGTCTTACACTTAGATTGGCCAGATCTAGTCTTACACTTAGATTGGTCAGATCTAGTCTTGGACTCAGATTGGTCACATCTAGTCTTGGACTTAAATTGGTCACATCTAGTCTTAGACTTAAATTGGTCACATCTAGTCTTGGACTTAAATTGGTCACATGTAGTCTTAGACTTAGATTGGTCACATCTAGTCTTACACTTAGATTGGTCAGATCTAGTCTTGGACTCAGATTGGTCAGATATAGTCTTAGACTTAGATTTGTCACATCTAGTCTTACACTTACCGTAATTTCCGGACTATAAGCCGCACCTGACTATAAGCCGCACCAGCTAAATTTAGGGGAAAATACAGATTGCTCCATATATAAGCCGCACCCGACTATAAGCCGCAGGGTTTTGATGTGTAATTACCGTAGTATATAGGGGTTCCTGCTACCACGGAGGGGATTGTCGGGACAGAGATGACTGTTTGGGAACGCAAAGCGTCCCATTTATTAACAATAAATCTTTCAATCATTCAATCAAACTTTCACATCTTTGACATGGCGAACAGCATTCGTGCAGAGTACAAATAATATAACGGTGCAAAGTAATACAAAGTGCTCGCCTGTACGTTATCAAAATAACCAGCCTACCGGTATATGAAAAGTCAGTCTTTAATCATTGTGTCATCGTCTTCCTCCTGCGTACTAAAACCACCGAAATCCTCTTCGTCGGTGTCGGAGAAGAACAGGCCGTAAATAAGCCGCACCCTTGTATAAGCCACAGGGACCAGAACGAGGGGAAAAAGTAGCGGCTTATAGTCCGGAAATTACGGTAGATTGGTCACATCTAGTCTTACACTTAGATTGGTCAGATCTAGTCTTGGACTCAGATTGGTCACACCTAGTCTTAGACTTAAATTGGTCACATCTAGTCTTAGACTTAAATTGGTCACATCTAGTCTTAGACTTAAATTGGTCACATCTAGTCTTACACTTAGATTGGTCAGATCTAGTCTTACACTTAGATTGGTCAGATCTAGTCTTGGACTCAGATTGGTCACATATAGTCTTGGACTTCGATTGGTCACATCTAGTCTTAGACTTAAATTGGTCACATCTAGTCTTGGACTTAAATTGGTCACATCTAGTCTTAGACCTAGAATGGTCACATCTAGTCTTACACTTAGATTGGTCGGATCTAGTCTTACACTTAGATTGGTCACATCTAGTCTTAGACTTAGATTGGTCACATCTAGTCTTACACTTAGATTGGTCAGATCTAGTCTTGGATTAAGATTGGTCACATGTAGTCTTGGATTTAGATTGGTCACATCTAGTCTTAGACTTAAATTGGTCACATCTAGTCTTGGACTTAAATTAGTCACATCTAGCCTTAGACTTAGAATGGTCACATCTAGTCTTACACTTAGATTGGTCAGATCTAGTCTTGGACTCCGATTGGTCAGATATAGTCTTAGACTTAGATTGGTCACATCTAGTCTTAGACTTAGATTTGTCACATCTAGTTTTACACTTAGACTGGTCACATCTAGCCTTACACTTAGATTGGTCAGATCTAGTCTTGGACTCAGATTGGTCACATGTAGTCTTGGACTTAGATTGGTCACATCTAGTCTTAGACTTAAATTGGTCACATCTAGTCTTGGACTTAAATTGGTCACATCTAGTCTTAGACTTAGATTGGTCACATCTAGTCTTAGACTTAGATTGGCCAGATCTAGTCTTACACTTAGATTGGTCAGATCTAGTCTTGGACTTAGGTTTGTCACATCTAGTCTTAAACTTAGATTTGTCACATCTAGTCTTACACTTAGATTGGTCACATCTAGTCTTAGACTTAGATTGGTCAGATCTAGTCTTGGACTCAGATTGGTCACATCTAGTCTTAGACTTAAATTGGTCACATCTAGTCTTAGACTTAAATTGGTCACATCTAGTCTTGGACTTAAATTGGTCACATCTAGTCTTAGACTTAAATTGGTCACATCTAGTCTTAGACTTAAATTGGTCACATCTAGTCTTAGACTTAGATTGGCCAGATCTAGTCTTACACTTAGATTGGTCAGATCTAGTCTTGGACTTAGGTTTGTCACATCTAGTCTTAAACTTAGATTTGTCACATCTAGTCTTACACTTAGATTGGTCACATCTAGTCTTAGACTTAGATTGGTCACATCTAGTCTTGGACTCAGATTGGTCACATCTAGTCTTAGACTTAAATTGGTCACATCTAGTCTTAGACTTAAATTGGTCACATCTAGTCTTGGACTTAAATTGGTCACATGTAGTCTTAGACTTAGATTGGTCACATCTAGTCTTACACTTAGATTGGCCAGATCTAGTCTTACACTTAGATTGGTCAGATCTAGTCTTGGACTCAGATTGGTCACATCTAGTCTTGGACTTAAATTGGTCACATCTAGTCTTAGACTTAAATTGGTCACATCTAGTCTTGGACTTAAATTGGTCACATGTAGTCTTAGACTTAGATTGGTCACATCTAGTCTTACACTTAGATTGGTCAGATCTAGTCTTGGACTCAGATTGGTCAGATATAGTCTTAGACTTAGATTTGTCACATCTAGTCTTACACTTAGATTGGTCAGATCTAGTCTTGGACTCAGATTGGTCACACCTAGTCTTAGACTTAAATTGGTCACATGTAGTCTTAGACTTAGATTGGTCACATCTAGTCTTACACTTAGATTGGCCAGATCTAGTCTTACACTTAGATTGGTCAGATCTAGTCTTGGACTCAGATTGGTCACATCTAGTCTTGGACTTAAATTGGTCACATCTAGTCTTAGACTTAAATTGGTCACATCTAGTCTTGGACTTAAATTGGTCACATGTAGTCTTAGACTTAGATTGGTCACATCTAGTCTTACACTTAGATTGGTCAGATCTAGTCTTGGACTCAGATTGGTCAGATATAGTCTTAGACTTAGATTTGTCACATCTAGTCTTACACTTACCGTAATTTCCGGACTATAAGCCGCACCTGACTATAAGCCGCACCAGCTAAATTTAGGGGAAAATACAGATTGCTCCATATATAAGCCGCACCCGACTATAAGCCGCAGGGTTTTGATGTGTAATTACCGTAGTATATAGGGGTTCCTGCTACCACGGAGGGGATTGTCGGGACAGAGATGACTGTTTGGGAACGCAAAGCGTCCCATTTATTAACAATAAATCTTTCAATCATTCAATCAAACTTTCACATCTTTGACATGGCGAACAGCATTCGTGCAGAGTACAAATAATATAACGGTGCAAAGTAATACAAAGTGCTCGCCTGTACGTTATCAAAATAACCAGCCTACCGGTATATGAAAAGTCAGTCTTTAATCATTGTGTCATCGTCTTCCTCCTGCGTACTAAAACCACCGAAATCCTCTTCGTCGGTGTCGGAGAAGAACAGGCCGTAAATAAGCCGCACCCTTGTATAAGCCACAGGGACCAGAACGAGGGGAAAAAGTAGCGGCTTATAGTCCGGAAATTACGGTAGATTGGTCACATCTAGTCTTACACTTAGATTGGTCAGATCTAGTCTTGGACTCAGATTGGTCACACCTAGTCTTAGACTTAAATTGGTCACATCTAGTCTTAGACTTAGATTGGTCACATCTAGTCTTACACTTAGATTGGCCAGATCTAGTCTTACACTTAGATTGGTCAGATCTAGTCTTGGACTTAGGTTTGTCACATCTAGTCTTAGACTTAGATTTGTCACATCTAGTCTTACACTTAGATTGGTCACATCTAGTCTTACACTTAGATTGGTCACATCTAGTCCTGGACTCAGATTGGTCACATCTAGTCTTGGACTTAGATTGGTCGCATCTAGTCTTAGACTTAAATTGGTCACATCTAGTCTTGGATTTAAATTGGTCACATCTAGTCTTAGACTTAGATTGGTCACATCTAGTTTTACACTTAGATTGGTCACATCTAGTCTTACACTTAGATTGGCCAGATCTAGTCTTACACTTAGATTGGTCAGATCTAGTCTTGGACTTAGGTTTGTCACATCTAGTCTTAGACTTAGATTTGTCACATCTAGTCTTACACTTAGATTGGTCACATCTAGTGTTACACTTAGATTGGTCACATCTAGTCCTGGACTCAGATTGGTCACATCTAGTCTTGGACTTAGATTGGTCGCATCTAGTCTTAGACTTAAATTGGTCACATCTAGTCTTAGACTTAGATTGGTCACATCTAGTTTTACACTTAGATTGGTCAGATCTAGTATTACACTTAGATTGGTCAGATCTAGTCTTGGACTCAGATTGGTCAGATATAGTCTTAGACTTAGATTTGTCACATCTAGTCTTACACTTAGATTGGTCACATCTAGTCTTACACTTAGATTGGCCAGATCTAGTCTTACACTTAGATTGGTCAGATCTAGTCTTGGACTTAGGTTTGTCACATCTAGTCTTAAACTTAGATTTGTCACATCTAGTCTTACACTTAGATTGGTCACATCTAGTCTTAGACTTAGATTGGTCACATCTAGTCTTGGACTCAGATTGGTCACATCTAGTCTTAGACTTAAATTGGTCACATCTAGTCTTAGACTTAAATTGGTCACATCTAGTCTTGGACTTAAATTGGTCACATGTAGTCTTAGACTTAGATTGGTCACGTCTAGTCTTACACTTAGATTGGCCAGATCTAGTCTTACACTTAGATTGGTCAGATCTAGTCTTGGACTCAGATTGGTCACATCTAGTCTTGGACTTAAATTGGTCACATCTAGTCTTAGACTTAAATTGGTCACATCTAGTCTTGGACTTAAATTGGTCACATGTAGTCTTAGACTTAGATTGGTCACATCTAGTCTTACACTTAGATTGGTCAGATCTAGTCTTGGACTCAGATTGGTCAGATATAGTCTTAGACTTAGATTTGTCACATCTAGTCTTACACTTAGATTGGTCAGATCTAGTCTTGGACTCAGATTGGTCACACCTAGTCTTAGACTTAAATTGGTCACATGTAGTCTTAGACTTAGATTGGTCACATCTAGTCTTACACTTAGATTGGCCAGATCTAGTCTTACACTTAGATTGGTCAGATCTAGTCTTGGACTCAGATTGGTCACATCTAGTCTTGGACTTAAATTGGTCACATCTAGTCTTAGACTTAAATTGGTCACATCTAGTCTTGGACTTAAATTGGTCACATGTAGTCTTAGACTTAGATTGGTCACATCTAGTCTTACACTTAGATTGGTCAGATCTAGTCTTGGACTCAGATTGGTCAGATATAGTCTTAGACTTAGATTTGTCACATCTAGTCTTACACTTACCGTAATTTCCGGACTATAAGCCGCACCTGACTATAAGCCGCACCAGCTAAATTTAGGGGAAAATACAGATTGCTCCATATATAAGCCGCACCCGACTATAAGCCGCAGGGTTTTGATGTGTAATTACCGTAGTATATAGGGGTTCCTGCTACCACGGAGGGGATTGTCGGGACAGAGATGACTGTTTGGGAACGCAAAGCGTCCCATTTATTAACAATAAATCTTTCAATCATTCAATCAAACTTTCACATCTTTGACATGGCGAACAGCATTCGTGCAGAGTACAAATAATATAACGGTGCAAAGTAATACAAAGTGCTCGCCTGTACGTTATCAAAATAACCAGCCTACCGGTATATGAAAAGTCAGTCTTTAATCATTGTGTCATCGTCTTCCTCCTGCGTACTAAAACCACCGAAATCCTCTTCGTCGGTGTCGGAGAAGAACAGGCCGTAAATAAGCCGCACCCTTGTATAAGCCACAGGGACCAGAACGAGGGGAAAAAGTAGCGGCTTATAGTCCGGAAATTACGGTAGATTGGTCACATCTAGTCTTACACTTAGATTGGTCAGATCTAGTCTTGGACTCAGATTGGTCACACCTAGTCTTAGACTTAAATTGGTCACATCTAGTCTTAGACTTAGATTGGTCACATCTAGTCTTACACTTAGATTGGCCAGATCTAGTCTTACACTTAGATTGGTCAGATCTAGTCTTGGACTTAGGTTTGTCACATCTAGTCTTAGACTTAGATTTGTCACATCTAGTCTTACACTTAGATTGGTCACATCTAGTCTTACACTTAGATTGGTCACATCTAGTCCTGGACTCAGATTGGTCACATCTAGTCTTGGACTTAGATTGGTCGCATCTAGTCTTAGACTTAAATTGGTCACATCTAGTCTTGGATTTAAATTGGTCACATCTAGTCTTAGACTTAGATTGGTCACATCTAGTTTTACACTTAGATTGGTCACATCTAGTCTTACACTTAGATTGGCCAGATCTAGTCTTACACTTAGATTGGTCAGATCTAGTCTTGGACTTAGGTTTGTCACATCTAGTCTTAGACTTAGATTTGTCACATCTAGTCTTACACTTAGATTGGTCACATCTAGTGTTACACTTAGATTGGTCACATCTAGTCCTGGACTCAGATTGGTCACATCTAGTCTTGGACTTAGATTGGTCGCATCTAGTCTTAGACTTAAATTGGTCACATCTAGTCTTAGACTTAGATTGGTCACATCTAGTTTTACACTTAGATTGGTCAGATCTAGTATTACACTTAGATTGGTCAGATCTAGTCTTGGACTCAGATTGGTCAGATATAGTCTTAGACTTAGATTTGTCACATCTAGTCTTACACTTAGATTGGTCACATCTAGTCTTACACTTAGATTGGTCAGATCTAGTCTTGGACTCAGATTGGTCACACCTAGTCTTAGACTTAAATTGTTCACATCTAGTCTTGGACTTAAATTGGTCACATCTAGTCTTAGACTTAAATTGGTCACATCTAGTCTTGGACTTAAATTGGTCACATCTAGTCTTAGACTTAGATTGGTCACATTTAGTCTTACACTTAGATTGGCCAGATCTAGTCTTACACTTAGATTGGTCAGATCTAGTCTTGGACTTAGGTTTGTCACATCTAGTCTTAGACTTAGATTTGTCACATCTAGTCTTACACTTAGATTGGTCACATCTAGTCTTACACTTAGATTGGTCACATCTAGTCCTGGATTCAGATTGGTCACATCTAGTCTTGGACTTAGATTGGTCGCATCTAGTCTTAGACTTAAATTGGTCACATCTAGTCTTGGATTTAAATTGGTCACATCTAGTCTTAGACTTAGATTGGTCACATCTAGTTTTACACTTAGATTGGTCAGATCTAGTATTACACTTAAATTGGTCAGATCTAGTCTTGGACTCAGATTGGTCAGATATAGTCTTAGACTTAGATTGGTCACATCTAGTCTTAGACTTAGATTTGTCACATCTAGTCTTACACTTAGATTGGTCAGATCTAGTCTTGGACTCAGATTGGTCACATCTAGTCTTGGACTTAGATTGGTCACATCTAGTTTTAGCCTTAAATTGGTCACATCTAGTTTTAGCCTTAAATTGGTCACATCTAGTCTTGGACTTAAATTGGTCACATCTAATCTTAGACTTAGATTAGCCAGATCTAGTCTTGGACTCAGATTGGTCACATCTAGTCTTACACTTAGATTGGTCACATCTAGTCTTACACTTAGATTGGTCAGTTCAATTATCTGTATTTCCTTTGCTCTTCTATCACCTTCAAATATTTTTGCTGATTTTTTTCTTTTTCTTGTTGCAATTTCTAGACAATTACAATGCATTCATTTGTATACAAAACAAAGTTAAACTCCAACCTTGTTTACTTGCATGACAACCTCCTTAATCAATCAGAAATATCAAGCAGCTAAAATGTGCCAAACATGGATAAGTGTGGAGAAAGTATTTTGCACTTTTCCCATCATCCCTTGCGATGGATTTAAATGAGTGTCATTTAAAAAAATGTTTTATGTTGATTAGACATTTTTTTATAATAGCCACAAATTTCATTGAGCAGGTTGTGTGACCATTTGTGTTGACTTTTTTTTCACTGCGCCATGACTAGGGAAGGTTGTTTGGAGTGGGTCATATCAGTAAACGCTGCACACCAATGGAGTGAAAGTACAATTAAAGGCAGTTACTTTAGTTGGCCACCGGATGGTGACATAAATCAAACCTCTTGATGTAACAAAGATTCCAATGTTTGGTTAAGTTAAAGTACCAATGATTGTCACACACACGAGGTGTGGCAAAATTATTCTCTGCATTTGACCCATCACCCTTGATCACCCCCTGGGAGGTGAGGGGAGCAGTGAGCAGCAGCGGTGGCCACGCCTGGGAATCATTTTTGGTGATTTAACCCCCAATTCCAACCCTTCATGCTGAGTGCCAAGCAGGGAGGTAATGGCTCACATTTTTATAGTCTTTGGTATGGCTGGGCTGGGGTTTGAACTCACAACCTACCCATCTCAGGGCGGACAGTTGCTGTATTGTTATAATTTTCTAACATTATTTGTACTTATTTGTGCAGGTCTGGATATCAGTGCTGATCTGACAGAACTGAGCAGGACTCCCATCGCCGTGGTGTCGGCTGGCGTCAAGTCTATTCTGGACATCGGCCGCACACTGGAGTACCTGGTAAGATGTCTGCATGGTATTCAGAATGAATTCTTCTAAGTGTAACTGGAACTTTCCAATCAGGAGACACAGGGTGTTTGTGTCGCCACCTATGGATCGTCCAAGGAATTTCCAGCATTCTTCTCCCCATCGAGCGGTTTCACGTCGCCGTATCAAGTCTGCAATCCTGACAAAGCCGCAGAACTCATTGGTAGGTGACTATTTCCATGTCCTGCACGACTGAGGTGGGTCAACATCTTCGTCAAATGTCCCTTCAGAAAGCGCTCTTTCATTGGGCGTCCAGAGTGGCGTCCTCATAGCCGTGCCCATCCCTGAGGAGCACGCCGCAGCAGGCCAGCAGATCGAGGAGGCCATACAGGCAGCCCTGGAGGAAACAAAGTAGGAAAACAGCAACATAAGGTGTGCGTTGGCCGGGAATTGAACCCAGGTCAACTGCTTGGAAGGCAGCTATGCTAACCACTATACCACCAACGCTCTGACATGGTGTCGTTCCAGTTACAGTCAGTGTTCGCGATAACGGCGTTATTAAATAACGGCCTTAGTAAAGTGGCGGTCCGCTCGCTGTACGATCAGTGTCAGAGCTTGGTCCGCATTGCCGGCAGTAAATCGGACACATTTCCAGTGAGGGTTGGACTCCGCCAAGGCTGCCCTTTGTCACCCATTCTGTTCATTACTTTTATGGACAGAATTTCTAGGCGCAGTCAAGGCGTTTAGGGGATCCGGTTTGGTGGCTGCAGGATTAGGTCTCTGCTTTTTGCAGATGATGTGGTCCTGATGGCTTCATCTGGTCAGGATCTTCAGCTCTCACTGGATCGGTTCGCAGCCGAGTGTGAAGCGACTGCGATGAGAATCAGCACCTCCAAGTCCGAGTCCATGGTTCTTGCCTGTAAAAGGGTGGAGTGCCATCTCCGGGTTGGGGAGGAGATCTTGCCCCAAGTGGAGGAGTTCAAGTACCTCGGAGTCTTGTTCACAAATGAGGGAAGAGTGGATGGTGAGATCGACAGGCGGATCGGTGCGGCGTCTTCAGTAATGCGGACGCTGTATCGATCCGTTGTGGTGAAGAAGGAGCTGAGCCGGAAGGCAAAGCTCTCAATTTACCGGTCGATCTACGTTCCCATCCTCACCTATGGTCATGAGCTTTGGGTCATGACCGAAAGGACAAGATAGCGGGTAAAAGCGGCCCAAATGAGTTTCCTCCGCCGGGTGGCGGGGCTCTCCCTTAGAGATAGGGTGAGAAGCTCTGTCATCCGGGAGGAGCTCAAAGTAAAGCCGCTGCTCCTCCACATGGAGAGGAACCAGATGAGGTGGTTCGAGCATCTGGTCAGGATGCCACCCAAACGCCTCCGTAGGGAGGTGTTTAGGGCACGTCCGACCGGTAGGAGGCCACGGGGAAGACCAAGGACACGTTGGGAAGACTATGTCTCCCGGCTGGCCTGGGAAGGCTTCGGGATCCCCCGGGAAGAGCTGGAGGAAGTGGCTGGGGAGAGGGAAGTCTGGGCTTCCCTGCTTAGACTGCTGCCCCCGCGACCCAATCTCGGATAAGCGGAAGAAGATGGATGGATGGATGGATAGTTTTTACGCAACTTTCTGCTCTCTAACAAGGAGATCAAGATTTGTTTTTACATCATACTACTCAATTATCAGCTCCATGTTAGGACATTACATCTGCAATTGAAATATCTTCTTTGTTTGTGCTTCATTGTTTCCCTCAGCGCTAAAAGCATCAGAGGAAGAGACGTGACTCCGTACATTCTTCAGCGAGTCAATGAGCTGACCAAAGGAAAGTCCCTTCATGCCAGTATCCTTCATTACAATCTTTCATTCATTCTCCTTCTCCGGTCTTGTCCCGCTCATATATACTGTGGATAGACACCGCCTTAAAGGCCTACTGAAATGATTTTTTTAAATTTAAGCGGGAATAGCAGATCCATTCTATGTGTCATACTTGATCATTTCGCGATATTGCCATATTTTTGCTGAAAGGATTTAGTAGAGAAAATCGACGATAAAGTTCGCAACTTTTGCTCGCTGATAAAAAAAAGCCTTGCCTGTACCGGAAGTAGCGTGACGTCACAGGAGCTAGTATTCCTCACAATTCCCCGTTGTTTACAATGGAGCGAGAGAGATTCGGACCGAGAAAGTGATGATTACCCCATTAATTTGAGCGAGGATGAAAGATTCGTAGATGAGGAACGTTACAGTGAATGACTTGAGAGGCAGTGATGGACGTATCTTTTTTCGCTCTGACCGTAACTTAGGTACAAGCTGGCTCATTGGATTCCACACTCTCTCCTTTTTCTATTGTGGATCACTGATTTGTATTTCAAACCACCTGGGATACTATATCCTCTTGAAAATGAGAGTCGAGAACGCGAAATGGACATTCAGTGCCTTTTATCTCCACAACAATACATCGGCGAAATGCTTTAGCTACAAGCTAACGTGATAGCATCGTGCTTTAACTGCATATAGAAACAAAAAAATAAACCCCTGACTGGAAGGATAGATAGAAAATCAACAATACTATTAAACTGTGGACATGTAAATACACGGTTAATGCTTTCCAGGCTGGCGAAGGTTAACAATGCTGTGTTAGCGACGCCATTGAAGCTAACTTAGCAACTTAGCAACGGGACCTCACAGAGCTATGCTAAAAACATTAGCTCTCCACCTACGCCAGCCAGCCCTCATCTACTCATCAACACCCGTGCCCACCTGCGTTCCAGCGATCGGCAGAAGGACGAAGGACTTCACCCGATGCGTTTGGCGGCCCGGAGACGTAGGAAGTCAAGGTGAGGTCGGCGGCTAGCGCGGCTAGCGCGGCTAGCGCTCCAACAAAGTCCTCCTGGTTGTGTTGCTGTAGGCCGCTGCTAATACACCGATCCCACCTACAACTGTCTTCTTTGCAGCCTTCATTGTTCATTAAACAAATTGCAAAAGATATCCAGAATACTGTGGAATTATGAAATGAAAACAGAGCTTTTTGTATAGGATTCTACGGGGTACCATAACTTCCGTTACTCTGACTTCGTCACGCGCATACGTCATCATAATGCGACGTTTCAGCCGGATATTTCCCGGGAAATTTTAAATGTCACTTTATAAGTTAACCCGGCCGTATTGGCATGTGTTGCAATGTTAAGATTTCATCATTGATATATAAACTATCAGACTGCGTGGTCGCTAGTAGTGGCTTTCAGTAGGCCTTTAAATTGGACCTCAACTTTCAAAACTAATATCAACATTTCATCTTTTTATGGTTATATTACACCTGTTTGCTCTTATAGTTATTTTGTTTAAACATTTTGTTTTAGTCATAGCATTTTGGCTCCCGGGCCGCACTTTGGACACCCATGGTACAGAGCAAGGGTGTCAGGTTCAAACTTTGATGACATCTATTAAACAAGACAAGAGGCAAATAATTAAACAGAGACCGAATTCAATTTGGACTCAATATTGAGGAGAGTCGTCTGTACACTGTAACCTTTGACAGTATCCCAGCACGCGCTGACGAAAAAAGGTTTACGTCTCCTCCTTTATTTGGACACTCCCTGTTTACACAACAACATCTGCTTCCAAAGGAATGTAAACAGCTCTTGTTTTTGGTCACATTGAAAACAAAAGAAAAAGATGCCTCGGGCTTGGGCTAGTCCTGGATTCAGCTTGAGCAGGTCTTGGATGACAATAGATAACCCCCTCCCGTCTCCTCCCATCGTACACAATGAAATTTTCCAAGCCTTTGCTTGGTGCAACAAAGACAGCCTCTTGTCTGTTCATTGGGAACTCAGAGAACGGAAAGTTTTTTGATCATTTACATACAATTTTTCTGACAAAGGGTGTCCAAAGTGTGGCCCGGGGGCCATTTATGGCCCACAGTACATTTTCTAATGACCTAAAAATCCCAATAAAACCAAAACATAAAAAAAAAAAAAAAAGCAAACAGGTGAAATGTAACGAGAGTCCGTCGCAATTTTGACTCTATTAACACAAAGCTGTTTTTTTTTCTTTAAAGCCTTTGCTGCCCAAAAAATAATAATGAATCAAAATCACGCTTCACGTCAAAAATTACAAATTTAAATATTTTTGGTGGAAAATATTGCATTATTTGTGTGTTAGGCATACAAAAACGAAGTTTTCTTTGACAAAAAGAGCATAAAACAAACCATGAAAAAAATGATCAAAAAACTTATAGTAGACGGATAGAGCCAAAGTTGATCTGGAGACTTAGGTGTTATATATACTGTATATAAATGACTTATTTCTATCACTTTTTATGAGTGGGGCCCTTTTGGATGCTCAGTAATTTTAGTGGGACTTTTTTCTTCACTCACAAAGTAATAATGATTTAAAATCAATGTTATTAGGAATTGTTGACCTATTTAGGGTTGCAATTATGTTACATCAAAGGCTCCACTGAGAAAATGTTTTGAGGGAAAATAGCGCTTATTTTGTATTTTTGCCATAAAAAGAGGGTTTTTACAAAAAATGGCATAAAACATTAAAAACATAATTTGGATTCTATGACCTGAAGTTGATTCAAGCGTTTAATGAATAAAAAAAAAAGATGTTATTTTTAACATTTTTGCGACTGAAAGCCTTCCGGGGCCCCGGCACCACACTTGAAGGGAGCCCTAAAGGTTAAAAAAAGGATATATTGTATTGGTTTTTATAATGAAAAATATCAAAATGGCCCCCCTGCGTATTTTGACTTTTCAGTGTGCGGCCCTCTGTGGAAAAAGTTTGGACACCCCTGGTCTGGAGCGGAGGGTCCCCAACTTTTTTTTGCACCGGGGACCGGTTAAACGTAGGCATTATTTTCCCGGAGCAGCCTTCCACATGTGGCAGACAAATACTGCAAAAACAAGTGCATGCAAAATACAACTCTCCACTGCAAAATGACTAATCTGGCACATTTACATTTGATATCTTCATTAATGTGCAATGTGGTAACAAACATATAACAAATGAAAACTTAGCACAAACAATCCCTCAAAATCTTTGACCGAAAACCACAACACCACCATCACCGTTTAGTTCTCCTAAAATATAGATTGTTAAATTTTGCTCACATTCAAAGATTAGCATCAATACGAATGGCCCATCTAATCCTAAATAACACTGCACCAGCGCCACTTAAGCACTTTGTCCAGTTTTACATCTGCTGTGACAAGTAGAAACACATGAGCCTCCACCAGGGGGCAGTGTAGCATACCCAGATGTAAAACCTCTTTTGCACAATCAGCCTTTTCATATAAAGCCATAAAGGAATGGAACCACCTCACAACAAACTTGAAAAGTCCAACAGATGACTCTTCATTCACAATTGAAGTTAAAAAGTGGCTTTGGAGCAATCAAAGCTGCTCACACGGTCAATAAGGTGGCCACCTTGTTTGACACATCAACTTAATTAGTATTATATTTATCCATGAGAGCATTTTTGTTGTAACTTGTAAGGTGTGTCTGTTAAAATCATGCTTGTTTTTACAAATGATGACAGATGTGAACAAGAGCATGTATTGTCTAGTTATGATGTAAAGGAGGGGTGGTTGTAATGTATAATAAGTATGTGTCAATGAAAGGGCATTTTATGACTTTTTTAAATTTGATTACTTGCTATAGTATAATTTTAATGTTAAAATTGTATTGCATGATTTGTGTATTTCTTTAATTTAGGTAGCCAGGGACTGCAGATGGAAATTAGCTATTTAGCTGTAATCTGGTGCAGAACACATCTGTATTTGAGCTTAAAGGCCTACTGAAAGCCACTACCACCGACCACGCAGTCTGATAGTTTATATATCAATGATGAAATCTTAACATTGCAACACATGCCAATACGGCCAGGTTAACTTATAAAGTGCCATTTTAAATTTCCCGCTAAACTTCCGGTTGAAAACGCCTTTGGATGATGACGTATGCGCGTGACGTAGCCAGTGAAACAGAAGTATCGGTACCCCATTGAATCCAATACAAAATAGCTCTGTTTTCATCTCATAATTCCACAGTATTCTGGACATCTGTGTTGGTGAATCTTTTGCAATTTGTTTAATGAACAATGGAGACTGCAAAGAAGAAAGTTGTAGGTGGGATCGGTGTATTAGCGGCTGGCTGCAGCAACACAAGCAGGAAGACAGAGATGGATAGCAGACGCGTTAGCCGCCGAACTCACCTTAACTTCCGCATCTGTGATCGGGTGAAGTCCTTCGTGGCACCGTCGATCGCTGGAACACAGGTGAGCACGGGTGTTTATGAGCAGATGAGGGCTGGCTGGCGTAGGTGGATAGCTAATGTTTTTAGCATAGCTCTGTGAGGTACGGTTGCTAAGTTAGCTTCAATGGCGTCGTTAGCAACAACATTGTTAACCTTCGCCAGGCTGGAAAGCATTAACCGTGTAGTTACATGTCCCTGGTTTAATAGTATTGTTGATCTTCTGTCTATCCTTCCAGTCAGGGGTTTATTTATTTTGTTTCTATCTGCATTTGAGCCTGATGCTATCACGTTAGCTTGTAGCTAAAGTGCTTCACCGATGTATTGTCGTGGAGATAAAAGTCACTGTGAATGTCCATTTTGCGTTCTCGACTCTCATTTTCAAGAGGATATAGTATCCGAGGTGGTTTAAAATACAAATCCGTGATCCACAATAGAAAAAGGAGAGAGTGTGGAATCCAATGAGCCAGCTTGTACCTAAGTTACGGTCAGAGCGAAAAAAGATATGTCCTGCACTGCATTCTAGTCATTCACTCCAACGTTCCTCATCCACAAATCGTTCATCCTCGCTCAAATTAATGGGGTAATCGTCGCTTTCTCGGTCCGAATCGCTCTAGCTGCATTGTAAACAATAGGAAAATGTGAGGAGCTGTTCAATAGACTACGTCACGCTACTTCCGGTAGGGGCAAGACTTTTTTTTTATCAGATACCAAAAGTTGCGATCTTTATCGTCGATGTTCTCTACTAAATCATTTCAGCAAAAATATGGCAATATCGCGAAATGATGAAGTATGACACATAGAATGGATCTGCTATCCCCGTTTAAATAAAAAAAAAATCATTTCAGTAGGCCTTTAATGTCTCATAATGTCTTCAAATAAAGACTCAACTAAAGTAAAACTTTCTATATGAGGAGTTGCATTACGAGTTTATTAGTGTGTTTAGTCTGGGACAAACCAAAGTTCAATCGAAAAAAGTAGGAATTCTTTAATGTTTCCCGCTAGCAAATGCGTCACAGACCGCCAGTAACGCGAATCGCGATGACGCAACCTGACAAGCAGGGTTTATAAACTCTGTCTGACATGTGTTGGCATACTCCTCGTTAGTATAGTGGACAGTATCTCCGCCTGTCACGCGGAAGACCGGGGTTCGATTCCCCGACGGGGAGATTTTTTTTATTTCTTTCGGGAACACAAACATTGCTTGCTTTAAAGATGCTATACGTATGTACAGACGCTATAAATATGTAAAGACCCTATAAGTATGTAAAGTCGCTATAAGTATTTAAATATGCTTCAAGTATGTAAAGATGCTATAAGTATTTAAAGATGCTGTAACTATTTAAATATGCTATGGGTGAGGGCGGACCTACGTCACTTCCGCCTACCAATCCCCTAGCAACCGGGAATTGGTTGAAAACAAAGCAGCTCACAGCGAACACAGCATTGACAGAAAAAGCATTTAACGAGCGTTGTGGCTTGGAAGTCGGCGTTAAATCCTTCATTTACGCATTTTTACTTATTCGCATATCGTGTGAAAAAACGAAAATGTATTATTTGCGTCAGACTCGTCTCAGTGAACTTGAAAGCTTCTCAGGCTTAGCTTAGCTTGCTAGTTAGCTTAGCCTGCGCGCTACTAAGAAAGAGACGCGGAAGTTATCAACAACAAGATCAAGTGTTAGTGTATAAAATATTGAGAGATTTGAGGGCTACATGTATTGAATGGCAACATGAAAATTATAGGGTTTATTGTTTTTTAAAAACCCAACTGTTAAGTGCAAATTTAAACGACACCGGTTTTCGAAAATAGCTAGCTAGGCTATAGACTATATAGTATATTACTTACTTAACTTAATCCTCTTCTTCCCGGATGGGAAATAAGGCTTCGACGACTCGACGCCATTCATCTCGCTGCTGTGCCCGTCTCTGTGCCTCGCCCCATGTAAGCTTCATCTCTTTCAGCTCCCCTTCAACTGTTCTTCGCCAGGTGTTCTTTGGCCGCCCTGGCTTACGTTTTCCCGGTGGTGTCCATCTTAACGCTGCCTTTGGTATCCCCTCGTTGTCCGGTTTTCGAAAATAGCTAGCTAGGCTATAGACTATATAGTATATACCGCATGTTATTTTTGTACAACAACAACTTCAGCTGTCGAACGTTATAAGGTACAAATTCAACAAGTACAACATTAGCACGGACGTATAGCCAAGTTGTGGTTAAGAAGGTGGATTTTTGTTCCTTATATTTACCAGAAACGAAGTGATCCGAACACACGACCCGCCGGGACTTTGGGGGACTCCAGTGAGAACCGTCCTCGTTTTCCCGGTGTAAAGCTGCGAGCCATTTGTCTCGTCTCTGTGGGCTTTTATCGCGCTTTGGCAGAACAAAATACAACCTTTGTTTTCCCTGTTTCCAGTTGTGGTTAGCACAACCAAAAACAACACAGTTTTTCGGCATTTGGGAGGCAGAATGACGGGTTTAACCAGCGTAGGTCGACAGGTTAAAGAGTAATGGCAACGGTTTGTTTTCAACGCCAGTCTGGTTGCTATGGCTCGAAGAACCCGTATGTAGCTCAGTTGCCCGGATGTCGGCCCTCACCCATAAGTATTTAAAGATGCTATAAATATGTAAAGACGCTGTAAGTATTTAAAGACACTAAAAGTATTTAAAGATGCTATAAGTATGTAAAGATGCTACAAGTATTTAAAGATGCTATAAGTGTGTAAAGATGCTAAAAGTATTTAAAGATGCTATAAGTATGTAAAGATGCTAAAAGTATTTAAAGATGCTATAAGTATGTAAAGATGCTACAAGTATTTAAAGATGCTATAAGTATGTAAAGATTATACAAGTATTTAAAGATGCTATAAGTATGTAAAGATGCTAAAAGTATTTAAAGATGCTATAAGTATGTAAAGATGCTACAAGTATTTAAAGATGCTACAAGTATGTAAAGATGCTACAAGTATTTAAAGATGCTATAACTATTTAAATATGCTATAAGTATTTAAAGATGCTATAACTATTTAAATATGCTATAAGTATTTAAAGATACTATAAATATGTAAAGACGCTGTAAGTACTTAAAGACGCTAAAAGTATTTAAAGATGCTATAAGTATGTAAAGATGCTACAAGTATTTAAAGATGCTATAAGTATGTAAAGATGCTAAAAGTATTTAAAGATGCTATAAGTATGTAAAGATGCTACAAGTATTTAAAGATGCTATAAGTATGTAAAGATGCTACAAGTATTTAAAGATGCTATAACTATTTAAATATGCTATAAGTATTTAAAGATGCTATAACTATTTAAATATGCTATAAGTATGTAAAGATGCTACAAGTATTTAAAGATGCTACAAGTATTTAAAGATGCTATAACTATTTAAATATGCTATAAGTATTTAAAGATGCTATAACTATTTAAATATGCTATAAGTATTTAAAGATACTATAAATATGTAAAGACGCTGTAAGTACTTAAAGATGCTATAAGTATTTAAAGATGCTATAAGTATGTAAAGATGCTACAAGTATTTAAAGATGCTATAAGTATGTAAAGATGCTAAAAGTATTTAAAGATGCTAAAAGTATTTAAAGATGCTATAAGTATGTAAAGATGCTAAAAGTATTTAAAGATGCTATAAGTATGTAAAGATGCTATAAGTATGTAAAGATGCTACAAGTATTTAAAGATGCTATAACTATTTAAATATGCTATAAGTATTTAAAGATGCTATAACTATTTAAATATGCTATAAGTATGTAAAGATGCTACAAGTATTTAAAGATGCTATAACTATTTAAATATGCTATAAGTATTTAAAGATGCTATAACTATTTAAATATGCTATAAGTATTTAAAGATACTATAAATATGTAAAGACGCTGTAAGTACTTAAAGACGCTAAAAGTATTTAAAGATGCTATAAGTATGTAAAGATGCTACAAGTATTTAAAGATGCTATAAGTATGTAAAGATGCTAAAAGTATTTAAAGATGCTATAAGTATGTAAAGATGCTACAAGTATTTAAAGATGCTATAAGTATGTAAAGATGCTACAAGTATTTAAAGATGCTATAACTATTTAAATATGCTATAAGTATTTAAAGATGCTATAACTATTTAAATATGCTATAAGTATGTAAAGATGCTACAAGTATTTAAAGATGCTATAACTATTTAAATATGCTATAAGTATTTAAAGATGCTATAACTATTTAAATATGCTATAAGTATTTAAAGATACTATAAATATGTAAAGACGCTGTAAGTACTTAAAGATGCTATAAGTATTTAAAGATGCTATAAGTATGTAAAGATGCTACAAGTATTTAAAGATGCTATAAGTATGTAAAGATGCTAAAAGTATTTAAAGATGCTAAAAGTATTTAAAGATGCTATAAGTATGTAAAGATGCTAAAAGTATTTAAAAATGCTATAAGTATGTAAAGATGCTATAAGTATGTAAAGATGCTACAAGTATTTAAAGATGCTATAACTATTTAAATATGCTATAAGTATTTAAAGATGCTATAACTATTTAAATATGCTATAAGTATGTAAAGATGCTACAAGTATTTAAAGATGCTATAACTATTTAAATATGCTATAAGTATTTAAAGATGCTATAACTATTTAAATATGCTATAAGTATTTAAAGATACTATAAATATGTAAAGACGCTGTAAGTACTTAAAGATGCTATAAGTATTTAAAGATGCTATAAGTATGTAAAGATGCTACAAGTATTTAAAGATGCTATAAGTATGTAAAGATGCTAAAAGTAGTTAAAGATGCTATAAGTATGTAAAGATGCTATAAGTATGTAAAGATGCTACAAGTATGTAAAGATGCTATAAGTATGTAAAGATGCTATAAGTATGTAAAGATGCTACAAGTATGTAAAGATGCTATAAGTATGTAAAGATGCTATAAGTATGTAAAGATGCTACAAGTATGTAAAGATGCTATAAGTATGTAAAGATGCTATAAGTATGTAAAGATGCTATAAGTATGTAAAGATGCTATAAGAATGTAAAGCTGCTATAAGTTTATGTTGCAAATGACAAAGCAGAGCTTCTCTTTAAGCATCTTGACATGCAGATGTTGCTCTCATGCACAACAATGCTGTTTGCTCTTTAAGCATCTTGACATGCAGATGTTGCTCTCATGCACAACAATGCTGTTTGCTCTTTAAGCATCTTGACATGCAGATGTTGCTCTCATGCACAACAATGCTGTTTGCTCTTTAAGCATCTTGACATGCAGATGTTGCTCTCATGCACAACAATGCTGTTTGCTCTTTAAGCATCTTGACATGCAGATGTTGCTCTCATGCACAACAATGCTGTTTGCTCTTTAAGCATCTTGACATGCAGATGTTGCTCTCATGCACAACAATGCTGTTTGCTCTTTAAGCATCTTGACATGCAGATGTTGCTCTCATGCACAACAATGCTGTTTGCTCTTTAAGCATCTTGACATGCAGATGTTGCTCTCATGCACAACAATGCTGTTTGCTCTTTAAGCATCTTGACATGCAGATGTTGCTCTCATGCACAACAATGCTGTTTGCTCTTTAAGCATCTTGACATGCAGATGTTGCTCTCATGCACAACAATGCTGTTTGCTCTTTAAGCATCTTGACATGCAGATGTTGCTCTCATGCACAACAATGCTGTTTGCTCTTTAAGCATCTTGACATGCAGATGTTGCTCTCATGCACAACAATGCTGTTTGCTCTTTAAGCATCTTGACATGCAGATGTTGCTCTCATGCACAACAATGCTGTTTGCTCTTTAAGCATCTTGACATGTAGATGTTGCTCTCATGCACAACAATGCTGTTTGCTCTTTAAGCATCTTGACATGCAGATGTTGCTCTCATGCACAACAATGCTAAAGTGGGCAGCCACATCTGCTGTGCTCTCGCTGCACGCACCAAGAAGAGCAAGTCACAAAGTCAGCCATCAGACTGTAATATTGTGAGTATTTATAAAACCTACTCAATGGATTTCATTGGCTCTTTTTTGCACATTCCTCTAGGTCAGGGGTCACCAACCTTTTTGAAAGCAAGAGCTACTTCTTGGGTAGTGATTAATGCGAAGGGCTACCAGTTTGATACACACTTAAATAAATTGCCAGAAATAGCCAATTTGCTCAATTTACCTTTAACTCTATGTTATTATTAATAATGAATGATATTTACACTTAATTGAACGGTTTAAAAGAGGAGAAAACACGAAAAAAATAACAATTACATTTTTAAACATAGTTTATCTTCAATTTCGACTCTTTAAAATTCAAAATTCAACCGAAAAAAAGAAGAGAAAAACTAGCTAATTCGAATCTTTTTGAAAAAATTTAAAAAATAATTTATGGAACATCATTAGTAATTTTTCCTGATTAAGATTAATTTTAGAATTTTGATGACATGTTTTAAATAGGTTAAAATCCAATCTGCACTTTGTTAGAATATACAACAAATTGGACCAAGCTATATTTCTAACAAAGACAAATCATTATTTCTTCTAAATTTTCCAGAACAAACATTTTAAAAGAAATTCAAAAGACTTTGAAATAAGATTTAAATTTGATTCTACAGATTTTCTAGATTTGCCAGAATATTTTTTTTGAATTTTAATCATAATAAGTTTGAAGAAATATTTCATAAATATTCTTCGTCAAAAAAACAGAAGCTAAAATGAAGAATTAAATTAAAATGCATTTATTACTCTTTACAATAATTAAAAAAAATAATTACTTGAACATTGATTTAAATTGTCAGGAAAGAAGAGGAAGGAATTTAAAAGGTAAAAAGGTATATGTGTTTAAAAATGTTAAAATCATTTTTAAGGTTGTATTTCTTCTCTAAAATTGTCTTTCTGAAAGTTATAAGAAGCAAAGTAAAACAATTAATGAATTCATTTAAACAAGTGAAGACCAAGTCTTTAAAATATTTTCTTGGATTTTCAAATTCTATTTGAGTTTTGTCTCTCTTAGAATTAAAAATGTCGGGCAAAGCGAGACCAGCTTGCTAGTAAATAAATACAATTTAAAAAATAGAGGCAGCTCACTGGTAAGTGCTGCTATTTGAGCTATTTTTAGAACAGGCCAGCGGGCTACTCATCTGGTCCTTACGGGCTACCTGGTGCCCGCGGGCACCGCGTTGGTGACCCCTGCTCTAGGTCAACATGGTTGTGTTGTGTGGCAGATTTCTAAAAGGTCAACATGGTTGTGTTGTGTGGCAGGTTGTCATCGGCGGTATAAATGTGGATTTTATTGCCAAAGGAAAAAGCAAAAGTCTTCAAGTAGGTGTTCTGATATCATCTTACATCTTAAGTCGCTTCTTACACTCGTCTTCTTCTTCTGCTGCTGCAAGTTTGGACGGACCAACCCAGGAAGTGTGTGTCAGTCATATGGAGGTGTGGGAAGAAACATCAGCGGTGAGTTGATTTTGGTTTTCTGACGATAAATTGTCACACTTTTGTCAATTCCACTTGCTTTGTCCTTTGAAGATTGTTTAAGTCGTCTGGGCCGGCGGCCATTGTTCATCTCTGCCACTGGGAGGGATTCCCACAGCGAGGCCGTCTTCAACCACTGCAGACATATGGTACCTCTCACTGTGAGCCACAGCGCTCCCAGTCTGTGGAACGCTCTCCCTGACCACCTGAGGGCACCACAGACTGGATGCTTTTAAAAAAGGCTTAAAAAACTAGATTATTATCGGCCGATAAATGCTTTAAAATGTAATATCGGAAATTATCGGTATCGGTTTCATAATTATCGTATCGGTTTTTAAAAGTAAAATGTATGACGTTTTAAAACGCAGCTGTTAGGGGTGTGGGGAAAAATCAATTCGAATCGCGATTCTCACGTTGTGCGATTCAGAATCGATTCTCATTTTTAAAAAATCGATTTTTTTATTTTATTTATTATTAATTTTTTTTTTTTTTTAAATTAATCAATCCAACAAAACAATACACAGCAATACCATAACAATGCAATCCAATTCCAAAACCAAAGCCGAGCCAGCAACACTCAGAAGTGCAATAAACAGAGCAATTGAGAGGAGACACAAACACCACACACAACAAACCAAAAGTAGTGAAACAAAAATGAATATTATCAACAACAGTATCAATATTAGTTACAATTTCAACATAGCAGTGATTAAAAATCCCTCATTGACATTATCATTAGATATGTAGTTTATGAGATGCGATGCAAGTGTAAGCCACTGTGACACTATTGTTCAGTTTTTGTATTTTTAAAAAAAATTAATGTTTGCAATGATAATATCAATGAGGGATTTTTTATCACTGCTATGTTGAAATTGTTACTAATATTGATACTGTTGTTGATAATATTCATTTTTGTCTCACTACTTTTAGATTGTTCCGTGTCATGTTTGTGTCTCCTCAATTGCTCTGTTTATTGCTATTCTGAATGTTGCTGGGTCGGGTTTTGTTTTGAAATTGTATTGCATTGTTATGGTATTGCTGTGTATTGTTTTCATTAAAAAAAAAAAAAAAAAAATCTAAAAAAAAATCAAAAAAACAAAAAATAAAAACGTTTTTGAATCCAGAATCGTGTTGAATTGAAAACAAATCGATTCTGAATCGAATCGTGACCCCAAGAAACGATTCTGAATCGAATCGTGGGACACCCAAAGATTCCCAGCCCTAGCCGCTGTGTACACGGACGTAGGGAGAGGTAGAGAGTACCAATATACCTTGAAGGCATTTCCTTTGCGTGCGTGCCGTCCGAGTGACACAATATCTACCGGCTGTTCTCATCACGAAATTAATGCAATGCATACTTGGTCAACAGCCATACAGGTCACACTGAGGGTGGCCGTTTAAACAACTTTAACACTGTTACAAATATGCGCAAACTCCTCTACCACGTTAAGGTGGCAGCTCAGAGAGGAGAACAGACAAAGAGCAGCTCGAAGACCTCTATGAAGAAAACAAACAAAGGACCCAGATTTCCCTCGCCCGGACGCTGGTCACCAGGGCCCCCCTCTGGAGCCAGGCCCGGAGGTGGGACACGATGGCGAGCGCCTGCTGGCCGTGCCTTTCCCCATGGGGCCCGGCCGGGCACAGCCCAAAGAGGCAATGTGGGCTCACCACCCATAGCAGGGGCCATAGAGGTCGGGTGCAGTGTGAGCTGGGCGGAAGCCGAGGGCAGGGCACTTGGCGGTCCAATCCTCGGCTACAGAAGCTAGCTCTTGGGACGTGGAACGTCACCTCGCTGGGGGGGGGGGGGGCCTGAGCTAGTGCGTGAGGTGGAGAAGTTCCGGCTAGATATAGTCGGACTCACTTCGACGCACAGCAAAAGCTCTGGAACCAGTTCTCTTGAGAGGGGCTGGACTCTCTTCCACACTGGCGTTGCCGGCAGTGAGAGGCGACGGGCTAGGGTAGCAATTCTTGTTTCCCCACGGCTCAAAGCCTGCACATTGGAGTTCAACCCAGTGGACGAGAGGGTAGTTTCCCTCCGCCTTCGGGTGAGGAGACGGGTCCTGACTGTGGTTTGCGCTTACGCGCCAAACGGCAGCTCAGAGTACCCACCTTTTTTGGATTCACTCGAGGAAGTACTGGAGAGTGCTCTCCGGGTGATTCCCTTGTTCTACTGGGAGACTTCAACGCTCATGTTGGCAGCGACAGTGAAACTTGGAGAGGTGTAATTGGGAAGAATGGCCGCCCGGATCTGAACCCGAGTGGTGTTTTGTTATTGGACTTTTGTGCTCGTCACAGATTGTCCATAACAAACACCATGTTCAAAAATAAGGGTGTCCATATGTGCACTTGGCACCAGGACACCCTAGGCCGCAGTTCCATGATCGACTTTGTAGTTGTTTCATCTGATTTGCGGCCTCATGTTTTGGACACTCGAGTGAAGAGAGGGGCGGAGCTTTCTACCGATCACCACCTGGTGGTGAGTTGGCTGCGATGGTGGGGGCGGATTCCGGACAGATCTGGCAGGCCCAAACGCATTGTGAGGGTCTGCTGGGAACACCTGGCAGAGTCTCCTGTCAGAGAGAGTTTCAATTCCCACCTCCGGAAGAACTTTGAACATGTCACGAGGGAGGCGCTGGACATTGAGTCCGAGTGGGCGATGTTCCGTACCTCTATTGTCGAGGCGGCCGATTGGAGCTGTGGCCGCAAGGTGGTTGGTGCCTGTCGTGGCGGTAATCCTAGAACCCGCTGGTGGACACCAGTGGTGAGGGATGCCGTCAAGCTGAAGAAAGAGTCCTATCGGGCTCTTTTGGCTCATAGGACTCCAGAGGCAGCAGACAGTTACCGACAGGCCAAGCGGTGTGCGGCTTCAGCGATCGCGGAGGCAAAAACTCGGACATGGGAGGAATTCAGGGAAGCCATGGAGAACGACTTCCGGACGGCTTCGTAGCGATTCTGGACCACCATCCGCCGCCTCAGGAAGGAGAAGCAGTGCAGTGTCAACACCGTGTATGGTGGAGATGGTGCTCTGCTGACCGCGACTGTGGATGTTGTGGATCGGTGGAGGGAATACTTCGAAGACCTCCTCAATCCTACCAGCACGTCTTCCTATGAGGAAGAAGTGCCTGGGGAGTCTGTGGTGGGCTCTCCTATTTCTCGGGCTGAGGTTGCCGAGGTAGTTAAAAAGCTCCTCGGTGGCAAGGCCCCGGGGGTGGATGAGATCCGCCCGGAGTTCCTTAAGGCTCTGGATGCTGTGGGGATGTCTTAGTTGACAAGACTCTGCAACATCGCGTGGACATCGGGGTTGGTACCTCTGGATTGGCAGACCGGGGTGGTGGTTTCTCTCTTTAAGAAGGGGAACCAGAGGGTGTGTTCCAACTATCGTGGGATCACACTCCTCAGCCTTCCCGGTAAGGTCTATTCAGGTGTACCGGAGAGGAGGCTACGCCGGATAGTCGACCCTCGGATTCAGGAGGAACAGTGTGGTTTTCGTCCTAGTCGTGGAGCTGTGGACCAGCTCTATACTCTCGGCAGGGTCCTTGAGGGTGCATGGGAGTTTGCCCAACCAGTCTACGTGTGCTTTGTGGACTTGGAGAAGGCATTCGACGAAGTCCTGTGGGGAGTGCTCAGAGAGTATGGGGTATCGGACTGTCTGATTGTGGCGGTCCGCTCCTGTATGATCAGTGTCAGAGCTTGGTCCGCATTGCCGGCAGTAAGTCGGACACGTTTCCAGTGAGGGTTGGACTCCGCCAAGGCTGCCCTTTGTCACCCATTCTGTTCATAACTTTTATGGACAGAATTTCTAGGCGCAGTCAGGGCGTTGAGGGGATCTGGTTTGGTGGCTGCAGGATTAGGTCTCTGCTTTTTGCAGATGATGTGGTCCTGATGGCTTCATCTGGTCAGGATCTTCAGCTCTCACTGGATCGGTTTGCAGCACAGTGTGAAGCGACTGGGATGAGAATCAGCACCTCCAAGTCTGAGTCCATGGTTCTCGCCTGTAAAAGGGTGGAGTGCCATCTCCGGGTTGGGGAGAAGACCCTGCCCCAAGTGGAGGAGTTCAAGTACCTCAGAGTCTTGTTCACGAGTGAGGGAAGAGTGGATGGTGATATCGACAGGTGGATCGGTGCGGCGTCTTCAGTAATGGGGACGCTGTATCGATCCGTTGTGGTGAAGAAGGATCTGAGCCGGAAGGCAAAGCTCTCAATTTACCGGTCGATCTACGTTCCCATCCTCACCTATGGTCATGAGTTTTGGGTTATAACCGAAAGGACAAGATCATGGGTACAAGCGGCCCAAATGAGTTTCCTCCGCCGGGTGGCGAGGCTCTCCCTTAGAGATAGAGTGAGAAGCTCTGTCATCCAGGGGGAGCTCAAAGTAAAGCCGCTGCTCCTCCACATGGAGAGGAGCCAGATGAGGTGGTTCGGGCATCTGGTCAGGATGCCACCCGAACGCCTCCCTAGGGAGGTGTTTGGGGCACGTCCAACCGGTAGGAAGCCACGTGGAAGACCCAGGACACGTTGGGAAGACTATGTCTCCCGGCTGGCCTGGGAACGCCTCTGGATCCCCCGGGAGGAGCTGGAAGTGGCTGGGGAGAGTAAAAGTCTGGGCTTCCCTGCTTAGGCTGCTTCCCCTGCGACCCAACCTCGGATAAGCGGAAGAAGATGGATGGATGGATGGATAGTTCTAGCTATTTGGCTGTTGTAGTTTTTTATTTTTTATTTTTTATTATCTTTTTATTTATTTATTTTTTTAATACACTGTAGCACTTTGAGGTTGTTTACAATGTAAAGTGCTTTTTACAAATAAAATCTATTATTATTATTATTATGTTATTTGGACTCTATGTCTTCTTTCTCCCGGAAGAACACCAGCGGCGTGACCAGGTTGGAAGGCGCGAGCACAGCGACGTACTGTGCCGTCATCACAGAGAGTGGAGAACTCAGTCTGGGATTGGGCGACATGGACATTCACCAGCAGATAACACAGCAATATGTAAGTTCACCACCGTTTTACCAGACAGTAAGTGATATGTCAAACTGTCTCTATCATTCAAGCTGCTTTCACTCTAAAGGCAATGACTTATGTAACGCCGATGACATCTATTAAACAGTCAAGAAGCAAGGAATTAAACGGTGACAGGATTCAATTTAGCTCAACGAGGAGAGACGCCTGGGCTGTACTCTTGTACAGTCTTCCACCACGCTCTGACGAAAGGATTGCACGCTTCCTCTTTTATTTGGACTTTCCCGGATCACATGGCAACAGCTGTTTCTAAGGGGGTCGTAAACAGCCGTTGCCCTCGGTCACAAAACAGTTCAAAGAAAAGATGCCTGGAGCTTGCGTCAGGTCCTGCTTCCTCTCCGCTTTGTAGATCTCGGGTCAAGACAAGATCTTCCTGTGGATTACAATAGATCAAAGAAACCGACACCTTCATGTCTCTTCCCATCGTACACAGTGGAGTTTTACAAGCCTTTTGCTTGGTAAGATCAAAGACAGCTTGTGTCCTCTCGCCGGGAACTCATGGAAACACAAAGTTTTGTGATAAATTAGATACAATTATTCTGACAATGATTTTAGGTAATCCTGAAGAATTTGGAGGTAATCCTCCTTTTTCATTGTCCCTTGGCAAGTTTACCTGCAATAAGGCGCTTTTGGTAGCCATCCACAAGCTTCTGCTTGAATTTTTGACCACAAAATTGGTGCAGTTCAGCTAAATGTGTTGCTTTTCTGACGTGGACTTGTTTCTTCAGCATTGTTTCGTCTGACCACAGAACTTTCCTCCAGAAGGTCTTATCTTTGTCCATGTGATGTCAGATGAAACAAAAATGGAGCTGTTTGGCCACAATACCCAGCAATATGTTTGGAGGAGAAAAGGTGAGGCCTTTAATCCCAGGAGAAACCAGGCCTACCGTCAAGCATGGTGGTATTATGCTCTGGGCCTGTTTTGCTGCCAATGGAACTGCTGCTTTAAATGGGACAATGAAAAAGGAGGATTACCTCCAAATTCTTCAGGACAACCTTAAAATCATCAGCACGCCACATAGCTCCGCCCCCTATGAAGCTCTTACTGCAGGGAATACAAAGAATTGCTGTTGCAACATCCAGTTGTCACATTTAGAACAGCAGATTCTTTCATTCAACAATTTCAGCTCATTTGTATACTTAGCAAACTCATCTGGCGGGCCGGATCAAACCCGTTGGCGGTCCTGATGCGACCCGCGGGCCACATGTTTGAATCCCCCGGTAGTTAAGTCCTCTCCTGCTGTGTCAACCGTGACGTCATCTCGGTCCGAGCGGAGAGTTTTGGAACTCTCACAGCATTGACAAAATTCTAGCGGGAAGTCTCATTCAACCCTTTTTCGATTACGCATGCACCTCCTGGTACCCCAGCACTTTCAAAACCCTCAAATCTAGACTCCAAACATCCCAGAACAAGCTAGTCAGATTACTTCTAGACCTCCACCCCAGATCCCACCTCACTCCTACCCACTTCTCTAAAGTGGGCTGGCTCAGGGTGGAGGACAGAGTTAAACAACTTGCACTGAGCCTAGTCTATAAAATCAGCTACACCTCCCTGATAGCGAAGTACATGTCAAGCTACTTCCTTAATGACCGCCATAACCACAACACCAGGGGGAGCTCCACTAACCACGTTAAACCCAGATAAATAAATGATAAATGGGTTATACTTGTATAGCGCTTTTCTACCTTCATGGTACTCCAAGCGCTTTGACAGTATTTCCACATTCACCCATTCACACACGCATTCACACACTGATGGCGGGAGCTGCCATGCAAGGCGCTAACCAGCACCCATCAGGAGCAAGGGTGAAGTGTCTTGCCCAAGGACACAACAGATTCCGATCTAACAAAGGTCTTAACTCATTCTCTTTCTATGCCACATCAATGTGGAATGCACTCCCAACAGGTGTAAAAGAAAGGGCCTCTCTATCCTCCTTCAAAACCGCACTAAAAGAACACCTCCAGGCAACTTCAACCCTTGACGAACACCCTCCCCCTCCACATCCCACCTCCCCTGATTGTAAATAATCAAATGTAAATAATCAAATGTAGATACTTATTCTCATGCTTTCTGATCTCTCTCTCTGTGTCCACTACTTGCTGTACATATCCTACCAAGTCACACCTACACTGTTTCAATGTCCATTTCTCTGATGATGCAATTGTTGATGACTGAAGTGTTGATATCAACCAAACCTAACCCCCCCCCCCCCCCCCCCCCGGATTGTAAATAATGTAAATAATTCAATGTATATACTCTGATGATTAACTTGTGTGATCAGGTGCGCCGAAAAGGGGGGGGGGGGGGGGTAAAGGAGACGGATTCTAGGGGCCCATGATGGAGGGGGGCCCAGAGAGGCCCCTAATGATGATGAAATTATAATACAGGGGGCCCTGTAAAGATTCTTTTCATGGGGCCCAAAATCCCTAGCGGCGCCCCTGTGTGTGATGACTGTATTATGATGATAGTATATATTTGTACCATGAATTGATTAACGTGGACCCCGACTTAAACAAGTTGAAAAACTTATTGGGGTGTTACCATTTAGTGGTCAATTGTACGGAATATGTATTGTACTGTGCAATCTACTAATTAAAGTCTCAATCAATCAATCAAAAGCCTTTTTAGGGACAAAGGTATGCGTTTGCGTGCGGACAAGAGGCCTAAACGCAGAGATAAGTATGCATTTATGAAGTATCTGTGTTGGTGTGGACATGGCCTTAGAGAGGTTTAGTCACGTGAAATTAGTCGACAGGTTTAAAAAATGTGACAGGTTTTTGAAGTGAAGAGTTAAATTGGGATCTGGCGACCTCTAGTGGTCTGACTGATTCATTACATTAAGAGCAGGAGGCAGAAAGTTCAATGATCGTTTGTTCTTTCTAAGACTCGTCAACCTTGGAGATCTGGTTTTGATTGATTGGAGCTTTTATTAGTAGATTGCACAGTACAGTACATATTCCGTACAATTGACCACTAGATGGTAGCACCCCAATACGTTTTTCAACTTGTTTAAGTCGGGGTCCATGGTACAAATATATACTATCATCATAATACAGTCATCACACAAGTTAATCATCAGAGTATATACATTGAATTATTTACATTATTTACAATCCGGGGGGTGGGATGTGGAGGGGGGCGGGCGGTTTAGGTTTGGTTGATATCATCACTTCAGTCATCAACAATTGCATCATCAGATAAATGGACATTGAAACAGTGTAGGTGTGACTTGGTAGGATATGTACAGCCAGCAGAGAACATAGTGAGTTCAGAAAGCATAAGAACAAGTATAAAAATTAGAAATACATTTGATTATTTACATTTGGTTATTTACAATCCGGGGAGGTGGGATGTGGAAGGGGGAGGGTGTTAGTCAAGGGTTGAAGTTGCCTGGAGGTGTTGTTTTAGTGCGGTTTTGAAGGAGGATAGAGATGCCCTTTCTATTACACATGTTGGGAGTGCATTCCACATTGATGTGGCATAGAAAGAGAATGAGTTAAGACCTTTGTTAGTTCGGAATCTGGGTTTAACGTGGTTAGTGGAGCTCCCCCTGGTGTTGTGGTTATGGCGGTCATTTATGTTAAGGAAGTAGTTTGACATGTACTTCGGTATCAGGGAGGTGTAGTGGATTTTATAGACTAGGCTCAGTGCAAGTGGTTTTACTCTGTCCTCCACCTTGAGCTAGCCCACTTGGGATAAGTGGGTAGGAGTGAGGTGTGATCTGGGGTGGAGGTCTAGAAGTAACCTGACTAGCTTGTTCTGGGTTGTTTGGAGTCTAGATTTGAGGGTTTTGGAGGTGCTAGGGTACCAAGAGGTGCATGCGTAATCGAAAAAGGGTTGAACGAGAGTTCCCGCCAGAATCTTCAAGGTGCTTTTGTTGACCAGAGAGGAGATTCTGTAGAGAAATCTCGTTCGTTGGTTGACCTTTTTGATTACCTTGGTTGCCATTTTATCACAGGGAAGATTAGCTTCTAGAATGGAACCTAGGTAGGTGACCTCATCTTTCCTGGTGATAACAATGTCACCCACTTTTATAGTGAAGTCACTGAGGTTGATTTGGGACCCAAATAGGATGGATTCCGTTTTACCTAAGTGTATAGATAGCTTATTGTCAGTGATGTTACCATTTAGTGGTCAATTGTACGGAATATGTACTTCACTGTGCAATCTACTAATACAAGTTTCAATCAATCAATCAATCAACCAATTAAGTATGTCAAGCTGGTGTGCTTAGCTGTTGTGTAGCTACAAGTTCCTAGTAGCCTGTAGCCTAGCATGTTTACCTTTTGTAAACAAGGAAACGATGTGTGATTATTGGAGGAATTTAGATGTTACAGTACCTGGCTGTCCTTTGCCAAAGTAAACAAACTGCAGGACTGCTCGTATCAGAGATGTTAGATGCAAGCCGATATCATCCCATACTCGACACCCCTAATGAGTCGTGCAAAAGCTGATCAATAGTCAATATTGCAATGCTACGTGTGGTCCACACTTTATATTATAATATTAGATGTTCTCATTCATCAGGTCATTGTCCTCGAAGGACATGAGGAGCAGGATTTATAAATACTTGACCTCCAGTCCAGTCCATAGTGGATCTAACATAATATTGTGAGAGTCCAGTCCATAGTGGATCCAACATAATATTGTGAGAGTCCAGTCCATAGTGGATCTAACATAATAGTGTGAGAGTCCAGTCCATAGTGGATCTAACATAATAGTGTGAGAGTCTAGTCCATAGTGGATCTAACATAATAGTGAGAGTCCAGTCCATAGTGGATCCAACATAATATTGTGAGAGTCTAGTCCATAGTGGATCTAACATAATAGTGTGAGAGTCCAGTCCATAGTGGATCTAACATAATATTGTGAGAGTCTAGTCCAGGGGTCGGCAACCTTTACCACTCAAAGAGCCATTTTGGCAAGTTTCACAAATTAAAGAAAGTGATGGGAGCCACAAAAAAAATTTACAATTTAAAATGAAAAACACTGCATACAGAGCTTAAATGCTTTGTGCTATATTAACCAGGGGTCTCCGACACACGCACCGGCACGCACTTTAATGTGGACATTTGATGTTAGTGCAGCCCGCGAGTTTTGAATGAATGGCGCTTGATAGCGTCATAATTGCCAATCCTCTCATTTTTCCCCGGGAGACTCCCGAATATCAGAGCGTGATGACACCGCCCTCTACAGTCTGCCCTAACAGTGTACCTGCTTGACCACACGTAAGTGACAGCAAGGCGTACTACCTCAGCAACCACACATCTTACACTGACGGTGCCAATACCCAGAATCCCATGCAGCACTAACTCTTCCGTACTAGTTCAGCAACCACACATTTTACACTGACGGTACCAATACCCAGAATCCCATGCAGCACTAACTCTTCCGCTCAACCAACGCAAGGAGAGGGGGGGGGGGGTTGATGTGTGGGGGGGTTGTGGTAGCGGGGTGTATAATCTAGACCGGAAGAGTTAGGACTGCATGGGATTCTGGGTAATGGTTGTGTTGTGTTTATGTTGTGTTACAGTGCAGATGTTCTCCAGAAATGTGTTTTTCATTCTTTTTTGGTGTGGGTTCACAGTGTGGCGCATATTTGTAACGTAACAATGTTAAAGTTGTTTGATACGGCTACCGTCAGTGTAAGCTGTGTGGCTGATGAGTAAGTATGCTTTGCTGTCTCCAGTGTGTGCGATTAATAACAACATGCAACATGCGGCTGGACTGGCACGCTGTATGTAAATGCTATAGAGGACAATTACTGCAGTGCAATCAGGGCACGCCCTTTATCTAGTATTTATAGTCTAAATAGGATTATTTTTTCCCTGGGAGTTATTTATGAGAGACACTGAGATCCATAAGTCTCCTGGGAAAATCGGGGGGTCGGCAAGTATGTAGCTGAGCCGCATCAGAGTGGTCAAAGAGCCGCATGCGGCTCCGGAGCCGCGGGTTGCCGACCCCTGGTCTAGTCCATAGTGGATCTAACATAATAGTGAGAGTCCAGTCCATAGTGGATCTAACATAACATTGTGAGAGTCTAGTCCAGGGGTCGGCAACCCAAAATGTTGAAAGAGCCATATTGGACCAAAAATACAAAAACAAATCTGTTTGGAGCCTCAAAAAATTAAAAGCCATATTACATACAGATAGTGTGTCATGATATATAAATTGAATCAAGAGGACTCAACGGAAACTAAATGAGCTCAAATATAGCTACAAACGAGGCATAATGATGCAATATGTACATACAGCTAGCCTAAATAGCATGTTAGCATCGATTAGCTTGCAGTCATGCAGTGACCAAATATGTCTGATTAGCACTCCACACAAGTCAATAACATCAACAAAACTCACCTTTGTGCATTCACGCACGCTAAAAGGGTGGTGGACAAAATGAGACAGAAAAAGAAGTGGCATAAAACACGTCCTAGAAAGTCGGAGAAAGTTATACATGGACACAAACTAAGGTGAGTTTAAGGACCGCCAAAATTAGTAGGACAAAACGGCGCTCGCCAAATACTCGAATCAGTGAAGCATGTTTAATATAAACAGTGTGCTTTATAACAATTAGGGAGGTTTATGTCATGTTTGTCCTCCTACAGAAACCATATTAAAACAAAAAATGTATTTTTTTCCCCCTCATCTTTTTCCATTTTTCATACATTTTTGAAAAAGCTTCAGAGAGCCACTAGGGCGACGCTAAAGAGCCGCATGCGGCTCTAGAGCCGCGGGTTGCCGACCCCTGGTCTAGTCCATAGTGGATCTAACATAATAGTGAGAGTCCAGTCCATAGTGGATCTAACATAATAGTGTGAGAGTCCAGTCCATAGTGGATCTAACATAATAGTGTGAGAGTCCAGTCCATAGTGGCTCTAACATAATAGTGTGAGAGTCCAGTCCATAGTGGATCTAACATAATAGTGTGAGAGTCAAGTCCATATTGGATCTAACATAATAGTGTGAGAGTCCAGTCCATAGTGGATCTAACATAATAGTGTGAGTCCAATCCGTAGTGGATCTAACATAATAGTGTGAGAGTCCAGTCCATAGTGGATCTAACATAATAGTGTGAGAGTCCAGTCCATAGTGGATCTAACATAATATTGTGAGTCCAGTCCATAGTGGATCTAACATAATATTGTGAGTCCAGTCCATAGTGGATCTAACATAATAGTGTGAGAGTCCAGTCCATAGTGGATCTAACATAATAGTGAGAGTCCAGTCCATAGTGGATCTAACATAATAGTGTGAGAGTCCAGTCCATAGTGGATCTAACATAATAGTGTTAGAGTCCAGTCCATAGTGGATCTATTATAATAGTGTGAGAGTCCATTCCATAGTGGATCTAACATAATAGTGAGAGAGTCCAGTCCATAGTGGATCTACAATAATAATGTGAGAGTCCAGTCCATAGTGGATCTAACATAATAGTGTGAGAGTCCAGTCCATAGTGGATCTAACATAATAGTGTGAGAGTCCAGTCCATAGTGGGGCCAGCAGGAGATAATCTTGAGCGGAGACAGGTCAGCAGCGCAGAGACCGTCCCCAACTGATGCACAGATGAGTGGTCCACCCTGGTTCCCGACTTTGGACAGCTAGCGCCTCATCTGTGGTCATCGAATCTGTGCCCCCCCACCCCCCCTCTCCACGAATGAGAGGGTGGCAGAGCAGAAAAGAAACGGCAGATCAACTGGTCTAAAAGGGGGGTCTATTTAAAGGCTAGAGTATACAAATGAGTTTTAAGATGGGACTTAAATGCTTCTACTGAGGTAGCATCTCTAACTGTTACTGCTAGAACATTCCATAGTACTGGAGCCCCAATAGAAAACGCTCTATAGCCCGCAGAATTTTTGGGGGGCTCTGGGAATCACTAATAATCGGGAGTTCTTTGATGGCAAATTTCTTGCAGGGACATATGGTAAATCACTGGTCTAAAATATGCAATGTTGTTATTCAAGCTCATGTCTTCTCCCGTCTTCCTGTAGGTGTCCCGGTTTAAGGAGCAGCTTTTGTCATCTAAATTGGTGTGCCTTGATGGAAACATACCCGTTTCCACCATCAGATACGTTTGCTCCATGGCCAAAGAGCACAACATCAATGGTACGGCTTCGAGAACAAAAGGTTGACATTCCACCGCAGCTATTGTGACTATGGACGCTCTATCTCTACTCAGTTTGGTATGAGCCCACCGATTCCGAAAAGGCTTGCAAGCCTTTCCTGTCAGACGCCTGGAAGTCGTTGGCCTACACCTCCCCAAATTTGTCGGAGCTGTGCACCATGAACAAAACGCTGGGCCTCCAGACGCCTGAAGGTGAGGTCTGCATTATCAACACAAACGTGAGGACGGGGGCTCAGGATGTCTTCTGGTGGACTCGCTAGTGCTCCCAAGTTCCTTGGAGCAGCTGCTGAGTCTGGCCGTGGCTCTCTCACGCCCCCTTCTGGAGCACATCCACTGCCTGGTGGTGACCTTGGGGGCAGACGGGGTGTTGGTGTGCGGGGAGCATCAAGCAGGCTCAGTCCGCCTGCAGCCCAGGAAAGACAAGAAGGTGAGACAGGGCATCAATTGATGATTAGAGAACCTTGTAACGTATAATCTTCTGTATCTGGAGAAGAGAAAGCTGTGTGCCGTCCACTACCCAGCTCTGAAGGTAGCAGCACGGGAGACGATGAACGTCTCAGGAGCAGGAGATAGGTAGATGACAACTTCTCTGTCGGTCTTTGAAGAAGAAGTCATCACGGCCATGTTGTGCAGTCTCGCAGGTGCCCTGATGGCGGGGATGGTCCAGGGTCAAGACACGGACACCTGTGTTCGCATGGGTCTCCTGGCCGCGCGCCTGTCCCTCGCATCGCCGCACCCCATCGCCCACGTGCTGACAGCACACTCTGTGGACCCCCACCGGGTTCCCCATCACAGCTGGCCCCCACCCAGATTCTTGTGGATTGACTGAAAATATTTGTACATTATAGGCAGGAGGGGAAAAAACAAGGATTGGTTTTCTGCTCCATTTTTAAGTTAAGTTAAAGTTAAAGTACCAATGATTGTCACACACACACTAGGTGTGGTGAAATTTGTCCTCTGCATTTGACCCATCCCCTTGGGGAGCAGTGGGCAGCAGCGGCGCCGCGCCCGGGAATCATTTTGGTGATTTAACCCCCAATTCCAACCCTTGATGCTGAGTGCCAAGCAGGGAGGTAATGGGTCCCATTTTTATAGTCTTTGGTATGACTCGGCTGGGATTTGAACTCCAACCTACCGATCTCAGGGCGGACACTCTAACCACTTGTGTGGAATCCTAGTTAGGAATACGATGTGAAAAATGAAGGCCTTTCATTTTAAAATCATCGGTATGTGCAATGCATGGATGCAAAATAAATCCTATATTCTGCATTGTTCAGTAAAATAAAGTCAAATAATACAAGCATTAAACTTTTTTTTTTATTTCTGTGGAGGTCCTGCTTCTCCGGGTTCTCTGGACCACCAATGACGCACATGACAGCCGTGTTCATCGTTGCGAACAATGATTTATTTTGCAATAATCTGTGCTTTTCAGCCATGTTAGAGTCTACCTCGCTCGTTCTGCACCTTCAACAACCTCCTCTCCTTCTTGACTGCTGCCTTTAACAGAGCGACAGGTGATCAGACAAACACTCACAGCTGTGTCATCTACGCACCTGTCACTAATCTCGAAGCCGATCTTGACACACCCCGCTTCGCTGCAGGTCCGCAGGCCACACCCTCCCACAATTTCATTAAACTATTTCCAAAGTGTTTCACATAAAAAGAAAAACTGATAGGGTGGTTTACTGTGGTTTCATTGTTTTATTGTCCAATACAGCATGAGGCTGCAACACCAGTCTTGTTTTTCATTCCATTTATTAAATACAAGTAATAATACATTTACATGATAAAATGTATGTAATAATAATCAATACCAATTGATATTAATATGTGTAAAATATGTTGTACTGAAGTCACAGGAAACAGGAAAGTGATTTAACAAATTCCAAAAAATTAGTAATCATCAATTATTAATAGGTGTAAAATATTTTGGACTTAAGTCTCTAAAAAACTTTAAGCGTTTTAACACTAATAAAGAAATTACAGTGCAGAACAGTGTATGAAAAAATTACAGTCCAGTCCATAGTGGATCTAACATAATAGTGTGAGAGTCCAGTCCATAGTGGATCTAACATAATAGTGAGAGTCCAGTCCCTAGTGGATCTAGCATAATAGTGTGAGAGTCCAGTCCATAGTGGATCTAACATAATAGTGTAAGAGTCCAGTCCATAGTGGATCTAACATAATAGTGAGAGTCCAGTCCATAGTGGATCTAACATAATAGTGAGAGTCCAGTCCATAGTGGATCTAACATAATAGTGTGAGAGTCCAGTCCATAGTGGATCTAACATAATAGTGTGAGAGTCCAGTCCCTAGTGGATCTAACATAATAGTGTGAGAGTCCAGTCCATAGTGGATCTAACATAATAGTGTGAGAGTCCAGTCCATAGTGGATCTAACATAATAGTGAAGAGTCCAGTCCATAGTGGATCTAACATAATAGTGTGAGAGTCCAGTCCATAGTGGATCTAACATAATAGTGAGAGTCCAGTCCCTAGTGGATCTAGCATAATAGTGTGAGAGTCCAGTCCATAGTGGATCTAACATAATAGTGTGAGAGTCCAGTCCATAGTGGATCTAACATAATAGTGTGAGAGTCCAGTCCATAGTGGATCTAACATAATAGTGTGAGAGTCCAGTCCATAGTGGATCTAACATAATAGTGTGAGAGTCCAGTCCATAGTGGATCTAACATAATAGTGTGAGAGTCCCGTCCATAGTGGATCTAACATAATAGTGAGAGTCCAGTCCATAGTGGATCTAACATAATAGTGTGAGAGTCCAGTCCATAGTGGATCTAACATAATAATGTGAGAGTCCAGTCCATAGTGGATCTAACATAATAGTGTGAGAGTCCAGTCCATAGTTACAGTGCAGAACAGTGAAAGAAAAAATTACATTTATTTGTATATGTTTTTTATTAGACAGTGATACAATTGGTTGATTTAAAAATAATGCAAACAGTCATTAGAATTTTTGAATATACATCAAACACTTGCACAACTCCACGAGTCCAAAATGTATGTATGTATATAATACATACTAGCTCATTTTTTTACGTGTGTGTGTGTGAAGTGAAGTGCATTATATTTATATAGTGCTTTTCTCGAGTGACTCAAAGTGCTTTACATAGTGAAACCCAATATCTACGTTACATTTAAAGCAGTGTGGGTGGCACCGGGAGCAGGTGGGTAAAGTGTCTTAAAAATGTAGATAAAATTAGTCAAATTTAAAAGAAAATGTTTTCAAATATCATTTTGCATTAAATCAACTTATAATTATTTAATAACACATAGAAAAACAATCTATGACTACTAATAAAAAGAATAACAATCAGCCAATTAAAAAAGTATAGCTAAAAATGAGTCACATTTTAAAGAAAATGCTTTCAAATATTATTTAGCATTTATAACTGCATTTATATTATTTTGCATATATATCTCCTTATGATAATTATATTATAAAAATATATTACTATTACTAAAATAATTATTACTAATAAAAATAATAATAAATACGTCAATAAATCAAAAAGTCTCGTTAAAAATGAGTCACATTTAAAAGACAATATTTTCAAATATTATTTTGTATTTACATCTGCATTTATAATATTTTGCATTAATATCTCCTTATGATAATTTTTGAATAGCAAATATGAGAAAAATGTACTACTATTACTAATACAAATAATAACAATTGAATAAAAAATCAGCCAATAAATCAAAAAGTCTTGGTAAATAGGAGTCACATTTAAAATAAAATATTTTTTATAATATTTTGCATTTATATCTCCCTAAAAATATAATATATATAATATAAAACCATACTACTACTACAACTTAATATAATAATAATAATAACAAATAAAAATAATAATAATACAATTAATAATGGTGATAATAATAATAATAATTAAAGACTAATACAAATAATAATAAACATGATATATTTTACATTTTGGTACAGGTGGGTAAAGTGTCTTGCCCAAGGACACAACAGCAGTGACTAGGACGGCGGAAGTGGGGATCGAACCTGGAACCCTCAAGTTGCTGGCACGGCCCCTCTACCAACTTAGCAATAACGCCCCCATGTGTGTGTTTGTATGTACATATATTTTTTATGTGTGTGTATTTATATTAGGGCTGTTAATCTTTGGGTGTCCCACGATTCGATTCAATATCGATTCTTGGGGTCACGATTCGATTCAAAATCGTTTTTTTTTTCAATTCAACACGATTCTCGATTCAAAAACGATTTTTTTCCCGATTCGAAAGGATTGTCTATTCATGGCATACATAGATTTCAGCAGGATCTACCCCAGTCTGCTGACATGCAAGCAGAGTAAAAAGCTTTTATAACTGTAAAGGACAATGTTTTATCAACTGATTGCAATAATGTACATTTGTTTGAACTATTAAATGAACCAAAAATATGACTTAGTTTATCTTTGTGAAAATATTGGACACAGTGTGTTGTCAAGCTTATGAGATGCCATGCAAGTGTAAGCCACTGTGACACTATTGTTCTTTTTTATAAATGTCTAATGATAATGTCAATGAGGGATTTTTAATCACTGCTATGTTGAAATTGTAACTAATATCGATATTGTTGTTGATAATATTCATTTTTGTTTCACTACTTTTGGTTTGTTCTGTGTGGTGTTTGTGTCTCCTCTCAATTGCTCTGTTTATTGCACTTCTGAGTGTTGCTGGCTCGGGTTTGCTTTTGGAATTGGACCGCATTGTTATGGTATTGCTGTGTATTGTTTTGTTGAATTGGTTAATTACAAGAAAAAAAAATAAAAATTAAATTAATAAAATAAAAAATAAATCTATTTTTTAAAAATGAGAATCGATTCTGAATCGCACAACGTGAGAATCGCAATTCGAATTCGAATCGGTTTATTTCCCACACCCCTAATAAATACATTTAATAAAGTCAAATACACATAAGGCAACAAGAGACAAGAGAAGTATCCTACACTTCTCTTGTGTAAAGTAAATGTGAACAGCCGATATGGGCATCTACATCAACTATATGATTTGCCTGAGAAGCTGGACAGGACAAAAAATAAGTAAAAAATGTAAAAAAAAGATTAAAAAACGAATTAAAAGAACTCCATCTCCCACAATGCACCACTCCGCGCAAACTCAGTGGCAATGTGGTGCTTGCCCCACTCCCTCCTCCCTTACTTTAATGCTAGCTAAGATGGTGGTTTGAGCGTAAAATTGTCTCCCCAACAGCCAAGAAAAAGACAGGGGCAGAAACACCTTTATAGTCTTTTTAATTGCAACCAAACAGCACACCCGCGGTTACACGGAGTGACCTCGTAGAGACATTTTGGACATTTTCACATTTACGTTGGCTTGCAGTCCCCGCCCAATTTCGGTGTGTCTGTGTTGGAGTGGAGTCCTCGGCTAAATACGGACTGGGTAAGTAACGCTAACTTTGCCCGCTTAGCCTCCACTCTCCCTCCGCTCGCTCAAGGACAGTTGACCCCGAATACGTACCTACCGGCTGGCTGGCGAGCACCCCGAAGACGACATATCTTTCCCAACTGAATAAGGCCGCTGTCAGACGTTTCTACCGCGGGCAGCTCAGCGTCTAGCGCCGTGTTAGCTCCCGTAGGCCGCGTCGTTAAGCCCGACTCCGGGCTGCGTTCACGTTAGCATGCTAGCCGTGTTAGCATGCTAGCCGTGTTAGCATGCTAGCCGTGTTAGCACGCTAGCTGTTTCTCACGTTAGCATGCTAGCTGTGTTCACGTTAGCATGCTAGCCGCGTTCGTATTAGCATGTTAGCCGCGTTAGCATGCTAGTCGCGCTCACGTTAGCATGCTAGCCGCGCCGGTGGTCATCAAGCGACGCTGTCAGTAAGTCAGGGCGGAAACGTCACGTCGTGTCATCCGTGTTTATAAAGTGTTGACTTGTCGGCGTCGTCTTGAAACTCCGATGCCCGGTTTCAATGTTGACTCCCACGCTTCCTATTTAAAGGGCAGCTTCTTTTTATCCGAATCGCAGCCAATGTTAGCTTGTGGTGGTCAAATATAACATCTGTCATAAGGTACGACTCATAAGGCGTTTCGTCACTTTTCATTTCATTCACTTGACTGTTGTCGTGTAAATTATATTTTAAGCCAAATGTTCTCTCACCTGCTTCATTTGTTGTTGTATTTTTGTATATGTACCGTATTTTTCCGATTATAAGTCGCAGTTTTTTTCATAGTTTGGCCGGGGGTGCGACTTATACTCAGGATCGACTTGTGTGAAATTATTACCACATTACCATAAAATATCAAATAATATTATTTACCTCATTCATGTAAGAGACTAGACTGGTGGTTCTTAACCTTGTTGGAAGTACCGAACCCCACCAGTTTCGAAAGCGCATTCACCGAACCCTTCTTTAGTGAAAAATAAAATGTTTTTTTTTTTTTTAAATTCAAGACAAAGTTATATGTTTTTAGTAACACTTTAGTATGGGGAACATATTCTAAGTAACAAAGACTTAATGTAGAGTTTTTTTGGACACTAGGGGAACATATTCTAAGTAACAAAGACTTAATTTAGTGTTATTTGGTTAGGGACCCCGACTTAAACAAGTTGAAAAACTTATTCGGGTGTTACCATTTAGTGGTCAATTGTACGGAATATGTACTGTACTGTGCAATCTACTAATAAAAGTTTCAATCAATCAAAAAAAGGGATAGGGTTAGAGGGTTAGGGTTATAATAAGGCCATGCAGAATAAGGCATTAATAAGTACTTAATAATGACTAGTTAAGAGCCAATATGTTACTCAATTGCATGTCAATAAGCAACTAATTAATGGTGAATATGTTCCCCATACTAAAGTGTTACCATGTTTTTTTACTGGTGCACAAAATGAACCGTGTATGTTCGTTCAAAGAACAAAACCAACACAGCGCATAAACTCATAACAAATTACACACTTGCAAATCAGTCTGACTTCTGCTGTTGCCGTATCCGTAATACGCCGATAGGGAGAAGTTTTTATTTACACGATGAGTCGGGTGTGTTTTGACCTCCGCCGAACCCCTGAGCCCGACTCACCGAACCCCTAGCGTTCGATCGAACCCAGGTTAAGAACCACTGGACTAGACGTATACGATTTCATGGGATTTAGCGATTAGTAGTGACAGATGGTTTGGTAAACGTATAGCATGTTCTATATGTTATAGTTATTTGAATGACTCTTACAATAATATGTAAGGCACGTTCTCAGTTGGTTATTTATGCCTCATATAACGTACACTTTTTCAGCCTGTTGTTCACTATTCTTTATTTATTTTAAATTGCCTTTCAAATGTCTGTTCTTGGTGTTTGGTTTTATCAAATACATTTCCCCAAAAAATGCGACTTATACTCCAGTGCGACTTATGTTTTTTTTCTTCTTTATTATGCATTTTCGGCCTGGCGACTTATACTCCGAAAAATGCGGTATCTGCATTGGACTCTGGCAAGCAGTTGTCAAGCATTAAGTGGCGCAAAACCCCCCCCACGTTATTTATACACAATCACTGTCAGTGGTGTATTCAATCAATCAATGTTTACTTACATAGCCCTAAATCACAAGTGTCTCAAAGGGCTGCACAAGCCACGACGACATCCTGGGCTCAGATCCCACATCAGGGCAAGAAAAAACTCAACCCAATGGGATAACAATGAGAAAACTTGGAGGGGACCGCAGATGTGGGGGACCCCTAACCCCTGGGCGACCGGTGCAATGGACGTCGAGTGGATTTAGCATAATATTGTGAGAGTCTAGTCCATAGCGGATCTAACATAATAGTGAGAGTCCAGTCCATAGTGGATCTAACATATTATTGTGAGAGTCCAGTCCATAGTGGATCTAACATAATAGTGTGAGAGTCCAGTCCATAGTGGATTTAACATAATAGTGTGAGAGTCCAGTCCATAGTGGATCTAACATAATATTGTGAGAGTCCAGTCCATAGTGGATCTAACATAATAGTGAGAGAGTCCAGTCCATAGTGGATCCAACATAATAGTGTGAGAGTCTAGTCCATAGCGGATCTAACATAATAGTGAGAGTCCAGTCCATAGTGGATCTAACATATTATTGTGAGAGTCCAGTCCATAGTGGATCTAACATAATAGTGTGAGAGTCCAGTCCATAGTGGATCTAACATAATAGTGTGAGAGTCCAGTCCATAGTGGATCTAACATAATAGTGAGAGTCCAGTCCATAGTGGATCTAACATAATAGTGTGAGAGTCCAGCCCATAGCGAATCTAACATAATAGTGTGAGAGTCCAGTCCATAGTGGATCTAACATAATAGTGTGAGAGTCCGGTCCATAGTGGATCTATCATAATAGTGTGAGAGTCCAGTCCATAGCGGATCTAACATAATAGTGTGAGAGTCCAGTCCATAGTGGATCCAACATAATAGTGAGAGTCCAGTCCATAGTGGATCTAACATAATAGTGTGAGAGTCCAGTCCATAGTGGGGCCAGCAGGAGACCATCCTGAGCGGAGACAGGTCAGCAGCGCAGAGACGTCCCCAACCGATGCACAGGCGAGTGGTCCACCCTGGGTCCCGACCCTGAACAGCCAGAGCTTCATCCGTGGCCACCGAACCTGGTCCCCCCCCCCCCCCCCCCCCCCCCTCCACGAAGGAGAGGGGGGCAGAGCAGAAAAGGAACGGCAGATCAACTGGTCTAAAAGGGGGGTCTATTTAAAGGTTAGAGTATACAAATGAGTTTTAAGATGGGACTTAAATGCTTCTATTGAGGTAGCATCTCTAACTGTTACTGCTAGAACATTCCAGAGTATTGGAGCCCCAATAGAAAACGCTCTATAGCCCGCAGACTTTTTTTGGGGCTCTGGGAATCACTAATAATCGGGAGTTCTTTGAACGCAGATTTTCTTGCCGGGACATATGGTACAATACAATCGGCAAGATAGGATGGAGCTAGACCGTGTAGTATTTTATACATATGGAGTAAAACCTTAAAGTCACATCTTAAGTGCACAGGAAGCCAGTGCAGGTGAGCCAGATAGGCGTAATATGATCAAACTTTCTTGTTCTTGTCAAAAGTATTCTAAATGTGGGCCTTCTGCACTTGCCGTGAAGAGATTTCATCACCTTTTGTAGCATAATATTGGATGCACTGACTATGAGGAGTGTTTTAAAGCCGTCCATTGTGTTTGCACCCTTATTGGACCACATTATAAGATGAAAACATTACAAAATTTACCTCCGGTCACAATGGGGTTAGTCTCACTGTTTTTCTTCCCGTAGCTCTGTGTTTTGCGACCACCCCTTCCGACAACGCTCAGCTTCACCGCCGCGCCCGTCATAGGATGTCCCATAGCCCCGACATGAAGGATGACCCCATGGAGTGCCCCCTGTGCATGGAGCCGCTGGAGATCGACGACGTCAACTTCTTCCCATGCACCTGCGGCTACCAGATCTGCCGCTTCTGTTGGCATCGCATACGCACGGACGAGAACGGCCTTTGTCCCGCCTGCAGAAAGGTGAGAAGGAGAATATCGTCGTATGGGGAAATACAGTGGAGCTTTTAAAGTCCCGTCTCAGTCAGTTGGGTGATGCTTGTCCACCTGGGATTTGATAGCGTTTTGAATATGTCCCATGGGGAAACATAGAAATTGAAACAAATCTAGCGTCGAGCGGTACAAAATGGGTGGATGGATATTCCAAGGTTAAACATCATTATTAACTGTACATTTAATGTTTAACATTGGCAGCTTTGATGTAATATTGATTAGGGGTGTAACGGTACGTGTATTTGTATTGAACCGTTTCGGTACGGGGGTTCGGTTCGGAGGTGTACCGAACGAGTTTCCACACGGACATATTAAGTAGCGTACCGCACGTTGTGTAAACAATGCACATCGAGGCACAACACACGGCATACTAGCAACGACCGGGCTACAATAGACTGACCATACGTCCTCTTTTCACCGGACATGTCCTCTTTTGCGGGGCTGTCAGGGCGGAGTTTCTTAAATGCCTCAAATGCCCGGCATTTTGAGTTAGGGTTGCGTGTATTTTCAATGTACGTTCAGGGTTAAGAAGGGGTTAAAAACAAAACAAATTGTGCGCACAGCAGCATTGGTGAGGGAGGGGCAGAGACAGAGAGAGTTATGATAAACGTGCATGCGTCGCCAGGCTCTGCTTTTTATTTATAGATTTATCACATTTAATTTTTTATTATCTATAGCAGGGGTGTCAAAAGTGTGCCCCGGAGGCCATTTGCGGCCCACAGCTAATGTTTTAAAGGCCCACGGCACATTTTAAAAATACTATTAAAATAAACAAAAACATAACAAAAGTGAAATAAAAAAGCTTAAAGGTTAAATGTAATTCAGAAAAGTTGCAATGTTGACTAATAAAACAAAGCTGTTTTTTTTCTTTCAAACTGTCATCGCTCAAAGCATAACATTGAATCAAAATCAATGTTGTTATGAATTATTGACCTATTCAAGGTTCCGATTACTTCACATCAAATATTCCACTTAGAAAAATATTTTTGGTGGAAGATTTTGCAAATTTGGTGAATAAATAAACAAAAAATGTATATTTTGTTGTTTTCTAACTGTACCGAAAATGAACCGAAACCGTGACCTCTAAACCGAGGCACGTACCGAACCGAAATTTTTGTGTACCGTTACATCCCCAGTATTGATCTATATCGTCTGTATATATTTGTTTTACTAAGCAAGTGGTTGTATTAAGCAGAAAAAGTATCAAGAAAAGCTTAAAAAAGAACTAGCGTGCTATAAAAGCAGAATTTTGCAACACACAGGTGCCCACACTACCACAGCAACATTATAGTACAGGGGTGCCCATTACATGGATGGCAAGCTAGCGGTGGATGGTGGAGGGTGTGTCAGTCCATCACCAGCCATGTATTAAAAAAATAGAGCTAAAAAATGAGACATCATCAATCTTCACCAAGACGTGACTTTGGTCACTTGATTGACATTCACGGCACCCGAGGGTCTTGTGAGATGACGCTGGCTGCTGCCACATCATTATTAAGAAAAACGACCGACAGGAAGGCGGGAAACACTTTTTATTTCAACAGACTCTCGCGCCGTACCTGCCGTCAAAACTCTAGAGACTGACGGCACAGTTCCTGTCTTCACAATAAAAGCGCTGCTTCATCCTGCCTGCACTATCAAAATAAGAGTCTCAGAAAGCTAGCGCGCACAAGCTAGCAAGCTACGGAGTTTGCCGCCAATGTATCTCTCGTAAAGTGTATAGAAAGGAGTATGGAAGTGACGATTTTTGTCCTTTAGAGAAAAGCTGTCTCGTTTTTTTTATTAGACACTTCCGACTAAGCCACACCCCCTTGGTTACTGTTGTCTTGTTTCACACGCTTTCGTCAAAGATGGTGGAAGATTAACAATCACTTGCTCAAATTTCAGAGAAATATAGCATATCTTTCTATTCCCATACTGAAAATCTGTGATCACTTAAAAGTGGTTATATTATGATTGTTTTTCTCTACATGTAAAATATTTCCTTGTGATCTATATCAGTGTTTTTGTGCTGCGAGATACAGTCTTGTGTGCCGTGGGAGATTATCTAATTTCACCTATTTGGGTTAAAAATATTTTTTGCAAAGCAGTAATTATAGTCTGCAAATGATGTGTTGTTGTTGAGTGTCGGTGCTGTCTAGAGCTCGGCAGAGTAACCGTGTAATACTCTTCCATATCAGTAGGTGGCAGCAGGTAGCTAATTGCTTTGTAGATGTCTGAAACAGCGGGAGGCAGTGTGCAGGTAAAAAGGTGTCTAATGCTTAAACCAAAAATAAACAAAAGGTGAGTGCTCCTAAGAAAAGTAATTGAAGCTTAGGGAATGCTATGTAGAACGAAACTAAAACTGAACTGGCTGCAAAGTAAACAAAAAAAGAATGCTGGGTGACAGCAAAGACTTACTGTGGAGCAAAGACGGCGTCCACAATGTACATCCGAACATGACATGACAATCAACAATGTCCCCACAAAGAAGGATAAAAACAACTAACATCTTCTTCATTGCGAAAACAAAGTAGATGCGGGAAATATCGCTCAAAGGAAGACATGAAACTGCTACAGGAAAATACCAAAACAAGAGAAAAAGCCACCAAAATAGGAGCGCAAGACAAGAAGTAAAACACTACACACAGGAGAACGGCAAACAAGTCCAAATAAGTCAGGGTGTGATGTGACAGGTGGTGACAGTACACCTACTTAGAGACAAGAGCTATAGTGATGCATGCTTGGTTATGTTTTAAAGTCATATCCAACAATTGCGACGACGACAATTGCGACAGTCAGAGTTTTGTTTTTTAATGATTTCTGCTGGTGGTGTGCCTAGGCATTTTTTCAACGCAAAAAATGTGCCTTGGCTCAAAAAAGATTGATAAACACTGATCTATATAACAAGTAATGGTGGTGCTTTGCTGCGATGAGGTGGCGACTTGTCCAGGGTGTACCCTGCCTACCGCCCGAATGCAGTTGAGATAGGCTCAAGCGACCCCCCGCAACCCCAAAAGAGACAAGCGGTAAAAAATGGATGGATTGATGGGGGTGCTTTGGTCAAAAGTTTGCATAGATTTGGTTTTACATCTTCAAACCACTTCCTGACTTCAGAATGCGCTGTGTTTTTGGACAGACTTACTTATGTGGCGAAGCCCTCCTCCTTTGACTGCGTCTGCTCCCTGTCAGCCATGTTGTAGTTTTTATCGTTTCCATATTGAGGCTACTGATAGATATGTTATGATAAATAAATAAATAAATGGGTTATACTTGTATAGCGCTTTTCTACCTTCAAGGTACTCAAAGCGCTTTGACAGTATTTCCACATTTACCCATTCACACACACATTCACACACTGATGGCGGGAGCTGCCATGCAAGGCGCTAACCAGCAGCCATCAGAGGCAAAGGGTGAAGTGTCTTGCCCAAGGACACAACGGACGTGACTAGGAAGGTAGAAGGTGGGAATTGAACCCCAGTAACCAGCAACACTCCGATTGCTGGCACAGCCACTCTACCAACTAGCTACTTTGTATTAGAAATGGCAACAGCGGAGGATGATTGTGCATGTACTAGGGGTGTAACAGTACACAAAAATTTCGGTTCGGTACGTACCTCGGTTTAGAGGTCACGGTTCGGTTCATTTTCAGTACAGTAAGAAAACAAGAAAATATAAATGTTTTTGGTTATTTACCAAATTTGCAAAATGTTCCACCAAAAATATTTTTCTTAGTGGAATATTTGGTGTGAAGTAATGGGAACCTTGGATAGGTCAATAATTTATAACAACATTGATTTTGATTCAATATTATGTTTTGAGCAATGACAGTTTGAAAGAAAAAAAACAGCTTTGTTTTATTAGTCAACATTGCAACTTTTTCTAAATTACATTTCACCTTTAAGCTTTTTTATTTCACTTTTGTTATGTTATTGTTTTATTTTAATAGTATTTTTAGAATGTGCCGTGGGCCTTTAAAACATTAGCTGTGGGCCGCAAATGGCCTCCGGGGCACACTTTTGACACCCCTGCTATAGATAATAACAAATTAAATGTGATAAATCTATGGATAAAAAGCAGAGCCTGGCGACGCATGCGCGTTTATCATAACTCTCTCACTCTCTCTGTCTCTGCCCCTCCCTAACCAATGCTGCTGCGCGCACAATTTGTTTTGTTTTTAACCCCTTCTTAACCCTGAACGTACATTGAAAATACACGCAACCCTAACTCAAAATGCCGGACATTTGAGGCATTTAAGAAACTCCGCCCTGACAGCTCCGCAAAAGAGGACATGTCCGGTGAAAAGAGGACGTATGGTCAGTCTATCGTAGCCCGTTAGCTGCTAGCATGCGTGTGTTGTGCCTCTGTGTGCATTGTTTACACAACGTACGTTACGCTACTTAATATGTCCGTGTGGAAACTCGTTCGGTACACCTCCGAACCGAACCGAAACCCCCGTACCGAAACGGTTCAATACAAATACACGTACCGTTACACCCCTTTATAAAAAAACAATTAGTAGTTCTGTTGCTCCAAACACAGGCCTACGTGTCTTCCCCAATTAAAAGAACGACTAGGGGAAAGTCAATTGTGCAATCCTTTGTATTTATGGATGCTAGGTTGTAACCGAGATTTCCTGAACATGAATTTTTCATTCTATTACTGAAATAACTTTTCACTGTTGATGTTCTTCACATACAGCTGAAAATGCAGACCCTCTCAAGCTTTGATCCAACAAAGACATTTCTCGTAGTTTGTCCTCTGTTTTGGAAGTAGAGAGGGTTATCCGGATATCTTAAACACGCATTACAAGTGCCAAAGATGCACACCTAAGGACCATTAAAAAGCAATAAATAAACAGTAGTTCAGCTGATTGTTTGTGAGACAATATGGCAGCTTGGCTGTAGTAGGAGGGCACTGTGGATTCCTGTAGTCTTATTAGTTTAAATACTCTGAATGATTGAGAGACCGGAAGCATAGCCTTTGGCCGTCAGCAAGGAATTTGAACCATTGGACGGGAGCTAGCAAACAGAGCCAGCCTTTGCACTGACAGCGGCGTGAGTCGCCTGCTCAGGCGGCCATGGCAGGGCCTCTTATTTGAGTTCCACAGCCAACATGGTGCTAATTTATCATGGACGCAACTATATCTATATCGTGTATTGCCTGGTGAGTTGAGTGCATAGTCACACCGCTGGAATTCGCACAACGAAACGTTTAGCGTGATATTCAACATCTCACAGCCTCAGTTATAAAGTCAATGAGAAGACGCCCAGACTTATCATGCATAACGCTTCACTCCTCTTTGGTGCAGCCATACCCAGAGGACCCCGCTGTGTACAAGCCTCTGTCACAAGAGGAGATCCAGAGGATAAAGAACGAAAAGAAGCAGAAACAGAACGAAAAGAAGCAGAAAGTGACAGAGAACCGCAAGCACTTGGCCAGTGTCCGAGTGGTCCAGAGGAACTTAGTGTTTGTGGTGGGCCTTTCGCAGCGCCTCGCTGACCCAGAGGTGAGCACACAAGTGGGCAACACTGTGACCAATCTACTACAATGACTGCTGGTTTGATGGATCAATATATCAAAACTCAACGATCTACACTGCAAAAACTGAAATCTAAGTTAGATAAAATATCTCAAATAAGGGTGATATTTGCTTATTTTCTGACTGATAAGATAATTCTTCTCACTAAGCAGATTTTATGTTAGTGTTTTACTTGTTTTAAGGGTTTTGGTCTTAAATTATTTCAGTAAGATATTAAAGCTTGTTGCTGAGATTTGATGACCTATACTGAGTAAAACATGCTTGAAACTAGAATATCAACTGGTGCAAAACTGTGTCATCAACACTCACAAGTATAAAACTACTTTTTTAAAGTAATAATTTCTTACTTCAAGCATGAAAAAAAAATCATGATGCCGAGCGCATATCATTATGTCAAGATAATGGCACTAGCATTTACTTTAAGAATATTTTTCAACATATTGAGCTAAAAGGTCTCTTTTTTATTTTATTTTATTTTTTTCTCTACCAAGAAAAGTGCACTTGTTATTAGTGAGAATATACTTATTTTAAGGTATTTTTGGGTTCATTGAGGTTAGCTCATTTTACTTGTTTTGGAAAGTCTTGACAAGCCAAATTTTCTTGTTCTATTGGCAGATAATTTTGCTTAGGTCAAGTAAAATACCCCTAATTTTTGTATTTTAAAAAAAATTGTTTTTGAACACTGACTTTTTGCGGTGTAGCTTCCAGATACATTTGGAAAGTTTACAGTGGCAGTGAGAAGCGCTTTAAGGTCTATTATTACTATACCCTTTTTTTTAGCAATTTATTTCCATCAATGAGTCTGAGGTCCCAGTTCACACAAACGTGTATTGGAATATGTTGTCCAAAATATAATAATTTAGATACTTTAAAAGTGCTTTTATCAAATCCTACTTTAGTTGGAACACATCACTCTGTCTGTAGCTTTCGTGCTAACGAAATGTTTGTCCATGAGTGTCTCCTCGAAGCGTGAAATCCACTTTTTACATACACACTATAACTCTTTAATTGTCCCATGTAATATATGCCACATATCACATAAAAGAGTGGAACAGGAAGCCAGCAACACTTGCATAGTTATGTGAGCTACATTGCCAATGTTACATTTTAACAGCAACATTATGCTAGGTTAGCATGTTGACTGAAGGTAAATACAATAGAATAACAGCTCTCACTGATGGAGCGTTGGCAGAGATCCAGGCTTTATTTTAAGATGTGCAGTGAAGCCTGAAGTGGTGGGAATAAGGTAGAGTGGGCTCATCTAGCCCTGGGACAATTAGAGTCGATATCATGTCCACAAGGAGACGTTGACCGTATTTCCTTCATGACTTTATGAAAAGCCGCAACTTAAAAAAAGCACCGACTTAAGCACCGTTCCTTTCATAAGTGGCGCAAACAATTAAGAGAGATGATCAATTTTTCTCTCGTTTACTGCTCATAAACAAGACTCTAGAGACACACAGTACTGTTACAGTATCAATAAAAAGTCACTTTTGTATAAAAGGGAGCATTTTATTTCTAAAATCATAAATAATGCTTGTATGTGTTTCCGCCCTACACGCAGGTCTTAAAACGACCAGAGTATTTTGGGAGATTTGGGAAGATCCATAAAGTGGTCATCAACAATAGTACATCTTATGCAGGTTCACAGGTGAGTTCACTCTGTGCCTTCTCTCCTGCAGTTAGCAGGATGTTTAAGTTGCCAAGTTTTTGTTTGGAATGTGTTCATATTTTGTACCACTAGGGCGCACTGGTGACATCACTGCAGTTAGTGTGTAAACAGGTCCGACTTACTGAACACGTCTTCATGTAACTAGTTAGCGCGTCATCTTTTCTCAGAGGTTTTAAGTTGCTCTAAAAGTTACTCTTTTCTCAGATGACATTTTTACTGTATAAGTTGAAACTTAACCAAGCAGGGAACTAAAATCTACAAAGCTATTTGCTAAATTGGGGTAGAGAAAATGAACTCTCTCTCTCTCTCGCTGTCACTCTCTCTGTGTGTCTTTCTCAGCACCACACACTGTGGTTGTACATGTATTTCTTGTTTTTCCAATGCAAACCAACAACATTGCATCATTCTGATTGGTTCAATGTTTATACCTCTACTGGTTCAGGGGCCGAGCGCCAGTGCATATGTCACCTACGTCCGTTCCGAAGATGCCCTCCGGGCAATACAGTGTGTGAACAACGTGGTGGTAGATGGCAGAACACTCAAGGTAACGTGGCACGCCGGGTCACATCACCACGCGCTGTAGTGTGTTGTTGAATGTTCTGCCTTTCTCCCATGTGCAGGCTTCTTTAGGCACAACAAAGTACTGCAGTTACTTTCTGAAAAGTATGCAGTGTCCTAAACCTGATTGTATGTATCTACATGAGCTTGGTGATGAAGCAGCTAGCTTTACAAAAGAAGAAATGCAGGTAATAATCATTGAAAGTGCTTTATTACCTGTCTAAGTTGTTCATTTACGTTAACGTTATGTCATTTTGCATCTCGTTTTTAGGCAGGAAAACATCAAGAGTACGAGCAAAAACTCCTCCAAGACCTGTATAAATTGAACCCTAGCTTTTTACAACCTCCGTCATGTGGAACAGAAAAGTCAAAGAGTAAATCAGGCTCAACACAGAGGTAGGTTTATGTCATTTATTGATCCTTTGTTGCCTTCATTTAGTACATTTGCTTTTTCGCGCAACAGAACCAACAATAGCAATGGTAAAGATGGGTGGCCAACGTTGTCGGGGCACAGCAAACTAGCCAATGGCCTTTCCGAGGACCGCAAGTCCCCGCCGCTGCTAGATTATCTAGACCAGGAGGGTCTCACCTCAGACGGTCTAGATACAGAGCTTGGTCCAGGCCAGTGCTCTGCCCTATCTCCCTTCTCCTCAAACTGTGACAGCAACAGGTAGGTCAGGCCAAGAAGAAATGATGCCTTTCTTTGTTGTTATAATTACACACATTGCTGTGCCCGCAGTCCCAGTGACAAGCCTTCAGAGTCCATTGCTTTGGTGAATGGAGAGACTTTACAGGTACCATCATTTTATAACCATTACCAAAGAGAAAGAATCAAGCAGATGTGCTCTTTTCCCCACGCCAGATACCCACAAGTGACTCCCCGTCCCCTCCCCCGGGTTTAACCAAGCCCAGCCTGGTGGTGCCCATCAGCGTGTTAGACCTCGCAGCCCGTTCACCCTTTGAGGGCGCGGCGGCCGAGTCGCAGTCGCTCTTTTCGGACAACAGCAACTTCCGACACCCCAACCCCCTCCCCAGTGGTCTGCACTCATTTCCTGGCAATTCCCGCAGCAATCCTGACTGGCCCATGACGCCTGAACCACAGAGCCTCTTCACATCAGGTAAAATGACCTTTTGAATGTTTGGAGCAGTTTTCTCTGTACTCACAAAATGATAGGGGTGTAACGGTACACAAAAATGTCGGTTCGGTACGTACCTCGGTTTAGAGGTCACAGTTCGGTTAATTTCCGGTACAGTAAGAAAACAACAAAATATAAATTTTTGGGTTATTTATTTACCAAATTTGCAAAATATTCCACCAAAACTATTTTTCTTAGTGAAATATTTGATGTGAAGTAATCGGAACCTTGGATAGGTCAATAATTCTAATAACATTGATTTTGATTCAATATTATGTTTTGATCAATGACAGTTTGAAAGAAAAAAAACAGCTTTATTTTCAACATTGCAACTTTTTCTAAATTACATTTAACCTTTTAAGCTTTTTTATTTCACTTTTGTTATGTTTTTGTTTATTTTAATAGTATTTTTAGAATGTGCTGTGGGCCTTTAAAACATTAGCTGTGGGCCGCAAATGGCCTCCGGGGCACACTTTTGACACCCCTGCTATAGATAATAAAAAATTAAATCTGATAAATCTATAGATAAAAAGCAGAGCCTGGCGACGCATGCGCTCTCTCTGTCTCTGCCCCTCCCTCACAAATGCTGCTGTGCGCACAATTTGTTTTGTTTTTAACCCCTTCTTAAAGGCCTACTGAAATTTTTTTTATTTATTTAAACGGGGATAGCAGATCCATTCTATGTGTCTTACTTGATCATTTCGCGATATTGCCATGTTTTTGCTGAAAGGATTTAGTATAGAACAACGACGATAAAGTTCACAACTTTTGGTCTCTGATTAAAAAAAAGCCTTGCCCCTACCGGAAGTAGCGTGACGACACCAGAGGAAGGACTGCTCATATTTTCCTATTGTTTACACCAGCAGCGAGAGAGATTCGGACCGAGAGAGATTCGGACCGAGAAAGCGACGATTACCCCATTAATTTGAGCGAGGATGAAAGATTCGTGGATGAGGAACCTTAGAGTGAAGGACTAGAATGCAGTGCAAGACATATCTTTTTTCGCTCTGACCGTAACTTAGGTACAAGCTGGCTCATTGGATTCCACACTCTCTCCTTTTTCTGTTGTGGATCACGGATTTGTATTTTAAACCACCTCAGATACTATATCCTCTTGAAAATGAGAGTCCAGAACGTGAAATGGACATTTACAGTGAATTTTATCTCCACGACAATACATCGACGAAGCTCTTTAGCTACTGAGCTAACGTGATAGCATCGGGCTCAAATGCAGATATAAACAAAATAAATAAACCACTGACTGGAAGGATAGACAGAAGATCAACAATACTATTAAACCGTGGACATGTAAATACACGGTTAATAATTTCCAGCTTGGCGAAGCTTAAAAATGCTGTTGCTAACGACGCCATTGAAGCTAATTTAGCTACGGAGCTAACGTGATAGCATCTGGCTCAAATGCAGATAGAAACAAAATACATAAACCCCTGACTGGAAGGATAGACAGGAAATCAACAATACTATTAAACCATGAACATGTACACGGTTAATGCTTTCCAGCTTGGCGAAGCTTAAAAATGCTGTTGCTAATGACGCCATTCAAGCTAACTTAGCAACTGGACCTCACAGAGCTATGATAAAAACATTAGCGCTCCACCTACGCCAGCCAGCTCTCATCTGCTCATCAACACCCGTGCTCACCTGCGTTCCAGCGATCGAAGGAAGGACGAAGGACTTCACCACGATCATCCGTGCGGTCGGTGGCTAGCGCGTCTGCTATCCGAGTCAAAGTCTTCCTGCTTGTGTTGCTGTAGTCCGCCGCTAATACACCGATCCCACCTACAACTTTCTTCTTTGCAGTCTTCATTGTTCATTAAACAAATTGCAAAAGATTCACCAACACAGATGTCCAGAATACTGTGGAATTATGAGATGAAAACAGAGCTATTTTGTATTGTATTCAATGGGGTACCGATACTTGCGTTTCACTGGTTACGTCACGCGCATACGTCATCATCCAAAGACGTTTTCAACCGGAAGTTTAGCGGGAAATTTAAAATTGCACTTTATAAGTTAACCCGGCCGTATTAGCATGTGTTGCAATGTTAAGATTTCATCATTGATATATAAACTATCAGACTGCGTGGTCGCTAGTAGTGGCTTTCAGTAGGCCTTTAACCCTGAATGTACATTGAAAATACACGCAACCATAACTCAAAATGCCGGACATTTGAGGCATTTAAGAAACTCCACCCGGACAGCCCCGCAAAAGAGGACATGTCCGGTGAAAAGAGGACTTATGGTCAGTCTATCCTAGCCCGGTCGCTGCTACATGCTTGCAAAAGAGGACATGTCCGGTGAAACCGACCGGGCTAGGATAGACTGACCATTCGTCCTCTTTTCACTGGCTGTCCGGGCGGAGTTTCTTAAATACCTCAAATGTCTGGCATTTTGAGTATTGTTTACACAACGTGCAGTACGCTACTTTATATGTCCGTGTGGAAACTCGTACGGTACACCTCCGCACCGAACCGAAACCCCCGTACCGAAACGGTTCAATACAAATACACGTACCGTTACACCTCGACAAAATGATCGTCATAAAACCACAATTATGTTGGAAAATAAATCAAACTCACGACCAGTTAAAATCCTGTTGCTAGATGGATGTGGCATTCTTTATTTTGCTACATTCGGTTTGGATGAGCCAATTTAAAGATGATCAACCCTGACTAATGTTGCTTGCCATTTGAACCAAATTCTGTGAGTTATTTTATTTTCTCTATACTTCAGTAGCACCTCCAGTAACGTCCATCTTTGATCTGGCGACAGACACAATACCAGTGTCGTCCTCCACAGACTGGCAGGCAGCTTTCGGCTTTGGCTCATCCAGCAAACAGCAGGACGATGACCTGGGCTTCGACCCCTTCGACGTCACCCGCAAAGCCCTGGCCGACCTGATAGAGAAGGAGTTGTCGGTGCAGGATCAGAGCCCCGCATCCCCGGGGCCTCTCCCACTGGGGAACAATCACGGGCCCGGCCTCCTGCCCCCCAACGGCATCGCCGGCGCTCCCCACCCCTTCCCCAGTGGTGTACCCCGCCTTCCCCCGCAGCTCCACCACAGAGCCATCTACAGCTCCTTCAGTTTCCCTGGCACTCAGGCCAGTCAGCAGCAACAGCCATCGGCCAGACACCCCTGGATGGGCGTCCCTTCGCGGAATAACCTCACACACTTGAACCACTCAGCCAGTGCTGCCTCACACAGTCATTTCTTGGACCTGAATCTGCCTCCTCAGCACAGCACAGGTCTAGGAGGGATCCCCATCTCAGGTACCGCGTGCTGTGGAGTCTGTCTGCATGTTCCTTCACCCCGCCATAGTCGTTCCACTTGTAGTTCCTTAGCTGGCCTCTACTCTGTGATCAACACCCCACATGTGTTTTCCCCCTCTTGCAGAAAACAGCGGCTCTATAGAAGGCCTAAATGTAAAAGAGTGGCAAGATGGCCTCAGAGCTCTCCTGCCTAACATTAATATCAACTTCGGGGGCCTTCCAAACTCCTCTTCCTCCTCTTCCTCCTCATCCTCCAACAGTGTTAACCACATTGGTGGACCAGCAGGCATTTCACACAGCCTGAGTTGGGACAGTACAGCTAGCTGGATGGACCCTGCCATCATCACAGGTACTTTATGAAAACCTCTCATTTTGATGACGTTAATCTGCTGTTACCAGATACAAAGATGACTATATTGGCTCTTATGCTGTTATCTTTACTCTGATTGCACCAAATTAACAACATGGAATGCTTCTGGACATGCCTAACATGTTACATTAAAGTGCATCTGATGATCATGTTTACATATTTCCACATGTCCGAAAAGGAGTTGGAAGAAGAAGAGTTTTAGTCTCACCCCTTTTATCATTTATAATTCATTCACACTATATATTTTACATGGCCATGCTGTTTTTTAACTGTAATGATGATTTAGAAGTGTTTCTCTTTGACCACATGGTCCATTAACCAGTAGATTACACAACAGAACTGGTGTTGTAATAGCGATTAGACCCAAACTGCTACTAAGCCAGCAATAATACTGCCGATGAATTCATTGTACTATTAGCACAATTCGGCCTGGTAAGTTTGCCTCATCAGTAGACTGCCATGTCCCTGTGTTTTTGTTCGTCTCTCGCTTTTCAAACAGTGTGCAAAAGGTTTTACTACATGCACCTGAGCATAATTGATAGCAGAATTAAATGAAGGAAGTGAATCCTCTTATCATCCACAATCTTTGTCACTGTGCATGGAGGCAGGACCGCTCGCTTCCAACAGCTACCGAGCCTCGCTGGTCGTGACTCGCTAGTGAGAAACGCCGGTAAGGTAACTAAATTGGAAAGAAAAAAGATTATTGCAAGGCCAAATGTTCTCGGGTAGGAATATTTTGGCTTCAAACCGAATGAGCAAGATTATTTTAAGCATGCCGAATTTGTTGGAAACAAATGGCCAAAAAAACAACAAACACACACCCTTAAAGTTATATCAATCAATCAATCAAAGTTTACTTATATAGCCCTAAATCACGTGTCTCAAAGGGCTGCACAAGCCACAACGACATCCTGGGCTCAGATCCCACATCAGGGCAAGAAAAAACTCAACCCAATGGGATGACAATGAGAAACCTTAGTGGATCTAACATAATAGTGAGAGTCCAGTCCACAGTGGATCTAACATAATATTGTGAGAGTCCAGTCCATAGTGGATCCAACATAATATTGTGAGAGTCCAGTCCATAGTGGATCTAACATAATAGTGTGAGAGTCCAGTCCATAGTGGATCTAACATAATAGTGAGAGTCCAGTCCGTAGTGGATCTAACATAATAGTGTGAGAGTCCAGTCCATAGTGGATCTAACATAATATTGTGAGAGTCCAGTCCATAGTGGATCTAACATAATAGTGTGAGAGTCCAGTCCATAGTGGATCTAACATAATATTGTGAGAGTCCAGTCCATAGTGGATCTAACATAATAGTGTGAGAGTCCAGTCCATAGTGGATCTAACATAATATTGTGAGAGTCCAGTCCATAGTGGATTTAACATAATATTGTGAGAGTCCAGTCCATAGTGGATCTAACATAATAGTGTGAGAGTCCAGTCCATAGTGGATCTAACATAATAGTGTAAGAGTCCAGTCCATAGTGGATCTAACATAATAGTGTGAGAGTCCAGTCCATAGTGGATCTAACATAATATTGTGAGAGTCCAGTCCATAGTGGATCTAACATAATAGTGTGAGAGTCCAGTCCATAGTGGATCTAACATAATATTGTGAGAGTCCAGTCCATAGTGGATCTAACATAATATTGTGAGAGTCCAGTCCATAGTGGATCTAACATAATAGTGTGCGAGTCCAGTCCATAGTGGATCTAACATAATAGTGAGAGTCCAGTCCATAGTGGATCTAACATAATAGTGTGAGAGTCCAGTCCATAGTGGATCTAACATAATAGTGAGAGTCCAGTCCATAGTGGATCTAACATAATAGTGTGAGAGTCCAGTCCATAGTGGATCTAACATAATAGTACATCTAACATAATAGTATTTATTGAAGTGCAATTTTTGCTAACAGAGATGAAGTCCATTTGATTTTCATTGTTTATTTAAGATAATCACAAAGTAATTGACCTTCCAATTGGTAAAAAATAAAGCTTTAGTGCATTGTGCCAGCAATTTGAGGGTTTCAGGTTCGATCCCTGCTTCCACCATCCTAGTCACTGCCGTTGTGTCCTTGGGCAAGACACTTTACCCACCTGCTCCCAGTGCCACCCACACTGGTTTAAATGTAACTTAGATAATGTCTTTCACTATGTAAAAGCGCTTTGAGTCACTAGAGAAAAGCGCTATATAAATATAATTCACTTCAATTCACATTATTATTGTACATAATGTTTACATTATGGTAAAATTTGGTTTCAAAATAATGCTGACAATGATATTGTTTATCGGCAAAGATTTGTAGGACAATTTATGGTCCAGTAAAAGTTGTCTGCCCAGGCCTGAGCACAAGCAACATTTCTAAAGGGCATGCAGAGGTACCGTATTTTTCGGAGTATAAGTCGCTGTGGAATATTGGTTCTGTCACCATACAGGGTAGACACAGCCAGCCATGCATTTGAAGTTAATCAAGGTTTATTTCCAGGTATGTCAAATAATGCTAAAATGACCACAATATACCAACCTTTACCTTTATCGCTATTGTTCTTTTGTCTGAGGAAACGTTGATGCGCATGAGTGCGCATGCTCAGGGAAGTTGGGCACGACATTTTTTACGGGTAGCAAGTTTTCTCCAGAACACCAAATGTAATTAGAGACTGGCGGTAATCTGCATCTGTACACCACGACTCAAAGAGGCTTGCTGGTATTTGAATAGGAACATGATTTGGAGCATAGACAAAATTACTGTTGCTTTGCAGTCTGATTGAGTGTGTTTGTCACCCCCTCCTCTCTCCCCACGTACACAGGTATACCTGCGTCAGCAGGCAACAGTTTAGACTGTCTCCAGGACGACAACCCGCCACACTGGCTCAAGTCCCTGCAGGCGCTAACAGAGATGGACGGTGCAGCCAGTTCAGTGGTGCCCAACCCTCAGCCCCTCCACAGCGGCATCCTCGACAGCCACATCCCCCTTCACCACAGAGCAGCCGCCGCCGCCGGCTGGGCCCCCTACCTGCCCCCCGCCACAGCCAACCCCGCCAGCCAGTTCCACTCCCCTCCGCCAGGCTTCCAGACCGCCTTCAGACCCCCGGTACAGCCCGCCACAGAGCTGCTACAGAGTGCCGTCGTGGACCGTCACTGAATACAGACTCCATTTACCCCACTACCACCTTATACCCACTCATCATGTACCCGGCTCCCCCCGCCCCTTCAAAGCCAAACACATCAATCTGCAGAGTATGAAAAATGATTAACATGCTTTCTTATTTTTCTTCTTCCTTTTTGTCTACTCTGAAGGCCTTTTTTGTTTGTGACACACCGCATCTCCTCCGTCTGCTCCAATCACCACTCCTTAGACCTAGACGCAGGGGGGCTTGATCCGTCGTGCAGCTTACCGATAATGGAGAGCACAAGCGACAGCATAGCACTGAGCACCCGGCGGTGACATTTTAAACTGACAAAGAGTCAATTAAGCATAAGTGAGGTCTTCTTTTTAAAACGTAACTAAACATTTAAGCGTGAAGCGTTATCGGACAGTCGAAGCCACCGCGGAGGAACGAAGCAAGCTGTGAATCAAGGACCCTCACAGTCATGGTGAAAGATAGCGGGGGAGGGTCGTAGAACCCAAGACGATACAGAAAGTGGGTTTGGGAGTTGAGGGCTATGCATGGGCTCCCTGTTAGGTGGGCTCGTGGCCCACATTCCCTCTAGTGCAGGGCTCCCACCGGCCGCCGTCCCGCCGCAGGGAACATTTTTGCTGAACCTCTGTATCAGAGGATAGAGCGAGTGCCCGAGCGCGACAGAGCAGAGAGCCGGTCCAGGTGGGAGATGGTGGCACACGATCCTAAGCACGAGGGTTAGACTGGTTACTCCCAGTGCCACCGTGTGGTACCTGCAGTAGCTAGCCCTAACATGGACCGCCACCACGTAGATAGAGGAAGAACTAGACGGGAGGACGTTACAAGTAACTAACAAGGCGTGAGGGCTTAATTGAGGCCTTAACATGGGAGCGAGGAGGGAAAGGAGCTGGGGTGAGCAGAAGAGGCGTGTCCATGATTGCTGCAAACCGTGCAATATTGTATGTGACTTTGGCAACCCTGAGGAAGGTGCTGCAATACAACACAAAGTACTGTAGTAGGGACACTCACACGCTTTTTTTCTGTCCCTTTTGCCTCTCGGTTTGACCTCCCACCGCCTTCTTTTAGAAGTCTTAATTTTCTGACCCGTCTTGTCTTCTCCCCTTTAACCTGTCCCCCGTTAACAGTATTGACACGAAAATGATCAAATTCATCCGGGAGAAACGCTCATAAAATGGGTTTTAATGTAACGTCGCAAAGGAGGAGGAGGAGGAAGAAAAACGATAAGTTGAGGCGCTTAAAAGGAAGTAGACTGTCCTCTGCAGGTCTGGAAAAAAATGAACCTTAAATAAAACTGAAAAGTCAGACCAGGTCTGTTGTCTGCTGTTGTCTGCTCTTTTGTGCTCCATTCATGTTTAAACTCTTGAAGTCCCCTACAGCATGTTAACTCTTGTCCACTAGGGGGCAGCACACAACCCTGCAAAGTGAAAAGTCAGAACCACCAGCAGAGGGCGACTACAGGTAAAACCCTCACCTTCACATTTCTTCATGTTTGTACACATTGTGCTGTCTTATTAAAGCAACGCTGTGAATGCAAGGACTAAACCTCGGTATAGCTCGGTTGGTAGAGTGGCCGTGCCAGCAACTTGAGGGTTCCAGGTTCGATCCCCGCTTCCGTCAACCTAGTCACTGCCGTTGTGTCCTTGGGCAAGACACTTTACCCACCTGCTCCCAGTGCCACCCACACTGGTTTAAATGCAACTTAGATATTGGGTTTCACTATGTAAAAGCGCTTTGAGTCACTAGAGAAAAGTGCTACATAAATATAATTCACTTCACCTACTGTGTTATTACCAGGTGTCCCAATACTTTTGACCATGCACTGACTTGATGTTTCAAGTTCCTGACTATGCTGTGATTGGAGGCTGACCTTCTGGGGACATGGTCACCCCCTCTTGTTGTTGTAGGTGCTGAGGAGGCACCAGCAGAGGAATCATGCGGTCAGGCCAACAAACCAAATATCCAGGGCCAATGAGTCAGCAAGCAGCAGCACCACTGTAGGAGGAGGAGGGTCTTGCTTAGTGAGTGTTCTCTTCATGATAAAAGGAGGATGATGCATGCCTGTATATACACTATTTAAGAATAGTGCAACTGCTAAAAAAAAAAAGCATTTTTCTCTCTATCTCTTAGTGATTGACTGAATGGGAAAGTGTGGCGTTAAGTTTCCTCTAAAAGCATGTCGGACCCTGAGAGCATCAGTGGTGCTAAGGTAGAGTTCATTGATTGATTGGTTGCTGAAGCAGCATAATCATGTTAATTGTTGCTAACTGTAATGAGGGGAATATACTAGGAAATCTAGCAAAGTGAATGGTATGAAGTAACACTTACCAGTGTAGAATAGTTGTACAAGAAAAGTAGTCACCCTGACATGCATGTAATGGAAAGGGAACAAGGCCTGTTTTGTGTGCCATATCTGATTGGATTGAACCTCTCCTAGTTCGCTTTTGGCATTCTATGGTTATCACACTTTTACCCGTGTTGGTCCGCTTCAATTAAAGCAAGGCTCGTCCAGACTTACAGAGAGAGAGAGAGAGAGAGAGAGAGAGAAAGGAATGATTTTAGGGATTTAGGCCTTTTTTGTGTTCTAATCATGCAGGAAAAACTAGGTGGTGGTGGGGAAAAAATCGAATCACATCCAAATTGCAATTTTCATTTATTACAATTCAAAATCAAATCATTCTAAAAAAATGTTTCATTTATTTTAATGATTCAGTTTTTGAAGAGACATTTTAAAGGCCATCTCCAGCTTACTGTCTGCACTTGTACTTCATACGTCCGCAGCCAAAAGGAGCTTTTGTAAACTGTAACCCCTTTTATTATGATTTGTATATCAAATAGTAGATGGCAAGAATCAGTTTGAACCATGTTGAATCTATTCGAATTGTGATTTTGAAGATTCACATCCCAACTAAAACGTGCCTACCATAACACATAATGTGCAATGCAGTTAAATATATTCAAAGGACACAGAAAAAGAGTGAATAGTGCTTGTGTAATATTTTGTCACATGAATTCAACTTTTTCTAACGCACTCTAATAATTGTACTTTTAATGAAGAACGGTGCAGTGTGATGAGTTCATGGACTGTGGGAATATGGGTCACTGGGGCCGTGCGCTCCTTACGTAACAGACTGACACAGTCTTTGTGTCCTTCCCAGTCCCTCCTCTGCCACAGGCACACATACTTGTTTGTTGTTTTAAAGGAGAGAGAAGGAAAAACAATGTGTGTTCAGTTCACACATGCTGGATGTATAAATAAATATATAATCTGGTCTGGCTGCCTGCATGAGAAACCTGCAGGGACCGCTCTCAGCACAAAGCACTCTCTCCATTTGTCAGCCTTTGACAGAGATGCCTCCACTGCAAAAAGTTCACCGTTAATTAGCCTTCTTCTCACAACAATAACAAAATCTGCAAATTCAATCAATCTTTTTCAGCTCCTCATTACAAAGCAGATTTAATGCCACGCTAAACAAACACAAAAAGTGACCGGAATAAAGTTGTTCAATGTAAGAAATCAAGTGGTATTGCTCGAGAATACGTTTGTAAATTTATAAGGACAAAATTGTAATATGATGGGAAACAGTCAAGAATCTAGGGCAGGCCTGGGCAAATTAAGGCCCAGGGGCCACATGCGGCCCGTTAAGCTTTTCAATCTGGTCTGCCGGACATTCCCAAATAATTTTTTTAGGTCTTTAAGATGGAAACTTTAGCTGCCATTATGATGTGCAGTGATGATTTCTAATGACCGTAAGTCTTCAACTATACAAAGTATTTCAATGGTTGGAATCTTTGCTTATGCATGATATACCAGTTACTATGGTCATCTAATTAGTTACTATGGTCATCTAATTAGTTACTATGGTCATGTAAGTCACAGCAGCTCAGACGAGGCACCAAGTAGTGTGGGCGGGAAGCGTTTCCACAGACGCGTAAGGAGATTTTCACAACAAAGTTCTATTGATATATAGAATAGAATAGAAAGTACTTTATTGATCCCTGGGGGAAATTCAGCAAATATCAGATATATCAGATTGTAGGTGGGTTTATTTTGTACCCTTCGCGTTCATATTTCACTGTTTGTTGCATTTTTGTTGCGTTTCACTTGAATGTAAAATATATCGATCGAAAACGGTGTGACATTCATATTTTGTCAATATTCAGTGTTTTATCGTTCATAGAAAAATGTAAAATTCCATTACGTTTTTTAAGGCGGTCTTTCATAACGTTTTTAGCATTCAGTCAGACATTATTGTGAGGTTTTGTATTAGTGTTCCTAAAAATAGATATACCAGCCCCCAGACACATTTTTTTCTCTAAATGTGGCTCCCGAGTCAAAATAATTGCCCAGGCCTGATCTAGGGGAAAAGGGGAAAAAGTAACATTACAAATTCGTGTGAATAAAGGTACGAGCTACAGGGATAAAAGTTACTAGAATAATATTGTAATCTTACAAGATAGAAGTTGTAATGTTAAGACAATAAAATGGTAATGTGTTTAGAGAAAGAAAACCGTGTCAAGTTATGACAATACAACCATAACGTTTCCAGGATTAAAGGCCTACTGAAAGCCACTACTACCGACCACGCAGTCTGATAGTTTATATATCAATGATGAAATCTTAACATTGCAACACATGCCAATACGGCCGGGTTAACTTATAAAGTGACATTTTCAATCTCCCGGGAAATATCCGGCTGAAACGTCGCGGTATGATGACGTATGCGTGTGACGTAGTCAGTTAAACGGAAGTTATGGTACCCCGTAGAATCCTATAAAAAAAGCTCTGTTTTCATTTCATAATTCCACAGTATTCTGGACATCTTTTGCAATTTGTTTAATGAACAATGAAGGCTGCAAAGAAGAAAGTTGTAGATGGGATCGGTGTATTAGCAGCGGACTACAGCAACACAACCAGGAGGACATTGTTGGAGAGCAGACGCGCTAGCCGTGACCTCACCTTGACTTCCTACGTCTCCGGGCCGCCAAACGCATCGGGTGAAGTCCTTCGTCCTCCCGTCGATCGCTGGAACTCAGGTGAGCACGGGTGTTGATGAGCAGATGAAGGCTGGCTGGCGTAGGTGGAGAGCTAATGTTTTTAGCATAGCTCTGTGAGGTCCGGTTGCTAAGTTAGCTTCAATGGCGTCGTTAGCACAGCATTGTTAACCTTCGCCAGCCTGGAAAGCATTAACCGTGTAGTTACATGTCCACGTTTCAATAGTATTGTTGATTTTCTATCTATCCTTCCAGTCAGGGGTTTATTTTTGTTGTTTCTATATGCAGTTAAAGCACGATGCTATCACGTTAGCTCGTAGCTAAAGTGTTTCGCCGATGTATTGTCGTGGAGATAAAAGGCACTGAATGTCCATTTCGCGTGCTCGACTCTCATTTTCAAGAGGATATAGTATCTGAGGTGGTTTAAAATACAAATCTGTGATCCACAATAGAAAAAGGAGAGAGTGTGGAATCCAATGAGCCAGCTTGTACCTAAGTTACGGTCAGAGCGAAAAAAATATGTATTTCACTGCATTCTAGTCCTTCACTCTAACGTTCCTCGTCCACGAATCTTTCATCCTCGCTCAAATTAATGGGGTAATCGTCCGAATAGCTCTAGCTGCGTTGAAAACAATAGGAAAATATGAGGGAGTGAACAACTGACAACGTCACGCTACTTCCGGTAGGGGCAAGGTTTTTTTTTTTATCAGAGACCAAAAGTTGCGAACTTTATCGACGTTGTTATATACTAAGTCCTTTCAGCAAAAATATGGCAATATCGCAAAATGATCAAGTATGACACATAGAATGGATCTGCTATTCCCGTTTAAATAAAAAAAATTCATTTCAGTAGGCCTTTAAGTCATAATATGATGGTAAAAGTCTGGAATTTATGGAAATAAATGTGGAATATTAAGGGGGAAAGGTTGTAATCATAACATTAAAAAAATCCCAAACTTCCGAAAATAAGGTTGTGAAGTTGTTACAATAAAACAGAGATGTGGAAAAAACACATACGAGAATATAGATTGTAATGTAACCAGATGAAAATAATGTAATTTGAAGAGAACAAAAAGTGTAAGATTGCGACAAGAATGGTGGGAAGTTTCGAGAATAAAGTCATAATGTTATTAGAAAAACAATTCCAGAAAGTTATGGGATTAAAGTGGGAATATTACTGACAAATAGGCTGTCATAATAGACAAAGGTGGTTATGTTAGGAAAATAACAAGTCATGTGAATAAAGTACAAAAACAGTCACGTTATGTAGAAAAACTAAAAGTTATGAAAATAAATTTAGGTTTGGAATGGCTCAAGATAAACAATTTCATGTTAAGAGAATGAAGTTGTCATTTGTTGAGACAAAAAAAAAGTGCCAGTTACAAGAATAAAGTTGGTAGAATATGAGGAATTAAGTTGGAATATCGTGGTAAACTAAATATTAGTAACAGTTAAAAGTTACCAGAAGAACGTTGTAAACTTCTATGCACAAAGTTGTGACTTACAGGAAAAAGTAGTCCTGATGGCAGAAACAAAAGTCTAAAAGTTATGTGAATGAAGTCAGAATATTTTTTGGGTAAAAAAGGGTTGTCAAAAGAAAAAGTGGTAAAGTTACAAGAAGAGCGTCAAAAGAATCAAGTTGTGAGTAGTCATGGTGTGAGTCACAAGAATACATTCATATTACAAGATACATTTTGTCATGTTTGGAGAATTGACTTTTAATATGAGTGTCATGTTACTAATGACATATAGTAATGTTATAACAGAGTCTCAAGGTTATGTCAAAAGTTTATTCGAAAATGTCAAGTCAAGGTCGCTTATTTTTCCGACATGATTTAAGAATACATCTCTTTGTTTCTAGTTCACAATGTCCGATAGATAGATAGTACTTTATTGATTCCTTCAGGAGAGTTCCCTCAGGAGAATTACAATTGCAGCAGCCGTGTACAGAGTTGAGATCAAATTTAAAAGTAAAAAGTAAATAATGGGGGAATAAATGGAAACAAAATAGAAAAATATTACAATAAGAATAAAAATAAAAAGCAACAATGAGAATAAAATTATAACAGTAAAATAAGAATATAACAAGTGAAACTAGGCAGTAGTGACCATGTTATGAAATAGTATTGTACTGTTATTGTTTTGCATCCCCTGTCATCCTAGTACCCCCCAGAGAGGAGTTGTACAGTCTAATGGCGTGTGGGACAAAGGAGTTTTTGAGTCTATTAGTCCTGCACTTGGGATGAAGCAGTCTAGCACTGAACAGGCTCCTCTGGCTACTGATAAAGGTATGCAGAGGGTGACTGGCATCATCATTCATGATGCTCACTAGTTTTTCCACAGTCCTCTTCTCTGCCACCAGTGAGTCCAGTTTTATTCCGATTGTAGAACCGGCCCGTCTGATCAGTTTCTCCAGTCTGGAGCTGTCCTTCTTAGATGGACTGCCCCCCCCCCCCCCCCCCCAGCACACTACCATGTAGTACAGAACACTGGCAACCACAGACTGGTAGTAAAGGCAGTAGAAAGAAGCAGAGCTTATTGAATCCTACTCTTTCCTTTCACCAATTAGTGTGTGTCCAATACAGACTCGTACTCACAGGACGGTCTTTGACTCGCTGCTCTCCGACACAGAATGATTTGATCACGCTGCTCACATCTCCTTATGAAACCAGGACCACACAAGTGTACCTTGCCTTTTGTGAGGCTCCAAACCGGACGCACCCAAGCTGTCATGCAGCACCTGCCAGGGCACCGCAGAGAATGCCAAGCCAAGCCCACATCCTGAATGATGGGAATACACTTGAGACCAAATCATCGTAACAATAGATGTTTTAAGTTATGAGAAAAGGTTTAAAGGACCACAATGTTTCAATACTACAAGATAAAAAAAGTTGTAATATTAGGAGGAAAGCATGTCAGTTGTAAATTGAATAAGATGGAACGTCTGTGATGTCACAAGTAAAGAGCCGAAGCAGAACTGCTGTGAATGTCATCTTTCCTTCTTTCTTTAGTTTATTTGGAACATGAACACACTTACAGTATAATACATCACAGTTTCATATCATTTCACTTTACATCATGTCCGAAAAGGAGTAGGAAGAAGCAAAGCTTATTTAATCCTGCCCCTTTCCCACTTCAGAGCGTTTTTACAAATATATACATTCATTTACTGACCTTTTTATAATAAAATAACATCTGTGAATTAGTATACACAACAGTTTTGTAATATATCATTAATTTATTCAGTCATTATTAACATACTGAAATGAAGAATATCTTATTTTCAATAAGGTTGAAAGTATTTCTCATAATTCTTCTTCTTTGTACTTTGTAAGCACTATTAATTTGAACAACCTCTTAAAAAGATCATATCAGTACAATGTTTAACTTCATTACTTAATTCATTCCATAATTTAATTCCACATACTAATGCTAAAGGTTCTAAGTGTTGTACGTGCATACAAATGCTTTAAATTCCTTGTTAGCAGGTTATAGTTTGCTTTGTACATCATTTGAGCTGTTTGCAATTTTACCAAATCACCGAACTTTAATATTTTTGACTCAATAAATAAAGGGTTTGTATTAGGGATGTCTGATAATGGCTTTTTGCCGATATCCGATATTGCGATATTGTCCAACTCTTAATTACCGATACCGATATCAACCGATATCAACCGATACCGCTATATATACAGTCGTGGAATTAACACATTGTTATGCCTAATTTGGACAACCAGGTATGGCTAGATAAGTTCCTTTTTTTTAAAATTAATTTTAAAAAAAATAAGATAAATAAATTAAAAACATTTTCTTGAATAAAAAAGAAAGTAAAACAGTTACATAGAAACTAGTAATGAATGAAAATGAGTCAAATTAAGTGTTAAAGGTTAGTACTATTAGTGGACCAGCAGCACGCACAATCATGTGTGCTTACGGACTGTATCCCTTGCAGACTGTATTGATATATATTGATATATAATGTAGGAAGCAGAATATTAATAACAGAAAGAAACAACCCTTTTGTGTGAATGAGTGTAAATGGGGGAGGGAGATTTTTTGGGTTGGTGTACTAATTGTAAGTATCTTGTGTTTTTTATGTTGATTTAATAAAAAAAAAATACAGATAATTTTAAAAAAACGATACCGATAATTTCCGATATTACATTTTAAAGCATTTATCGGCCGATATTATCAAACATCTCTAGTTTGTATGTTCTCTAGATCCAACATTATATATTATTATAATTGATCTTTTTTTGTAACACGGTTAGCGAATGTAGCGCATATGTGTAGTTATTTCCCCATATTTCTGCACAATAACTCAGATATGGTAATACTAGCGAGCAGTAGAGAATATGAAGTGATTTTTGGCCCAGGACGTATTTTGCTTTATTCATTATTGAAATGTTGTATGTTTAATCTTTTATCTAATTAAGATTTTTTTTTAAAAGTGTTCTCCAGAGAAAAGTTACAGGAAAGTCTAATATCGCAACATTTTTGTTGCACAATTGTCAGTCAAAAGCCACACTTTTGTCATTTGTTGAAATTGGTGCAGTCAAAATATCTGACAAATCACTGTTAAAGACCCCAATATTTGGACAGGAATGCAATTTTCTTGTCAGAATGTCATTCAGGAACATTTAAAAAAAGGTTCTACCTGAATGCTCGCCATTTATTTGCTCAAAACTCTGCGAGCGTTTCATCTACAATCCAGTGGGGGTGTATTTTGGAGGGAAATGTGCTAGCCAGCCCAGTAACCATCCAGCAAAATCTATTCATCTGTGTATAGACGTGAATAATGCTTGTGATTAATCACCAGTTAACTCAACATTTTTGGCCGCCCTAGTTTGGATAAATGCTCCAATTTAATTTACAAAGTCAATTTCTTGACACTTTTGTGTTGTCTTTTTTTTATTTGACAATACGACCATATGAAGTTACCCAAAATGGCTCCTTGCCTGATAAAGTCAATACTCCCAGCTGGAGATAAGTGCACATGCTCTGACGGACACTTCTTGCAGCGTGCACAACTCTCAGCTGAGCCTTTACTGTAAATTGACTTAATGTGTCCTGGGCCAGGAAGACTGACATGCTCCTCCATCAATGGTAATGGCTACACAATAACATATGTGGACCTTTGCTCATAAGATACACACCACTTCTTTCTCTCTGCTGCATGCACAAATGTAAACAAGTGCTTTTGTTGCAGCCAAACTAACGCACGAAGGGCATTGCAGCGTTTTTGTTGATGTTTACTTTCTGAAGGTTTTTTTGCCGCAGGCGAGCACGCGGACACTGCCGAGTACGTCTTTTGAGGCCGTGCCGAGTACCACCTCCAGATGGACAGATAAAAGCAAAAATGGTATTCACGCTTTGCTCAAATTTGTTTGAAAAAGGGTAACACATGGCACACTGACAAAGCTTAACCTATTGTTACTATAACAATCTACATGGTTAATACAGTTGGCTATACTTTCTTTCCCTCCATTTATCTGCTTTCTTTTATATGTATAGTTGCATTTGAAACAATTGTATTGTTGATAATTAGAGATGTCCGATAATATCGGCCTGCCGAAATTATCGGCCGATAAATGCTTTAAAATGTAATATCGGAAATTATCGGTATCGTTTTTTAATTATCGGTATCGTTTTTTTTTTGTTTTTTTTTATTAAATCCACATAAAAAACACAAGATACACTTACAATTAGTGCACCAACCCAAAAAACCTCCCTCCCCCATTTACACTCATTCACACAAAAGGGTTGTTTCTTTCTGTTATTAATATTCTGCTTCCTACATTATATATCAATATATATCAATACAGTCTGCAAGGGATACAGTCCGTAAGCACACATGATTGTGCGTGCTGCTGGTCCACTAATAGTACTAACCTTTAACACTTAATTTTACTCATTTATAAATTACTAGTTTCTATGTACCGTAATTTCCGGACTATAAGCCGCACCTGACTATAAGCCGTACCAGCTAAATTTAGGGGAAAATACAGATTGCTCCATATATAAGCCGCACCCGACTATAAGCCGCAGGGTTTTGATGTGTAATTAGCGTAGTATATAGGGGTTCCTGCTACCACGGAGGGGATTGTCGGGACAGAGATGACTGTTTGGGAACACAAAGCGTCCCATTTATTAACAATAAATCTTTCAATCATTCAATCAAACTTTCACATCTTTGACATGGCGAACAGCATTCGTGCAGAGTACAAATAATACAACGGTGCAAAGTAATACAAAGTGCTCGCCTGTACGTTATCAAAATAACCAGCCTACCGGTATATGAAAAGTCAGTCTTTAATCATTGTGTCATCGTCTTCCTCCTGCGTACTAAAACCACTGAAATCCTCTTCGTCGGTGTCGGAGAAGAACAGGCCGTAAATAAGCCGCACCCTTGTATAAGCCGCAGGGACCAGAACGAGGGGAAAAAGTAGCGGTAGCGGCTTATAGTCCGGAAATTATGGTAACTGTTATTATATTGTTTTACTTTCTTTTTTATTCAACAAAATGTTTTTAATGTATTTATCTTATTTTATTTTATTAATTTTTAAAAAAAGGACCTTATCTTTACCATACCTGGTTGTCCAAATTAGGCATATACCGTATTTTTCGGACTATAAGTCACAGTTTGTTTCATAGTTTGGCCGGGGGTGCGACTTATACTCAGGAGCGACTTATGTGTGAAATTATGAACACATTAGCGTAAAATATCCAATAATATTATTGATGTCATTCACGTAAGAGACTAGACGTATAAGATTTCATGGGATTTAGCGATTAGGAGTGACAGATTGTTTGGTAAACGTATAGCATGTTCTATATGTTATAGTTATTTGAATGACTCTTACCATAATATGTTACGTTAACATACCAGTTGGTTATTTATGCCTCATATAACGTACACTTATTCAGCCTGTTGTTCACTATTCTTTAGACATTTTAAATTGCCTTTCAAATGTCTATTCTCTAACCCTTCCCCAAAAAATGCGACCTATACTCCAGTGCGACTTATATATGTTTTTATCCTTCTTTATTATGCATTTTCGGCCGGTGCGACTTATACTTCGGAGCGACTTATACTCCGAAAAATACGGTAATAATGTGTTAATTCCACGACTGTATATATCGGCATCGGTTGATATCGGTATCGGTAATTAAGAGTTGGACAATATCGGATATCGGCAAAAAAGCCATTATCGGACATCCCTATTGATAATAGAGGTAAGTATTGTTATTATTCATTATCAATAGTGATATTTCTATTGGTATCTGTATTGATCCATTTGTAGTGTAATAATGTTCATTGTCATTTCTGTGTTATTAATATTTACTTCACTAACTGCTTCTCTGCCATCACTTTTACTATCATATTTGTACATATCCTATTTGCTGATGTTGTTCTGTTGTTGTTGTTGTTGTTATTGTTCTTGTTGTCTCTCTGTCTTATCCCCCTCTTGTCCCCACAATTTCCCCCTCTGTCTTCCTTTTTTTCTCTTTCTATCCCCTCCGGCTGCACCAAATAATAATATAAATACATTTAATAAAGTCAAATGCAAATAAGACAACGAGAGAAGTATCCCACACTTCTCTTTTGTAAAGTAAATGTGTAGAGCAGACATTTATCATCTATATCAACGATATGATTTGTCTGAGTAGCTGGACAGGACACAATTTAAAAAAATAAATATATATATATATATATATATATATATATATATATATATATATATATATATATATATATATATATATATATATATATATATATATATATATATATATATATGTTTGGATTCAGTTTCAGGGTTAAAGTGTCAGCACTTTTTTAAAGTCAATTCATGTTTTGATCTGCAGTATAAAAAAGCTAAACCCCAAAACTTTTAGTCAAATTGCAGTTTGTATGTTGACAAAGGTTCAACTTTCCAGCCATATTCCTCCCAATGTTTTTGTTCTATTTAAATGTGTCACATTTGGTCAACTTCCGAGCCTTCGACCTAAAAGAAGTAACATTTTACCAAAAATTTTACAACAATGTCCTTAGAGGCATCGTTTTATGAAAGTATTAAACTATGGAGGCATTTATTGAAGACCGTTGTCAGGTTCAAACTAGGGCTGCAACAACTAATCGATTACATCGATTAAAATCGATTATAAAAATAGTTGCCGATTAATTTAGTCATCGATTCGTTGGATCTATGCTATGTGCATGCGCAGAGGCTTTAAAAAAATTTTTTATTTTTTATTTTTTTAAATAAAACTTTATTTATAAACTGCAACATGTACAAACAGCTGAGAAACAATAATCAAAATAAGTATGGTGCCAGTATGCTGTTTTTTTTCCAATAAAATACTGGAAAGGATAGAAATGTAGTATCTGATTATTAATCGATTAATCGAAGTAATAATCGACAGATTAATCGATTATCAAATTAATCGTTAGTTGCAGCCCTAGTTCAAACACTGATGACATCTATTAAACAGACGAGAAGCAAGGAATCACGCAGAGACAGAGTTCAATTTGGCTCAATTGAGGAAAGACGTTTTTTGGGCTGTACTCTAGTTACAGATCCAGACTGCGCTCTAAAGTCCAGCCCACGTGATTCCTCTATTTGGGAGGTCCCTGGTTACATCACTGAAGCTGCTGCTGAAGGAGGTGGGGTAATCAGCAGCCCCAGAAACAATGTATGATTATACAAAAATGCAAATGTGCTGACACTCGTGATATCGCCCTGTCTCTGCTTTGTCTGCGTCACGGCGGTGTTCGGCCCTGGCAGTCAGCAGGCCGTTCCTGGACACAGACACTAATACGAGACGACTTCCAATCTTTTGATTTGCAAGTCGTCTCTTTGCACAGATAGAGAAGTACTACTTCAACACAATTGATAATAACTATAGCAACGGCCCTTAAGCAGAAGAGTTGTGTGATAATTTATACATAATTATTTTAACGCTGTTTAGTGTGATTATAGTTTGGTGGGTGTTTGATTTAAGAAACATATTTTCCTATAAATGTAGTCAGTTTGATCTGTACATCTTGATTTTAGAGAAATTTAGAAGCACGTTTTTACAAAAATGTCAAATTGTTATTTGTGCAATGAAATTAGGAAAATGTCATCAAATGACAATTTGTAGGATCCCAGGCATTTGCAATTAGAAACATATTTTCCTTTTGATTTTGTCGAGTTTGATCTGTACAACTTTGGGCATCTATTTCACGTCAAGCGAACTTTGGAGGCATATTTTTACATAAAAGTCCAATTATTTGTACAGCGTTCAATTCAGTTACGATCAAATTGCAATTTGTACGAACGCAGGCGTTTTAAATTAGAAACATATTTCACTAATTGTCCAATTCCCATTTGGACAATGTTGGGGATTTGACCTCAGAGGTGGATTTTATTAAACACGTTTTGACACCTCTGGAATTGTATAACTGATAAAACAGTTTGACTACCAGGGCAAAACTTTCTGAACTTCCGTTATTTGACTTTGGAGGCCTTTTTTTAAATAGTGTTTTCAAATGTGTCTACAATGTCCGGGTCAAAGTTCTGTATTTTAACTATTTAATTATTGGCATGCTGTTTGATTATTTTAGTCGTTTAATTAGTAATGGTTCATTTTCAAATGCTTCTATTTTGAATAAGGAAGCGTGTTTGTCTAGGTTTTCCCTTCTGTTCAACAAATATGGTGATACTGTACATTGTTTTCTCCCCTAATACTGTACATGATTATACAACCGCTCTATCATGAAATGAAAGTAAAATAAATGTGCTAAGACGTAATGGCGAGTTAACCCCTGCACTGCAAAAAGTCAGTGTTCAAAAACAAGAAAAAAAAATACAAAAATGAGGGGTATTTTATTTGAACTAGGGCTGCAACAACTAATCGATTAAATCGATTAAAATCGATTATAAAAATAGTTGCCGATTAATTTAGTCATCGATTCGTTGGATCTATGCCAGGGGTCACCAACCTTTTTGAAACCAAGAGCTACTTCTTTGGTAGTGATTAATGCGAAGGGCTACCAGTTTGATACACACTTAAATAAATTGCCAGAAATAGCCAATTTGCTCAATTTACCTTTAACTCTATGTTATTATTAATAATTAATGATATTTATCTTTGTGGAAACACTGATCATCTTAATGATTTCTCACAATAAATATTTATAGAAACAGATAAATATCAATATGCAACACTTTATTTTTATATTTTCTGTAAGTGCACATTTTTCAAATTGAACATTTTCAAATGATCACTTCTAAGGCAGTCTTGTGGTATCACAATATCCCATTTTAACTAGCTAGCCACTAACATTTTTTAACAAATCATGAAATACTTTGCACCATGTTTGTACAAATAATAACTCATGAAAAATACAAAAGTCAACTCTCAAATTTTTAAATAAATCATGTCACACTTTGAACTGGATACCAAATCTGTTATCTGTTTCTTTGTCAGTTAGTGAAGACCAAGTCTTTAAAATATTTTCTTGGATTTTCAAATTCTATTTGAGTTTTGTCTCTCTTAGAATTAAAAATGTCAAGCAAAGCAAGACCAGCTTGCTAGTAAATAAATAACATTTAAAAAATAGAGGCAGCTCACTGGTAAGTGCTGCTATTTGAGCTATTTTTAGAACAGGCCAGCGGGCTACTCATCTGGTCCTTACGGGCTACCTGGTGCCCACGGGCACCACGTTGGTGACCCCTGATCAATGCTATGCGCATGCGCAGAGGCTTTTTAAATAAACCTTTATTTATAAACTGCAACATGTACAAACAGCTGAGAAACAATAATCAAAATAAGTATGGTGCCAGTATGCTGTTTTTTTTTCAATAAAATACTGGAAAGGATAGAAATGCAGTTTGTCTCTTCTATCCGATTATTAATCGATGTAATAATCGACAGATTAATCGATTATCAAATTAATCGTTAGTTGCAGCCCTAATTTGAACTAAGCAAAATGATCTGCCAATAGAACAAGAAAATTCAGCTGGTCAAGACTTTCCAAAACAAGTCAAATTAGCTAACCTCAATGAACCCAAAAATAGCTTAAAATAAGTATATTGTCACTAATAACAAGTGCACTTTTCTTGGTAGAAAAAAAAGAGACCTTTTTGCTCAATATGTTGGAAAACGTTCTTAAATGAAGTAAATGCTAGTGCCATTATCTTGACATAATGATATGCGCTCGGCATCATGATTTTTTTTTTTCATGCTTGAAGTAAGAAATGATGACTTTAAAAAAGTAGTTTTCTACTTGTGAGTGTTGATGACACAGCTTTGCAACAGTTGATATTCTAGTTTCAAGCATGTTTTACTCAATATAAGTCATCAAATCTCAGCAACAAGCTGTAATATCTTACTGAGATCATTTAGGAACAAAACCCTTAAAACAAGTAAAACACTCTAACATAAAATGTGCTTAGTGAGAAGAATTATCTTATCAGACAGAAAATAAGCAAATATCACCCTTTTTTGAGATATTTCATCTTACTTAGATTTCACTTTTTGCAGTGTGAGCCCGCCTAACCGTCCCCTACCTGAAGTCCTCTTTCTGACCCACTTCCTGTTTGCATTACCTCCATCAGGGTGGGCTGCTGACACACACGTTTAATAATTAAGGGTACTTCCGTCATTTCCTCAGTGAAAGTCAGGCCTGTTAAATGTACTCCACCTGTTTAGACCTTGACTGATATTTGCACAATACTAGGTACAGTACACCTGCACACAAGATGCATACCTGATTACATACTGTACTATTATGCCCGCACAAATGGATTCTTTCTCGGAATATTCCGACAAGTTGAGCGTGCATTATTCCTGTTTCTATGATTTCTGTATGCCACAGATTGGGGTTGACGGTATGTATACTGTATATGTTAGATACTGTATGTCAAGGGTCACCAACCTTTTTGAAACCAAGAGCTACTTCTTGGGTACTGATTAATGCGAAGGGCTACCAGTTTGATACACACTTAAATAAATTGCCAGAAATAGCCAATTTGCTCAATTTACCTTTAACTCTATGTTATTATTAATAATGAATGATATTTACACTTAATTGAACGGTTTAAAAGAGGAGAAAACATGAAAAAATGACAATCAAATTTTGAAACATATTTTATCTTCAATTTCGACTCTTTAAAATTCAAAATTCAACCGAAAAAAAGAAGACAAAAACTTAAAGATTTTATGGAACATCATTAGTAATTTTTCCTGATTAAGATTAATTTTAGAATTTTGATGACATGTTTTAAATAGGTTAAAATCCAATCTAAACTTTGTTAGAATATATAACAAATTGGACCAAACTATATTTCTAATAAAGACAAATCATTATTTCTTCTAGATTTTCCAGAACAAAAATTTTAAAATAAATTCAAAAGACTTTGAAATAAGATTTAAATTTGATTCTACAGATTTTCTAGATTTGCCAGAATATTTTTTTTGAATTTTAATCATAATAAGTTTGAAGAAATATTTCACAAATATTCTTCGTCGAAAAAACAGAAGCTAAAATGAAGAATTAAATTAAAATTTATTTATTATTCTTTACAAATAAAAATAAAACAAAATTACTTGAACATTGATTTAAATTGTCAGGAAAGAAGAGGAAGGAATTTAAAAGGTAAAAAGGTATATGTGTTTAAAAATCCTAAAATCATTTTTAAGGTTGTATTTTTTCTCTAAAATTGTCTTTCTGAAAGTTATAAGAAGCAAAGTAAAAAAATTAATGAATTTATTTAAACAAGTGAAGACCAAGTCTTTAAAATATTTTCTTGGATTTTCAAATTCTATTTGAGTTTTGTCTCTCTTAGAATTAAAAATGTCGGGCAAAGCGAGACCAGCTTGCTAGTAAATAAATACAATTTAAAAAATAGAGGCAGCTCACTGGTAAGTGCTGCTATTTGAGCTATTTTTAGAACAGGCCAGCGGGCTACTCATCTGGTCCTTACGGGCTACCTGGTGCCCGCGGGCACCGCATTGGTGACTCCTGCTGTATGTATTAGTTTGTTTTTGGACTGTATATATCCTCCTGAGAACTATTTGTTTTTGGTCTTTTGTCAGAGAAATGTCGGCCACTGCAGAGGACGCCGGTTCTCAAAAGGATGCACAGTCAGTAAGGTATGTGTTTCACCTGACACTGTCAATATGGATACTTGACGCCGGCCTATCGTTAACTGTCGGCTGCGCAATAATAACCATGTGACACCTGCTGATACTGATATCCAGATCATAACCACACGTGTGATTTGATACACGGCAGTAAACACTGCTGGGCTATTTTTGTACTGGGGATATATGAGGAGTGTCTGTCCTCCAAAAACAAAAAGGCTGACTCATCCATTTGACACCGCTTGTCCTTTTTGGGGGTACCTGGAGCCTATCCCCAGCTGCACTCGCACGGAGGGCAGAGTACCGTATTTTTCAGACTATAAGTCGCAGTTTTTTTTCATAGTTTGGCCGGCGGTGCGACTTATACTCAGGAGCGACTTACAGTATGTGTGAAGTTATTAACACATTACCGTAAAATATCAAATAATATTATTTAGCTCATTCACGTAAGAGACTAGACGTATAAGATTTAATGGGATTTAGCGATTAGGAGTAACAGATTGTTTGGTGTTCTATATGTTGTAGTTATTTGAATGACTCCAGTGTTTCCCATAAACTGCCAAGATACCTGTGGTGGCGGGGGCGTGGCTATGGGCGTGGTCACTATGACATCATCGAGTAATTTACATAATTTACTACAATGATTTGATTTTCTCTAAAAAGGCTCAAAAAATGTATACTTACTCATTAATAACAGTTTTGTTAATAAATTAATAACGTCCATCCACCCATTTTACAATATAATTACAACACTTTATGTACATATTTATATACAGATTTGAACAATAAGTTATTCACTGAAATATATTTGTTAATTGTGGTTCTTACAAAAAATATATCTTATAAAATCTAAAAGCTAAAATGTCTCAAAGCTCTGCCCCTTTAATTAGTGCATACTAAATAATTTAACTTTAGCCTACTACTACAACCATATTATTTACCAGCAACATAAAGTGAAACAGAGGCAGAGGTGTCCTGCCACAGTCAGTAACAAATAAACAGAAAACAGTAGTGGTGGTAGATAGACACAGAGCTTCATCAAACATCTGATCCACTGAACAAAGAGCTCCAAAAATCTTGAACTTTAGACTGCCATCCGTTTTACTCCCTACACTTAACCATGTGTTTCCTACTGCCTGCAGACTTTGCACCCTTTGTTATATACACATGTTGTTTCTAATATAAATACATTTAATAAAGTCAAATACAAATAAGGCAACAAGAGAAGTATCCTACACTTCTCTTTTGTAAAGTAAATCTGAACAGCCGATATGGGCATCTACATCAACTATATGATTTGCCTGAGAAGCTGGAGAGGACAAAAAAAAAAAAAAAATACTTTTTATTTTTTTATTTTTTTTAATTTGTGGCGGACGTAATTCTTTCGTGGCGGGCCGCCACAAATAAATGAATGTGTGGGAAACCCTGGACTCTTACCATAACATGTTACGTTAACATACCAGGCACGTTCTCAGTTGGTTATTTATGCCTCATATAACGTACACTTATTCAGCCTGTTGTTCACTATTCTTTAGACATTTTAAATTGCCTTTCAAATGTCTATTCTTGCTGTTGGCTTTTATCAAATAAATTTCCCCAAAAAATGTGACTTATACTCCAGTGCGACTTATATATGTTTTTTTCCTTCTTTATTATGCATTTTCGGCCGGTGCGACTTATACTCCGGAGCGACTTATAGTCCGAAAAATACGGTACACCCTGGACTAGTACACACAAACTAGGACCATTGACCTGGACCAGTACACACACTAGGACCATTGAGTGTTGACAATCAACCTATCCCCCAGGTGTCTTTGGAGGTGGGAGGAGTTAAGTTTTTTTTTAAAATACATAAAATTCAACCCTACATTTGCGCCTTTTAAAAGCGTGCCTAAAAGGGATCTGCACTTTTTAGAGAATTTTGCCTATTGTTCACAACCAGCTATTATCATATATATCTGATTTATGACACCAAAAGACTTACAAAGTTTGCAAATAAATAGATATGATCAAAATAGTATCAATCTCACAAAGTCATTTTGAGAGGTAATGAGGAATCCAGTCACGTAATTCGTGACGTCGTGCTAGGAACCAAAGATCCCTTCCCCATCAACAACAATGCTAATCAAGCAGACTTTGTGAGAGCCAACAATGATTACTTTTGGAAAAATGACGATCCAGGACCTTATATTTTTGAGCCTGAACACAAAGAGGATGAGCACTAAGTTTTAGAAGCAGTTTCATTGTGACACTAGCATCCGCAGCATTGCTAGGTGCTAAACATACAATAACAAAACAAACACTTACTGTAATATTTCCACTCTCGCTGGGATGCCGACCAACGGCACGCTCACATAATTCTGCTTAAATGAAGATTCAATCACAATCGTCACAAAGTGTTAAAAAAAAGTTCCTACAGGAAGTGTCTTGTGGGGTCCACTTCGCCATCTTGGGGATGTGAAAGTGCACCAGCCTGTCAGACCATGGTCACATTTGTGAGAGATGCATGAATTATAATCTAGAATTGACTATTAGCAAGTTTGAGAGCAAGCCGAAGTCAACAATAGCAGCGTAAACTAGCATTAGCTCACTGCTATCAACGCAGCGCTAAAATAGTCTGTCTTATAACAACAATATCACTCATATTTGGTTACTTTTCAGGTCAGGGTGTGTAAATGGAGTATTGTTGGCACTTTCTGTATGTTTTTAGAGATATAATGAGAGGACACTCCATCTGCTGACTCAATTGTTAGATATTTATTTACCATTTAGAATGCATCAAAACAGCCAAGTGTCAGAATTATTCTATCTAAATTATCGCAATACTTTGTGTTGAAATGAGTTCCTAGCAAGAAGACAAAAGCTGTCTTTGAAACCTACCAAGAAGAAGGCTCGTAAAACTCCACTGTGTATGGGGGAGAGCCACATGAAGGGTTTTCTGTTTTCTCTCATGTATGGTAATCAACAGAAAGATATTGTTCTAACCCAAGGACTTCAAAACGTACAGATGGCAGGATCTGCCCAATTTCCAGACCAACTCTTTTTGAACTATTTTATGGACCTCTTTTTTGAAGTATTTTACAAACTCTTTTTGAACTATTTTATGGAACTCTTTTTGAACGGACCTTTTCTGTGAATTGTTTACGACCTTTTCTGTGAACTTTTTTGCGACCTTTGTCCTTTGGAAACAGCAGGTGGTCGGGGAGGGTCCAAAATAAAAGAAGGAGGCATGTGTAGTGGATTGTCCGAAGCTTAAACAGCAACAAAAGTGAATTTAGTACAAAAAATGTATTTACCCATAGTCAAAAGTGCAAGTCGGATTGAGCTGTCCCTGCAGACAAACAAACATCCTCCGGAGGACACACGAATCAAGCAATCTCCCTCAGCCCTTGTCACTTGGCCATTTTTATCTGTTTCCCTCATGCGTCAACGTCCCGTTGTTTTCGACCTGTTTGTTTTGCAACATCCTTGAATCCCTTAGTCATGCTTAGACAATCAAAACATTTTGTAGACTGGTCGGCACGACTTCATATTCAACTTTGTCCTACATCTGGTCTATTCAATGGTATACAATAGAAGAGAAATGAAATGAGCAGACATTATTACCGTAATAGACACGAAATATAGTTCAAAGGTCAGAAATTCTACTACACATGCAATCTTTTGGCAGAGCGTGCTAAGATACTGTGCAAGGGTACAGTGTAAAGATGACTCTCCTCAATATTGAGTCCAAATTTAAATCTGTCTCTGTTTGATTCTTTGCTTCTTGTCTTGTTTAATAGATGTCATCAGTGTTTGAACCTGACACCAAGCATATGTTTTCATGTGAAAGATAAACACATCTATTTCAAGTTTTTGTATATTTCCAGTATGACTGATCTAATACTAATGTCAGAGTGCAGAAGTGCTACTAGTGGGATGTCAATCTCTGAAAATAGCCGAAGGTATTCAGAGAGCAATATTCAAAATGGCCGACTGAATTTGTGGCATTTTGTGATGTTTAAACAGAATTTTCACATACTTTGTGGAGTGTAAACACAATTGGATATGGCTTAATGGATACAATGAAAGTCAACTTGTCTAAGACTGTGCCATTTGGAACTGAAGCAAACTTTGGTTGGAGCTGTTTTGGAATATCCAGGTTATGAATAATCTTACCTGAGGACGAGGAAGAGGAGGCTCTGGCTTTGTGTTGAGGTCATGTTGGAGCAGAAAGAGAGATGGAGAGAGATGGTCACCATCTGCTGTGCAATGTTCTCAGCTTCACAGCATCAGCAGCACAAGTGGGAATGAATCATTTTGCCACCTCGAAAGCTGTGCCCACATATTCTGCCTCTCTCTCCTGTACTGCTGCCCTCCTCCAAAAGATATCTTTCAAAGCATCCTAGGACCTCTGCGGTGGACATTTGTTTGTGGCCTGTTTCTTTTGTACAACATTTCTCTTATACGAGACACAAATGTCCACTCTAGAGCAGTGGTCCCCAACCACCGGTCCGGGTACCGGTACCGGTCCGTGATGCATTTGCTACCGGGCCGGAGAGAAACATTAAATAATTTATAAAGGAGTGCATTTTCTCCTACTTAGCTTTGGCCTGTCCCACTAGACCAGGGGTGTCAAACTTGTTTTTATTGAGGGCCACACTGCAGTCATGGCTGCCATTAGAGGGCCGCTTGTAACAGTAAATAATTAACGAATTTGCCTATGAATTAAAATACTTTAAAAAATTTTTTACGTAATGACTACAAAAAAATCTGCTGATTTTACCACTGTTTTTTACAGAAAAAAACTGGCAGCTTAGTTGCCAGTAAAATATATGGTGTTTTTTATTTATTTTTATTATTATTATTTTTACAACATATTACTGTAAATAGAAATACAGTACCACTCTTTAATGTTATTTTGGCAACTTAGATGCCAGTTTTTTACCATTATAAAATGTGGGACATAAATTCATCAACCTTGGATTTTACAGTAAAAAACCAAAATAAATAAACTGACAGCTCAGTCGACTTAATTTCACTGTAAAAAAACAAACATTGGTCGTTTTTTTTTCCAACTTACAGTAATACGCTGTAAAAAAAAAAAAACTCCCCAAATTTTACAGTAAAATCTATTGGTCATTTTTATAGTGTACAATTTGATGGATAACTTCGAAATCATAAGTTAAGCAGATATTTAAGTACCGTATTTTTCGGACTATAAGTGGCAGTTTTTTTTCATAGTTTGGCCGGGGGTGCGACTTATACTCAGGAGCGACTTATGTGTGAAATTATGAACACATTAGCGTAAAATATCCAATAATATTATTGATGTCATTCACGTAAGAGACTAGACGTATAAGATTTCATGGGATTTAGCGATTAGGAGTGACAGATTGTTTGGTAAACGTATAGCATGTTCTATATGTTATAGTTATTTGAATGACTCTTACCATAATATGTTACGTTAACATAGCAGTTGGTTATTTATGCCTCATATAACGTACATTTATTCAGCCTGTTGTTCACTATTCTTTATTAGGGACTGAGTCCCTTTGGGACAGAGGACCCTATTGAATTTCTAGCGTTTTATTATTATTATTTATTCTTTATTATTATACCGTCGCCTCTTTGAGCTGTAATTTGACCCCCTTAACATGCTTCAAAACTCACCAAATTGGACACACACATCAGGACTGCCGAAAAAAATTGCGATCTAATCAAAAAACCAAACCCGACAAAACTGCCTCCAACTCCCAGTAGGAATGTCGTAGAGACATGAAACAAAAACCTCTATGTAGGTCTCACTTAGACCTTTGTTTCATACACTGACAACCCCCAGCTAAAATCAACAGGAAGTTTGTAATTCCCCCTTCAAAACAAATGTGTAAAAACAGTCACCTTTTTTTCTAACATTATCTCCTCTGAGCGTGTTTGTCGTGTCGGCTTCGAATTAGCACAGGAGAGAGATTGAACCCTTCTGATTAAAAGTTGATGAAAGAGTTTTAATTACTGCTACGGTTTGGATTTTATGAGCCCTCAAAGTCGGTCCCGTCAATCGCTGCTTGCAGCTTTAATTTATTTTAAATTGCCTTTCAAATGTCTATTCTTGGTGTTAGGTTTTATCAAATAAATTTCAGCAAAAAATGCGACTTATACTCCAGTGCGACTTATATGTTTTTTTCCTTTTTTATTATGCATTTTCGGCCGGTGCGACTTATACTCCGAAAAATACGGTATTTATTTGGATTTTGACCAACAAAGTTAGATAATATAATATTTTTTGCAATATTGGACACTTATTTGTTTTCCCTTTCAAACTAGAAAAAAAAAACCCTAATATCTTTAGTAAGAAAATAAGAAAGTAGAGAAAGAAAATATAAGGTATTTTATTGGCACATATTATTTCCAGGCTTTTGCGGGCCATATAAAATGACGTGGAAGGCCAGATCTGGCCCGCGGGCCTTGAGTTTGACACCTGTGCACTAGACACACCAATAAGCTTGTTTATAGATGTACATTAAAACTCCTCATGGGAAGTTGCCATTTGTTATAACTTTGTGACATGATACAATGCACATTAATGAACATATCGGACAGAAAAGTGACAAGATTGTAGCCAAAGGCTGATTTCCATCTGCATCTCATCGCAAAGAAACACTAATTCAGCGTTATAGTGAGTTGTATTTTTTATGTACTTATTCTTGCTGTATTTATCTGGTACAAGTGGAAAGCCGGTCCCTGAAAATAATGCCTACATTAAACCGGTCCGTGGTGCAAAAAAGGTTGGGGACCCCTGCTCTAGAGGACACTCAGTAGGATATAAGCTGTGCTACTTTGGCAAAGAAAAGTGAGATAACTTCCTGTGAATATTTCATGTGGACAGCTTTTAATGAGCTGGGATAGAGATGATCAATAGGACTACAGCTTTTTGGTCTTCCATGCTGCTGATGGGACAAAAGTCAGCACTCAGCCTAAAAGAAGTGGAGAGCAGACCTCCACCAAGTCTCCACAATAATGGAACCCTGCAGAAGCTGACTTTACTGTCAGATGTAAACAAAACATGGCGAGTCTTTTGTTTCTAAACAAACCTCTTTTTGGTCTTGAAGATTCTGACTTGTACTTTTACCCCTGTTCAAGAAAAAATAGCCAGTTTCTTTCCAGTAAGAAAAATAACTTTTTCATTAAACAGTTGATTTTCATGAAAGGTTTATTTAATGTTATAATTTAAAAAACTTGTATTTTCTTTTTTTCTTCTTCAAACAATGACTTAAAAATCATTTTTTTACAATGGAAAAAAACCTTACAATATTGCAGCTTAAATTATTTTTGTGCATTTCAACTTAAAACCAACATTTCTTGTAATGTGATTTTTTTTCCTGTAAGATTCAGAGATTTTCTCCAAATGATATGCTTTTTTCCTTACTACATTTGTTGAATTAGTTTCTTTGTAGTGGTATGACTTTTTTTTTTTTTTTTTTAGCAACTTAAAACTACTTACCGTATTTCCTTGAATTGGCGCAGGGAATATAGTATTCGCACGTCTAGAATTACTGCCGGGTCAAACTCGTTTCTCAAAATAATTAACGCATGCTTGGCCTTATCGCCGGTTCATTATTAACGCCGGATCAAATTCGTTTCGCAAAATATTAATTTTATTATCGCATGTCTATAATTTTCGCCGGGTCAAACTCGTTTCGCAAAATATTTAGCATATGTCTAGAACTTCCGCCGGGTCAAATTCGTTACGTCACGAGTGACGCTTTACCTGTCCTCATTTTCAAAATGGAGGAAGCTGCTTTCAGTAGTTTGCAATCGCACAAAGGAAAAAAGATAAAGAGCTATTCAGTATGATTGAAGGTCCAAGCTATTGAATACCGGTACAGTATGCTAAAAAGAACAGTAAGCAGCTATTTTTTATTAATATACCGTAGCTGCGTGTGTCAAATACTGTATAAGTCATTAAATGACTCCCCCCTCCTGGTGGTAGAGGGCGCTACCGCGCTAGTGATCCTTCTTGCGACTTCCGGTACTGCAGAAGAAGTGACTACACGCAGCAAGAGATTTTTTTTTTTTTTCCTCTGCCTGAACTTTTAACATGGAGGATTACATACCGGTATCTAAAATACAACAGTTTTCTAAACTGGACTTTCAATGGAAGCAGGAGGTAATAATTAAAGGAATATCTCCATCGAGACAGAGAGACTTTTAAAACTGAAGAAAGAAAATAAGGAAGACTTCTATAAACAAGTTATCGATGCTTTTGGTCAGAAGGAGCTGCAAATGGACTCCATTCATAAGTACAGGTAAGACCATAATAAGGTTTTTTTTAATTAAATGTGCTTTTCATGATGGTATGCTTACATCACACTCAAAGCGCACGCCTAAATTTACCGCATTCCTTTTGGTAAACGCCGGAGTGAGAAGAGGTTTTAAAATAATTAGCGCATGCATGGCCATCCCGCAGGCTTCCGGTAAACGCTGGAGTGACAGGAGGTTTTAAATTAATTAGCGCCCCTGCGGCTATTCAAGGAAATACGGTATTTGGGTTTTCGAAAAATATAAATTTATATTTTTGACGTTCTTTTTTCATCATACTATTTGAACTTTAAATTTTATTGGGAAAACATGAGTTTTCTTTGTAACATTACAAGCCTTTCTTTGTTGGTATTGTTCTGATTTCTTCACATCTACAATCTTGTAATGGCAAGATTAGAATTTATCCAGGCGTGGTCACGACTTTTTTCTCATTTCATTACAACTCCACCTAAAAAAGAAAACATTTTACTTGCAACAATTCTTTGAATGCAGTTTTACAAATCTTATTCTGGTAACATTACGACTTTTGTCCTCGCACTAGTATTACTTTAGTCATGTCACATTGCAGGTGTTTTTGTCCTACCATTCCAACATTTTTCTTGCAATGTTACAAAACACTCACATTGCACATTTTTTTCACTTTAATCCCAAAACACCCACTTTTTTCCTACCAATGTTGAATTCTAGCATTACCACTTTTCTTTAAAAGATGCAACTTTTTGCTGGTAACTATTTTTTTCGTGAAATGTTACAATTTTATTCTTGTAACAATAACTTTTTTTTTTAATAACATTGAAAACTTCCATCCATCCATCCATTTTCTACCTCTTCTCCCTTTCAGGGTGGCGGGGGGGTGCTGGAGCCTATCTCAGCTGCATTTGGGCAGAAGGCGAGGTACACCCTGGACAAGTCGCCACCTTGTAATATTACAATTTTTACCTACCTTTTTCACATTTACAACTCTATCAACGTAACATTGCGACTTTTTTCTCATACAATTGAAACTTTACTGTACAAGAATGCCACTTTGTTGGTAACAATTTATTTGTATGTATTTTACCAATTGTATTCTCATAACATCAGGCACCCTAACACCCTAACCAATCTGGCGCCCTAGGCAAGATTTTAGGTGGCGCCCCCCCCCCCCACATCGGCAGTGAAGTGTATATACTCACAAGAAACCGAATAGCTTTGTCTTTGACCTTTTTTTTTACTTAAAGAAAGCAAATCAACAATCAGAATAGTTAACAAGATAAAAAAAAATATGGATAAATAAATGAATACAAAAAATAAAAAATGAATATATGAAATACAATATTTTTTACATACATAAACACAAAATAAAACGTGTCAACACGTTGCATAAAATAAATTAAAAATACAATATAAATAAGGCACTGCACAAAACAAGATATCAAAACAGTATGACTTTAACAACTATATTACAAAAAAAGGGGATCCTACAGAGTTCTCTATTTGTGCTTTTTAATATTGCATTAACTAGAATGACTTACAAATTACTGTACACCAGGGAGTACTGTAATTACCTAACGTTACATTATTATTTTCCATAACAATTTAGCCCCCTCCACAATATTAACCCGACGTTAAAACAGAACTAGCTATTTATTGATTAGCAATTGCCGAATCATGTAACATTAGCTTAATGAGAAATAATTTCATGTAGGCTAACGTTACCTACCTGCTACCTTTGTCTTTTTCTCGTTTCTCCTCCTCTTCTTTTCTATTTTTTCTTCCGTGGGCACCTGACAGTTTTGGCCGTTTTGACATCTTGTGTTGATTTTTTGATGTGGTGACGTCCAAAAAGAGTCATGATGCGGGAAAGGAGGGGGCGCACCGTGCGGGGCGAGGGGGGGTGTAATGTTGTAACAAATAATATTTATATTAAATAGGCTTTACTTTGCATTTTAATTAAGGTGGGATTATTTTATGTATTTAGAAATAATAGTACCAACTTTTTTTTTTTTTTTTTCCTCCAACATTTGTGGCACTGGCGTGGCGCCCCCTTATGGACGGCGCCCTTAGCATTTGCCTATACGGCCTATGCCACGGGCCGGCCCTGCATAACATTATTGGGGACCTACACTTTTGGACTCCTATAGTACATCGCCACACAAAGCTGTGTAGCTTATTCCTTGAATTTCCTGCATCTGGCCAAAATGGTGTGTGTAATTAACCCCCCCTGAGCCCACTGCTCTATGATTGGTCACACTCCCGAGGACATCTGAAGGGCTGGCCAACGCTCATTACAAGCAATATACTTCCCAAACAGAGCGGGGGAGGGAGCAGGTCTCCAGCCTTTATGCCCATAAAAATAAGTCTTGAGGACCCGTTTACATCCATCCATTTTCTACCGCTTGTCCCTTTTTGGGGTGCACACCAAATCTGATTGTTTTGCCCTCAAGTGACACAGATCTGATTTAGTTTGCCAGTCTAAATGCTCCAAAGTGCTTCAAATCTGATCTTTTGCCATCAGATTCACACCACATCAGGAGGTAGTCCTGAATCACATTGGAATCTGATCCTTTCAAATGTGACTCCAGTCTAAACGCAATGTGACCTGAATGTGACTTTTTCGTCATCTTTGGGCGAGCTACGTCACTCGTGTGCGCCCGAAAGACGCAGTCGCTAGAGGAAATGTATATTTCATCACAACATCCTCTTTGGCTTTTTATTTAACACCACCAAATTTTCACTGCATCACTTGTCAATAGTGCACAAATAATAGTCTATACGTAATATATGAATATATATTTTAGTGCACAAATAATAGTCTATATGTAATATATGAATATATATTTTAGTGCACAAATAATAGTCTATATGTAATATATGAATATATATTTTAGTGCACAAATGATAGTCTATATGTAATATATGAATATATATTTTAGTGCACAAATAATAGTCTTTGTGTAATATATGAATATATATTTTAAGGCACAAATAATAGTCTATATGTAATATATGAATATATATTTTAGTGCACAAATAATAGTCTTTGTGTAATATATGAATATATATTTTAGTGCACAAATAGTCTATATGTAATATATGAATATATATTTTAGTGCACAAATAATAGTCTATATGTAATATATGAATATATATTTTAGTGCACAAATAATAGTCTATATGTAATATATGAATATATATTTTAGTGCACAAATAGTCTATATGTAATATATGAATATATATTTTAGTGCACAAATAATGGTCTATATGTCATATATGAATATATATTTTAGTGCAGAAATAATGGTCTATATGTAATATATGAATATATATTTTAGTGCATAAATAATAGTCTATATGTAATATATGAATATATATTTTAGTGCACAAATAATAGTCTATATGAATATATATTTTAGTGCACAAATAATAGCCTATATGTAATATATGAATATATATTTTAGTGCACAAATAATAGTCTATGTGTAATATATGAATATAAATTTTAGTGCACAAATAATAGTCTATATGTAATATATGAATATATATTTTAGTGCACAAATAATAGTCTATATGTAATATATGAATATATATTTTAGTGCACAAATGATAGTCTATATGTAATATATGAATATATATTTTAGTGCACAAATAATAGTCTTTGTGTAATATATGAATATATATTTTAGTGCACAAATAATAGTCTTTGTGTAATATATGAATATATATTTTAGTGCACAAATAATAGTCTTTGTGTAATATATGAATACATATATTTTAGTGCACAAATAGTCTATATGTAATATATGAATATATATTTTAGTGCACAAATAATAGTCTTTGTGTAATATATGAATATATATTTTAGTGCACAAATAATAGTCTATATGTCATATATGAATATATATTTTAGTGCACAAATAATAGTCTATATGTAATATATGAATATATATTTTAGTGCACAGATTATAGTCTATGTGTAATATATGAATATATATTTTAGTGCACAAATAATAGTCTATATGTAATATATGAATATATATTTTAGTGCACAAATAATAGTCTATATGTAATATATGAATATATATTTTAGTGCACAAATAATAGTGTATATGTAATATATGAATATATATTTTAGTGCACAAATTATAGTCTATATGTAATATCTGAATATATATTTTAGTGCACAAATAATAGTCTATATGTAATATATGAATATATATTTTAGTGCACAAATAATAGTCTATATGTAATATATGAATATATATTTTAGTGCACAAATAATAGTCTATATGTAATATATGAATATATATTTTAGTGCACAAATAATAGTCTATATGTAATATATGAATATATATTTTAGTGCACAAATTATAGTCTATATGTAATATATGAATATATATTTTAGTGCACAAATAATAGTCTATATGTAATATCTGAATATATATTTTAGTGCACAAATAATAGTGTAAATGTAATATATGAATATATATTTTAGTGCACAAATTATAGTCTATATGTAATATATGAATATATATTTTAGTGCACAAATAATAGTCTATATGAATATATATTTTAGTGCACAAATAATAGTCTATATGTAATTTATGAATATATATTTTAGTGCACAAATTATAGTCTATATGTAATATCTGAATATATATTTTAGTGCACAAATAATAGTCTATATGTAATATATGAAAATATATTTTAGTACACAAATAATAGTCTATATGTAATATATGAATATATATTTTAGTGCACAAATAATAGTCTATATGTAATATATGAATATATATTTTAGTGCACAAATAATAGTCTATATGTAATATATGAATATATATTTTAGTGCACAAAAAATAGTCTTTGTGTAATATATGAATATATATTTTAGTGCACAAATAATAGTCTATATGTAATATATGAATATATATTTTAGTGCACAAATAATAGTCTATATGTAATATATGAATATATATTTTAGTGCACAAATAATAGTCTTTGTGTAATATATGAATATATATTTTAGTGCACAAATAATAGTCTATATGTCATATATGAATATATATTTTAGTGCACAAATAATAGTCTATATGTAATATATGAATATATATTTTAGTGCACAGATTATAGTCTATATGTAATATATGAATATATATTTTAGTGCACAAATAATAGTCTATATGTAATATATGAATATATATTTTAGTGCACAAATAATAGTCTATATGTAATATATGAATATATATTTTAGTGCACAAATAATAGTGTATATGTAATATGTGAATATATATTTTAGTGCACAAATTATAGTCTATATGTAATATCTGAATATATATTTTAGTGCACAAATAATAGTCTATATGTAATATATGAATATATATTTTAGTACACAAATAATAGTCTATATGTAATATATGAATATATATTTTAGTGCACAAATAATAGTCTATATGTAATATATGAATATATATTTTAGTGCACAAATAATAGTCTATATGTAATATATGAATATATATTTTAGTGCACAAATAATAGTCTTTGTGTAATATATGAATATATATTTTAGTGCACAAATAATAGTCTATATGTAATATATGAATATATATTTTAGTGCACAAAAAATAGTCTTTGTGTAATATATGAATATATATTTTAGTGCACAAATAATAGTCTATATGTAATATATGAATATATATTTTAGTGCACAAATAGTCTATATGTAATATATGAAAATATATTTTATTGCACAAATAATAGTCTATATGTAATATATGAATATATATTTTAGTGCACAAATAATAGTCTATATGTCATATATGAATATATATTTTAGTGGACAAATAATAGTCTATATGTAATATATGAATATATATTTTAGTGCACAAATTATAGTCTATATGTAACATATGAATATATATTTTAGTGCACAAATAATAGTCTATATGTAATATATGAATATATATTTTAGTGCACAAATAATAGTCTATATGTAATATATGAATATATATTTTAGTGCGCAAATAATAGTCTTTGTGTAATATATGAATATATATTTTAGTGCACAAATAATAGTCTATATGTCATATATGAATATATATTTTAGTGCACAAATAATAGTCTATATGTAATATATGAATATATATTTTAGTGCACAAATTATAGTCTATATGTAATATATGAATATATATTTTAGTGCACAAATAATAGACTATATGAATATATATTTTAGTGCACAAATAAGTCTATATGTAATTTATGAATATATATTTTAGTGCACAAATAATAGTCTATATGTAATATATGAAAATATATTTTATTGCACAAATAATAGTCTATATGTATTATATGAATATATATTTTAGTGCACAAATAATAGTCTATATGTCATATATGAATATATATTTTAGTGCACAAATAATAGTCTATATGTAATATATGAATATATATTTTAGTGCACAAATAGTCTATATGTAATTTATGAATATATATTTTAGTGCACAAATAATAGTCTATATGTAATATATGAATATATATTTTAGTACACAAATAATAGTCTATATGTAATATATGAATATAAATTTTAGTGCACAAATAATAGTCTATATGTAATATATGAATATATATTTTAGTGCACAAATAATAGTCTATATGTAATATATGAATATATATTTTAGTGCACAAATAATAGTCTATATTAATATATATTTTAGTGCACAAATAATAGTCTATATGTAATATATGAATATATATTTTAGTGCACAAATAATAGTCTATATGTACTATTTGAATATATATTTTAGTGCACAAATAATAGTCTATATGTAATATATGAATATATATTTTAGTGCACAAATAATAGTCTATATGTAATATCTGAATATATATTTTAGTGCACAAATAGTCTATATGTAATGTATGAATATATATTTTAGTGCACAAATAATAGTCTATACGTAATATATGAATATATATTTTAGTGCACAAATAATAGTCTATACGTAATATATGAATATATATTTTAGTGCACAAATAATAGTCTATATGTAATATCTGAATATATATTTTAGTGCACAAATAGTCTATATGTAATATATGAATATATATTTTAGTGCACAAATAATAGTCTATACGTAATATATGAATATATATTTTAGTGCACAAATAATAGTCTATACGTAATATATGAATATATATTTTAGTGCACAAATAGTGTATATGTAATATATGAATATATATTTTAGTGCACAAATAATAGTCTATATGTAATATTTGAATATATATTTTAGTGCACAAATAGTCTATATGTAATATATGAATATATATTTTATTTCACAAATAATAGTCTATATGTAATATATGAATATATATTTAGATTGGGAAGAAATAGTTTGTTGAAAGAGCAAAATTGAGGCTGTGACACATTTGTTTACATGTGAGTGTCAAAATAAATCTAAGGTAGATCCACGCTGATTTCCGTGTCTCCTCGACTTAACAGACAAATATATGACACTATATATGTCCATTCATACTTTATATTACTTTACTTTACTTTCACATAAAAAAACACTCATTTTTAAGTTGTTGCCACTTCTATTTTATTTTGTGGTAGTAGCAACTTCTTCCAGGTCAACTTCCTTTGTTTTCAGTTAATGGAAGTGACGTCGAGGCCACATTGGGGCCACTTTGGAGCCTGTGCGCGTTTACACTGCAGTCTAATAAAAAATCACATTTTACTTGCAGTGTAAAGAGTCAGCTGGGAAAAATCTGATTTAAAAAAAAAAAAAAAAAATCTGATTTGGGCCACTTTGGCCTGCAGTGTATCCATCCATCCATTTTCCTAGTCAAATACGACCCCACATTTAAAAAAATAAAATGAAATAAAATAAAATTAAATTAAATTAATAATTTCGATCCAAAGCTGCTTGCAGGTCTCACTTCCAAATGCATGACCAATATTATTTGACACTTTGGCATGGTTTAACACGAGTATTGTCACAGGTCAAAAAAGAGTGAAAGTATAATGGACTTTAATATTTAATACTTTTATTCTGGTAACATTATTGCTTTGGTCACATTAGCATTGCAAATTTCATTTTGTGACAATCCACCTTTTCAAAAAAAAAAGTTATTTTGTTACTTTTTTTTACTTTTGTCTAATGACATGACAACTTCGTTCACCTACTATTACAAGGTGAACTTAAATGGCCAGAAATGTTTGCTTGTAACAACTTTTGAGTGTCATTTCAGAACTGTACATTGCAAAAAGTCAGTGTTCAAAAACAAGAAAAAAAAATACAAAAATGAGGGGTATTTTATTTGAACTAAGCAAAATGATCTGCCAATAGAACAAGAACATTTGGCTTGTCAAGACTTTCCAAAACAAGTCAAATTAGCTAACCTCAATGAACCCCAAAATAGCTTAAAATAAGTATATTCTCACTAATAAGTGTACTTTTCTTGGTAGAAAAAACAAATATGAAACATTTTGCTCAATATGTTGAAAAATATTCTTAAATGAAGTAAATGCTAGTGCCATTATCTTGACATAATGATATGCACTCGGCATTACATTTCTTGAAAGCAGCAAACTTATACTAAAAACTAGTTTATTGTTCTTAATGGAAAGGCAACAAGGCAAGCGCTTGTTACTCTCGGGGTCTCCTAGCCGCTCAGGCAAATCATATTGTCTAAAAATGCATTTTTCCATGGATAACATGACATCATCGCGCCAAGTGTGTGCTCTTTCAGTCAATTAGTGTGCATATATACAGCCCGGCCCCCGGACAAAAAATGTTTTATTGTAATTTTGAAGAATTCATTTGAATGTGCATGAACTATTTCTGTTCAAAATTGTTAGAAATGTCAAAATGTTAAATATTAACTGTCAGTTTACTGTACTGTGCCAACTGTACTACTATATGAGTACATATTTTCTATTGTTTCATTGGAAATAAAACAGCAAAGTCCATTTGGCTGTCATCTGTTTTAATTATGAGACACAATTGTGTCAAAGTCATGATTTTTTATTTCATGCTTGAAATAAGAAATGATGACTTTAAAAAAGTAGTTTTATACTTGTGAGTGTTGATGACACAGCTTTGCAACACTTGATATTCTAATTTCAAGCATGTTTTATTCAATATACACTACCGTTCAAAAGTTTGGGGTCACCCAAACAATTTAGTGTTCGAGCCTTCATTTCTAAGAACAAGAATAGACTGTGGAGTTTCAGATGAAAGTTCTCTTTTTCTGGCCATTTTGAGCGTTTAATTGAGCCCACAAATGTGATGCTCCAGAAAGTCAATCTGCTCAAAGGAAGGTCAGTTTTGTAGCTTCTGTAACGAGCTAAAGTGTTTTCAGATGTGTGAACATGATTGCACAAGGGTTTTCTAATCATCAATTAGCCTTCTGAGCCAATGAGCAAACACATTGTACCATTAGAACACTGGAGTGATAGTTGCTGGAAATGGGCCTCTATACACCTATGTAGATATTGCACCAAAAAGCAGACATTTGCAGCTAGAATAGTCATTTACCACATTAGCAATGTATAGAGTGTATTTCTTTCAAGTTAAGACTAGTTTCAAGTTATCTTCATTGAAAAGTACAGTGCTTTTCCTTCAAAAATAAGGACATTTACATGTGACCCCAAACTTTTGAACGCTAGTGTAGGTCATCAAATCTCAGCAACAAGCTGTAATATCTTACTGAGATCATTTAGGAGCAAAACACTTAAAACAAGTAAAACACTCTAACATCAAATCTGCTTAGTGAGAAGAATGATCTTATCAGACAGAAAATAAGCAAATATCACCCTTATTTGACATATTTCATCTTACTTAGATGTCACTTTTTGCAGTGTATTCTCTGGTCTTCCCGGTGTTCCTGTAACCTTTTTTCTTTGTAATATTATCACTTGAAACTTTTTTCCAAATACCGTTACAACTTTTTGCCCCTGACAAATGTCCTTATTGTACTTTTAACGTCTTTCCCGCAACATTCCGATACATTTTTCACGTAACATAACCAATGTGTTCTCGCTGTGGCCTTAATACTAGTCCTCACACTTTAATGCACTGGTTCTTAACCTGGGTTCGATCCAACCCTAGGGGTTCAGTGAGTCGGGCTCAGGGGTTCGGCGGAGGTCAAAACACACCCGACTCATCGTGTAAATACAAACTTCTCCCTATCGGCGTTTTACGGATACAACAACAGCAGAAGTCAGACTGATTTGCAGGTGTGTCATTTGTTGTGAGTTTATGCACTGTGTTGGTTTTGTTGTTTGAACAAGGTGATGTTCATGCACGCTTCATTTTGTGCACCAGTAAAAAAACATGCTAACACTTTAGTATGGGGAACATATTCACCATTAATTAGTTGTTTATTAACATATTGGCTCTTAACTAGTCATTATTAAGTACTTATTAATGCCTTATTTGGCATGGCCTTATTATAACCCTAACTTTCTATTCCTAACCCTAACCAAATAACTCTAAATGAAGTCTTTGTTACTTAGAATATGTTCCCCTAGCGTCCAAATAACTCTAAATGAAGTCTTTGTTACTTAGAATATGTTCCCCTAGTGTCCAAATAACTCTAAATTAAATCTTTGTTACTTGAACATGTTCCCCTAGTGTCCTAATAACTCTAAATGAAGTCTTTGTTACTTAGAATATGTTCCCCTAGTGTCCTAATAACTCTAAATGAAGTCTTTGTTACTTAGAATATGTTCCCCTAGTGTCCAAATAACTCTAAATTAAGTCTTTGTTACTTAGAATATGTTCCCCTAGTGTCCAAATAACTCTAAATTAAGTCTTTGTTACTTAGAATATGTTCCCCTCGTGTCCAAATAACTCTAAATTAAGTTTGTTACTTAGAATATGTTCCCCTAGTGTCCAAATAACTCTAAATTAAGTCTTTGTTACTTAGAATATGTTCCCCTAGTGTCCAAATAACTCTAAATGAAGTCTTTGTCACTTAGAATATGTTCCCCTCGTGTCCAAATAACTCTAAATTAAGTCTTTGTTACTTAGAATATGTTCCCCTCGTGTCCAAATAACTCTAAATGAAGTCTTTGTTACTTAGAATATATTCCCCTAGTGTCCAAATAACTCTAAATTAAGTCTTTGTTACTTAGAATATGTTCCCCTAGTGTCCAAATAACTCTAAATTAAGTCTTTGTTACTTGAACATGTTCCCCTAGTGTCCTAATAACTCTAAATGAAGTCTTTGTTACTTAGAATATGTTCCCCTAGTGTCCTAATAACTCTAAATGAAGTCTTTGTTACTTAGAATATGTTCCCCTAGTGTCCAAATAACTCTAAATTAAGTCTTTGCTACTTAGAATATGTTCCCCTAGTGTCCAAATAACTCTGAATGAAGTCTTTGTTACTTAGAATATGTTCCCCTAGTGTCCAAATAACTCTAAATTAAGTCTTTGTTACTTATAATATGTTCCCCTAGTGTCCAAATAACTCTAAATTAAGTCTTTGTTACTTAGAATATGTTCCCCTCGTGTCCAAATAACTCTAAATTAAGTTTTTTACTTAGAATATGTTCCCCTAGTGTCCAAATAACTCTAAATTAAGTCTTTGTCACTTAGAATATGTTCCCCTAGTGTCCAAATAACTCTAAATTAAGTCTTTGTTACTTAGAATATGTTCCCCTAGTGTCCAAATAACTCTAAATTAAGTTTTTGTTACTTAGAATATGTTCCCCTAGTGTCCAAAAAACTATAAATGAAGTCTTTGTTACATAGAATATGTTCCCCTAGTGTCCAAATAACTCTAAATTAAGTCTTTGTTACTTAGAATATGTTCCCCTAGTGTCCAAATAACTCTAAATGAAGTCTTTGTCACTTAGAATATGTTCCCCTAGTGTCCAAAAAACTATAAATGAAGTCTTTGTTACATAGAATATGTTCCCCTAGTGTCCAAATAACTCTAAATTAAGTCTTTGTTACTTAGAATATGTTCCCCTAGTGTCCAAATAACTCTACATTAAGTCTTTGTTACTTAGAATATGTTCCCCTAGTGTCCAAATAACTCTAAATGAAGTCTTTGTCACTTAGAATATGTTCCCCTCGTGTCCAAATAACTCTAAATTAAGTCTTTGTCACTTAGAATATGTTCCCCTAGTGTCCAAATAACTCTAAATTAAGTCTTTGTTACTTAGAATATGTTCCCCTCGTGTCCAAATAACTCTAAATTAAGTCTTTGTCACTTAGAATATGTTCCCTTAGTGTCCAAATAACTCTAAATTAAGTCTTTGTCACTTAGAATATGTTCCCCTAGTGTCCAAATAACTCTAAATTAAGTCTTTGTTACTTAGAATATGTTCCCCTAGTGTCCAAATAACTCTAAATGAAGTCTTTGTTACATAGAATATGTTCCCCTAGTGTCCAAATAACTCTAAATTAAGTCTTTGTCACTTAGAATATGTTCCCCTAGTGTCCAAATAACTCTAAATGAAGTCCTTGTCACTTAGAATATGTTCCCCATACTAAAGTGTTACCAAAAACATATAACTTTGTCTTGAATTTGAAAAAAAACATGTTATTTTTCACTAAAGAAGGGTTGGGTGGATGCGCATATGAAACTGGTGGGGTTCGGTACCTCCAACAAGGTTAAGAACCACTGCTTTAATATCCTCCTGTATCCTGAAAAACAACTAAACACCATCGGATCCTTACAAATTTATTAGAGTAAATAGAATAAGAACTCATAAGTGCTATCATAAAAACAAGAAACAGATTACCCTTGCATAGATCACAGACCATGCCTTGTTGTCACACACTGTAGCATCATCCTCTGCATAGATCACAGACCATGCCTTGTTGTCGTCACACTGTAGCATCATCCTCTGCATAGATCACAGACCATGCCTTGTTGTCGTCACACTGTAGCATCATCCTTTGCATAGATCACAGACCATGCCTTGTTGTCGTCACACTGTAGCATCATCCTCGGTGAACACAAGATGACAATGGTGCTTGGGTACAATCACTTTGCTCTGCTTGGGATGACGCAAACAAGACTTCCAAAGTCTTTCTTCTTTTTTGTTTGTTTGTTGTCGGTTTTTTGTTTTTTTTTGCTCCACGGTGGGCCGGCTTCTCCCTGGACAGGAAGTGACTTGGTCTTGCTTGCACAACAACAAGAACAAAGTTGCTCGCAGAGGCCCTTAAACGTCCTCGCTGGCGTTCCTCGGCCCTTTTTCGGCCGGTAAAACCCTGTTAACGCTTCCCTTGCATTGGGGGGGTCGGAGCTCCAGCAAAGGGGCTCCTCCAAAACAAAAACATGTCCTAACATTGATGCACAGTCTGGAAAAGGCAAAGCTCATGCAGTCTTCTGTCAACCATGCAGTTTTGTTCTTCCCAAGCTTTAGCGGGGTGGACGTCAAATATCCCTACTTCTTGTGGATTCCAGCTGCGGAGCATCTTGGTCCACTAAAAAAAAAAAAGTGACTATTTCCCTACTATACTTGTTACATTTGATTGCAATAGTAGATATCTACGTTACTGTGTCGCATTACGCCTCCCTGACTCTCTTCCAGCGCTGTTCATGTTGACTCGCCCTAAATCCTGACTGCAAGCGGCCCTTCGGAGTTCCGGGACGTGGCGAAGCATGAGGGGACGGCCTTCGATCCCGCGCCGCTGCCGACGAAGCGTGTAAGTTTTGAAAAAGACGAGAGCTTTTATTGTATTGCCGTCCAGAGTGCGTGTTTGTTTCCATTGAATGCATAGCACCATTCAAACAGCAGAGCAGCAACAATGGCGGGCCGGCCAAGCATTGCATGTTTGATCCAAGTATGGCTGCAGATTGCAATTGTGCAACATGGACCTCGGTCAATACAGTACAGGAAGGTACAAACAACAAACAGGACCCCAAACTAACCTTACAAAGGATGAAAACAAATGCTAATTATTAGAGATATCCGATAATATCGGTCTGCCGATATTATCAGCCAATAAATGCGTTAAAATGTTTTCGGTATCGATTTTTTTATTATCAGTATCGTTTTTTTTTGTGTTTTTTTTTATTTTGTTTTTTTTTTATTAAATCCACATAAAAAACACAAGATACATTACAATTAGTGCACCAAGCCAAAAAACCTCCCTCCCCCATTTACACTCATTCACACAAAAGGGTTGTTTCTTTCTGTTATTAATATTCTGCTTCCTACATTATATATCAATATTAGGGATGTCCGATAATGGCTTTTTGCCGATATCCGATATTCCGATATTGTCCAACTCTTTAATTACCGATACCGATATCAACCGATACCGATATCAACCGATATATACAGTCGTGGAATTAACACATTATTATGCCTGATTTGGACAACCAGGTATGGTGAAGATAAGGTACTTTTTAAAAAAATGTATAAAATAAAATAAGATAAATCAATTAAAAACATTTTCTTGAATGAAAAAGAAAGTAAAACAATATAAAAACAGTTACATAGAAACTAGTAATGAATGAAAATGAGTCAAATGAAGTGTTAAAGGTTAGTACTATTAGTGGAGCAGCAGCACGCACAATCATGTGTGCTTACGGACTGTATCCCTTGCAGACTGTATTGATATATAATGTAGGAAGCAGAATATTAATAACAGAAAGAAACAACCCTTTTGTGTGAATGAGTGTAAATGGGGGGAGGGAGGTTTTTTGGGTTGGTGCACTAATTGTAAGTGTATCTTGGGTTTTTTATGTGGATTTAATAAAAAAAAACAAAAAAAAAACGATACTGATAATAAAAAAAACAATACCGATAATTCCCGATATTAAATTTTAACGCATTTATCGGCCGATAATATCGGCAGACCGATATTATCGGACATCTCTAATCAATATATATCAATACAGTCTGCAAGGGATACAGTCCGTAAGCACACATGATTGTGCGTGCTGCTGCTCCACTAATAGTACTAACCTTTAACACTTCATTTTACTCATTTTCATTCATTACTAGTTTCTATGTAACTGTTTTTATATTGTTTTACTTTCTTTTGTATTCAAGAAAATGTTTTTAATTTATTTATCTTATTTTATTTGATTAATTTTTAAAAAAAGGACCTTATCTTCACCATACCTGGTTGTCCAAATTAGGCATAATAATGTGTTAATTCCACGACTGTATATATCGGTTGATATCGGTATCGGTAATTAAGAGTTGGACAATATCGGATATCGGCAAAAAGCCATTATCGGACATCCCTTTTTTGCCGATATTCCGATATTGTCCAACGCTTAATTACTGATACCGATATATACAGTCGTGGAATCAACAAATTATTATGCCTAATTTATAGTCCTTTTTATTAAAAAAAAAAGATGAATAAATGAAAAACATTTTCTTGAATAAAAAAGAAAGCAAAACAATTTAAAAACAGTTACATAGAAACTAGTAATTAATGAAAATGAGTAAAATGAACTGTTAAAGGTTAGTACTATTAGTGGACCAGCAGCGATTGTGCTTACGGACTGTATCCCTTGCAGACTGTATTGATATATATTGATATATAATGTAGGAAGCAGAATATTAATAACAGAAAGAAATGGGGGGAGGGAGGTTTTATGGCTTGGTGCACTAATTGTAAGTGTATCTTGTGTTTTTTATGTTGATTTAATAAAAAAAAAAAAAAAAAAAATAAAAAAAATTAAAAAACCGATACAGATAATAAAAAAAACGATACCGATAATTTCCGATATTACATTTTAACGCATTTATCGGCCGATAATATCGCCCTACTAATTATTAGGGATGTCCTATAATGGCTTTTTTGCCGATATTCCGATATTGTCCAACTCTTAATTACCGATACCGATATATACAGTCGTGGA